>NC_133877.1:8296101-8474958 GCF_044706935.1 Curcuma longa | reverse complement strand
CACGAAGATTATGTCGGATCTCGACATTCTTGTCAGTTGGGCAGCAATGATGCATTGCTAGATGTCGCTTATTTCTTATGTTTTTAAAATGAGTTTTAGAGACATTGCCAACGTTATAAGAACCTATTGAGTCACACACAAATAACACTCTATTTAGATATGAGTTCATTTTCGTTTGATTAAAGGAACAACTAAGCTTATTGGATGGTCTAGACTTGAGTTAGATTTAAGTTGGTTGAATTTGAGTTACACTCAAATTAAACCAAGTTGGATTTTGTTTCATCATGCATGATTAATGTGAATTAATCATGCAATGAAGAAAAGGAAGTTACATGCATGGAAGTTATCATGCATGATTAATAAGATTAATTATGCATTGATGAAAGAATATACCAAAAACCTAAAAACCTTTGGTATTCATGGCATGAGTATAAAAATTTTTTTGCAAAAACTCTTGGATGGTTCATTTTCTTCCTTCTTCCTTCTCTTGGCCGAAATCCACAAAGGTTGCTAGCACAACCGCCTTTCTCTAAAAGTGAGTGTTCGTGTGGATAGGCATAGAGGCACGGGCACTTAAACGTGCTAGAGATCCGACAACCTTTAGACGAGCAGGCTAAGCGAAGGGCATGCATCAAAAGTGAATTCTATTAGATAGGATTTTGTAGTTTTAACTTGTACGAGTTTTTTGCATGGAACACGAAAGGGATCCTATTTTCTGCTCTGAAATTTTTTTATTTTATAGCATAGGATTTCCAACAGCCTCGTAGTCACCACTCGTGAGCGGCTCTCGTAGGTGGCCTTGCAGCCGGCTTCGCCTTAAAATTGAGGGAAAGGAGACAACGCTAATGGCCGATTGTCGCACTTGGCGCTCGTAAGTTGCCTTGCAGTTGCCGCTCACAAGCGGCCTCACGGTCACCACTCACAGGTGACCTTAGGTCACGGCTCACGACGACTCTCGTAGTCACCGCTCTTGAGCGGCTCTCGTAGATGGCCTTGCGGCCAGCTTCACCTTAAAGTTGAGGGAAAGGAGTAGGAGAGAATCAAAGATTACCGGTGGTCGATCACGTGGTTTGTGAATTGGAGAAAATCATGGGGGCGACGTGCGTGAAAGAGAGTTACGACGACCGAACACAATTTAGGGTTGGTAATCCCTAAATCATGATTTTAGCTATGAATGGCTATTCGTTGCTAAATATGTCGCTAACAAGCGATGAAACGTTGATTCGTCGCTAAATCAGCAATTCATTGTTGATTCATCGACGAATCATCGATTTAGCTACCAATCCTAGGTTTTGTTGCAGAATCAGCGACTAATTTGTAATTCATCGTTGATTTAGCGACGAACTCAAGATTCGTCACTAATTTACAATGAATTTTTTATAATAATTGTAAAATACCAGAAATTTAGGGGTTTATTTGCAAATAAATTACCCTATTATTGGAGTTTAAAGGAGGATTAGGGAAGTCATTTGAGAGGGTAATTAAATTAACCCTCTTAAATTTTTCCTATTACACTCGGAGTGTTACATTTTTGGGGGTTTTATTGTCGACGATCGTCTGATTCAGGTGGGTACCTTGTACTTGGTCACTATAGGTGTTCTTTCAGTGCATGATTTATTATTGGTATTATCTACTCTGTTGATACTCTTGTTACTTGTACCATTCATCTAGTTGATACTTTATGATATTCGTTGGTTGATACCTTCTAGTTGACCTTTGATACTATCCTGTTGCTACACCTGTTACTCATTTTACTGATTAGTGCTACGATGAGATGATTATCACTGCCTGTGTTGGGTGCGATCATTTTATCATTATAGCACTGCATGTGTGGGTGCTACGCACTGCTTGTATGGGTGCGACGCACTACCTGTGTGGGTTCGATCATCTTAGCACTACCTGTGTGGGTGCTAGCATGCTTTTGCTGTTGTATTATACTGCATTTTTATTTGCAGCATCGTTGTATATAACTGTTGCATTGGTATGTTATATGATTGTTGCATTTGTATATTATATGACTGTTGCACTTGTATGATACATGGCTGTTGCATTGTATGCCGTGACATGCATAGCATGATTTTACATGATTCCTATACCTGTCACACAGTATTGATCTTCCGTGGCTATCTCAGTTGATATATCTGTTCTGTTACCATGATTCCTATTACCTGTTGATTAGTATTTATCTTTCCTTATTTATCTACGGTAGAGACTGTATATCTTCTGTATTTCTGTTGTTATTACTCCTGCTGATACTTAACTTTACATACACTTCTTTCCTGTACCCACTAGGTATTTGATACTCACTACCCAGACCCTGGGGTTTGCCTTGTTTCCTCCTCAGGTAGCAGATAGGATTTACTTGGAGCTTGGAGATCTGCCTGGCTGACTGCATCCATCTCACATCAGAAAATATTAGTAGGGTTGGTTTATTCGCAGTTTAGTTGCATTCGATATGGATGTACACATTTATGGATTTTATTCGTGGACATGGTTGGTATTTGTGGATTTCCGGATTTATTTCGGTGGATGTATGTCTTGTTTAGTTATGTTTCTGCTTCGTATGAGGTTCTTTTGTTGCATATTTAGTTGTCTGAGCATGTGATAGTTATTGTGTGGCTGTGTAGGCCTTATGTCGTATCTGTGAGTGTATTTGTGTTGTTTGTTGGACGTGTTGTCCTTGTTCCAGCCGCCTGTGGCTGTGTATGCATGTATGTATTAGGGGAATTGTCATAGTTACTGGGGAGATGTTGTCGAAATTTTTTGGATGGCCTTCCCGGGGCGTGACAAAAATATTTTACCAACGGATTTTACGATGAAAATCTTTTGTAGCTAATTTTGTTGTTATTTTGTGATGAATCTATGTTCGTCGCTAATTTTGTCGCTGATTTGTGACAAACTATTTTTGTTACTAAAATTCATCTCTAAATCTATGTTTTTTATAGTTAGTTGCAAAATTTGTCATCAAATTTTACTATGAAAATGCTTTTCGTTGTAATTTTACGATGAAAAATAATCTCACCATAAAATTTGCCACAAAAATAATTTTTGTAATGCGATGAATGACATTTCTGTTGCAAATTTTGGCAAATTTTCCTTTGCGACTAATTTATTTTCATTACAAAATTTATCACAGACATACAACAGAATCATACATAATCATCATCATACAAAAAACTATTTAATACAGCAAAAACATACATACAACAAAAACAAGCAACCATACAACAAAAACTTAGCATCACTATAAACAAAAGCAAAGCATTCATATACAACAATTTCAAGCGCAACCATCACCACCATCATCATCAAAGAAATCATCACCATCACGAGCATCACCGAGAGGAGATAGAGAAGTGGAAATCTGACTTGGAGCGAAGGGTAACTCAAGATGTTTCATGATTAACATCTGTTATTGACTAATAACGGAACTCATTCATTTCCTAATCCTTTTGCTTCTATAGTGTGCGAACTTCTTGAAGTTCATTGTCCCTTTGTACAAATAACTTCTTCAAATGATTAATTTCTTCATTGTCCCAATGTTTAGGTAAGTTTTATACATTAAACTCATTTCTTTCTGTAATTTTTTTTATTTTTAAATTTAAAATTATTAAAATATTAGATTGTGCACACATATTGGGGACCCTACCAAGATATCTACATTAGCTTAACAAAAGACATGCAACAAACAACTTAATAGGACAAAAACTAAGTGCTAATTAATAAAACAATATTATGAGACTTCTCCTTGCCACTGAAACTAAATTGAGAAAGAAGGTTTACTTAAGCAGCTCTATTATTATAAGAAAGAATTGATGGTTTAATATAAGTGCTAAACATTAAGAAAGGCGAACTCAAGTTGAAAGTTAATGGATATATAGTGTCTATTATATTTATGTAAAGAAAGGGTATTTTCAATGCTACTACACATGTCAAATTAAGGTGAACATTCACATAAATAGTGAAAGTACACAATATGCTAAGAAAAGAATTGAATCACAACGAGAAAATCAAGGGAAAATGCTTACGTCGAATAGTGTGAGGCAATCCATAATGAACACTCTAGCATCAAACTCTTAGCAAGAGCTTTAACTAGAGTTTCTTGATATATTTCATATCCTATTCACAGGTTGGCAGAATTGCACTTGTATTAATTGGACATCCAAAACATGTAATATAAATACTAAAAAATAAAGAAAAAAATTGCAAACATAGTGGACCAGACAAAAGAACACGATGGCTTAAAGAAGAGATCTCATTTGTATACTTCAAGAACTTATTTTTCAAGTGAACAGATGCATAAGCAAGAGGCTGCTTTGTACTGTCACTATTCAAGAGTTGCATAATAAATGATTCATTCAGTGATTTTCACCAATTCAGGAATCATAAAACAAAATAATCAGAAAGCATATTTCATTCCTTTGAAATATGCAACAACAACAATGAAAATATGTAGCAAAACCGACCAAGAGACCAACCAAAATGAAGAGATATATCCTTAAAAGTTTTATATCTCTAAATTATGTCAATATATATGGAATTGTACAAGGTGCAAACACAATCTTAAACGCCCGCCCTTACCAGAGCCTTGACGGACGCTACAGTTTATACTTTACATTCATTCATACTAATATCACAACCGAAAATCCCAAAACTTTCGCAGCGGAAAACATTATAACATGATAGAGATTTCAGATGTGATAAATAAAACATCATAATGCATGTATTGTCTAGATTGTTGAGTTCTATAAACCAGACATCGTAGTATATAAAGACTTAAACCAAAACAGTAATTAATCTAAACATCCAACATGCAATATTAAAGTTTCATATTCAGTCTGTTATGGCACCACCACACACATCTTTATCTCAGCCTTGTCCTGCTGCCTCCCATTGCCTAATGACCTCGGTTTGGCTCTGCAACATAAGAAAGAAGAAACTATAAGCACAAGGCTTAGTAAGCTCCTTTCCTACTCACCAAAAACCGATCGTCAATTCAAGCATAACAGTTATATCATGTTAAAAACAAACATAATCATAGAGCACATTATTAAGCACATAAGCATTAAGCACATAAATATTTCCTTAAGCTTAACATTGGAATCATATGCATATACAATGATGAACATGCCTTTGAAAACTTATTATCATAATAGATAAAAATAATCATTCTTATCATTCTTTGGGATCCCCGGCTTGTACCCATTCATTTCTTGCGCGCCATTCCAAATAGTACGAGGTTGCAAATCTCGACTACTCAGTTACTAGGTCTTCTGCCTTTCGACCTAGGGCCTTTCTTTAGGTGGCCATCCCTTGGACCCCTTTCGGGTTCCGGTACAAGCCATTCATTAAAATAAATTAATGCACATGCTTTCATTTTCTTTTATCATTATAGGAAAACATCCAATGACATTTAAACCTATCAACTAGATTTAAATCATCACTTGAGTTTCCTACATGGTTTAGCCGAACCCTACATGGCTTGAAACCATGAATTAGGCTTAACCACTTGATACCTTAAGACTTGTTTAAGGATCTCTAAACTTTGAAACCATTCGTTAGGGTTAGAACCACCACTTAGCCTTTTGTTTCATAGTTGGCCGAAACTCATCTTTGGCATAGGCCCATTGATTAGTTATAAAACCAACCATGTGAAACCTTAAGCCACCATAGAAGTTTATTATTTAGCATTTCGATCCTTAGTTAGGTTTGAAACCTAACTCATTCCCTTAAATCTCAACCTGGCCGAACCTCATAAGTCTCATGAACCCTTTGATTAAACTTAACCCTAGCCATATAACACCTTGTATCATGCTAGGAATTTATTACATAGTCTTTGGAAGCATAACCAAGTTTAAAACTTAACCCCCTCCTCTTTAAATTGACTTGGCCGAATACTTTGAGGTCACATAGCATGGAGTAGATCCAAGCAAAGGACTCCTAAACCATGCTACAACATCATCTAGCATATTCAATCCTTGTTAGGTTAAAACATAGCATAAAACCTAAATTTCTTAACATAGCCGAATCCTATAAAAACATGAAATCTAGTTTTTCTTCCCCACATGAAAACTAACTATATAACTTAATCATGTAACATTTTAACCCATAGCATGCTTAAAACAAAACTTTGAAACTCAAACATAACATGGTTGAAACTTGAAGCCCTAACATATAAAGCCCTTAACTTTAACCACAAGATAACAACAAGGTTCTTACTTAAACATTTTTCCCTTAGGAATCACATGGCACATAACATATCCAAAACATGTTCTTGCAAATTCTAGATTACAAAGTTCTAAACATGATAATTAAATTACTAAACATAATAATTAAGACGTTGTTCAACATGCAATATAAAATTAATTGCATGGCCAAGGCTTGGTCAAGTCACCACCACACACATCTTCTCAGCCCTGTCCTGCTGCCTCCCATTGCTTAGTACCTGTTAACTGGATCTGCAATATAAGGAAAGTATCTATAAGCATAAAGCTTAGTAAGTTCCTTTCCTACTCACAAAATCCAACCGTACATAACATCATAACATAAAGCATAAAAGCATATCAACATTTCCTAAACAGGCATAGTCAATCATTGACATATTCATCATATATCATAAACATAGAAATCATTTCCTTTTTGAAAATATTATCTTAATAGATAAACATAATCATCATCATCTTTGGGGATCCCTGGCTTGTACCCATTCATTTCTTTTGCGCGCATACATACCAAGTAGTACGAGGTAGCTAATCCCGACTACACGGTTACTAGGTCTTCTCATATGTCCTTCAACCTAGGGGCGGTTGGCTTTTGGAGCCCATCCCTTTGAATCCCTTTCGGGTTCCGGTACAAGCCATTCATTTAAAGTAAAATACTTTTTATACTTTTCCTTTTCATTTCCACATGAATGTTCCATAACATCTTTCTTTCATTCATAGTGAACATTCACGTCATACATATTCAATACATTCGTCATAAGGTGATTCATAACATTTGCTTAACAACATTTAAACCTTAATTTTAGGTTTGGTTGTACTTTCTCCATAAGATTTAACTTTATTAACCTTAAACTGACCAAATCAGGAGATTTATATCCCTATTATCGATCAGAAGATCAATCGGTAGGCTTTAAATCGATCCGAGGTCGATTATGTCCAATGGATCATCACAGTGGCCTCTGTAATCGATCAACCGATCGATTACAGAGGCTTAATCGATCAGAAGATCGATTTCTTCCTTACGGTGTTCACAGTAGGCTTGGTAATCGATCAACCGATCGATTACAGCCTCGTAATCGATCAGCCGATCGATTACGGCCTCTTAATCGATCGGGTGATCGATTAAGAGTCGCGAACTTCGTTTCTCTTTAAAGCGTGGAATCGATCTACCGATCGATTACACTCTCTGGTAATCGACCAACCGGTCGATTACCAGTCCTTCTGTTCAGTTTAACTCGATTACAACTTCACTTAACAACATATAAATCTAAAACAGTTTAACCTTAAACATGATCGTAACTTAACTTATCACATAAAGCTTAACTTAACAGATCTAACAACAGATTGTTTATCCTATCGTAACTTAACCTATCAACATATTCATTTACTGATCTAACAGATACAGATACAGATGGTTAAGAAAACAAACTGTTAAACAATATAAACTTCAGATACTACATAATCAAGAGCGTATAACAAAGATTACCAAATCTAAAACAGATTACAAACATGCACAAAACTTATCAAATCTAATTCCTTGACTTAACATGGTCACATGAACATGGTCGCAGACCATATAGTTTTACCCTAAACCTACTTTAATCATTTAAACAGAGCAACATGAAACGGAACATGAACAGAATTCATCCTACAGCAAAACATACAAACTTTAACAATTATACTGCAGGTGAGAAGGAACTTACCGTAGTTCTCGAATTCCTATATCAATCGAAGAACCTTCTTTTCACCTCCTCCAGCCCTCCTTCTCTTCGGTCAGGAGCTCCAAGAAGAGGCCAGAGGCAAGAGGAGAAGAAGAAACAGAGAAACGAAAAAGGAAAAAGGTTCGAGGAGAGAGGGTTTATAAAGGGAATTGCATGGAAGTTACAACTCCCTGCACCCATGAACCCACGAACCAACCCCACTACTGCCTCTCCGTTTGGTTTAATGAAATTTCATAAACCCTTAGGTTTAACAAGCATTTCCCTTATGCCTTTAACAAGAATTAACTACTATCTCCCATGGTTACTTAAGGCTTGCTACATATTGGGGGTCCAAGGGTCAATCCTTGGCACCTCCACATTTCTTTTCTTTTTTCTTTTCTTTCCTTTGCAAAGCCTCCATGGATTCAACCTAACATCTTAGGTCATTCTTTAAAACATAAGTATTCATTCTTTTTATCATAATCAATTTATCATTTATGCATAAATATCCAGAAATTATCGAAGGAAATTTCGGGTATTACACCCAAGGGCTATTTACGACTAATCCGAATTTACTTTAATATTAGGCTATAATAAATTCCCAAAAATCTAGTAAATTACGCAGAGGAGATAAATAGCCCCAAAGGCTATTTACGACTAATCCGCCATACTATATAAGTTCTCAATTTACTACTATATTAGGGCAGAGGAGATAAATAGCCCCTTTGGCCCTACTTACTATAATTAAGTTCTAATCCGCCTGTATATAATATAAGTACCTCTGCTACCCCTTACTAGATATTGGGGAGATAAATAGCCTTTGGGGCTATTTACGACTAATCCGAATCTCCCCAAAAATCTAGTAAATTACGCAATTTACGCCAAATAAAGGAGATAAATAGCCCCTTTGGCCCTGCATTCATAATATAAGTTCTAATCCGCCTGTATATAATATAAGTTCCTCTGCTACCCCTGTATATATATTGGGCAGATAAATAGCCTTTGGGGCTATTTACGAAAGGAGATAAATAGCCCCTTTGGCGTAGACTAACTGTATATAATATAAGAGTTGTACCTCTGCTACGCCTCTTTGAGTCGAAAATAGACCCAAAGGCTAAGGAGATAAATAGCCCCAAGAAGATAAATAGCCCCTTTGGCGTAGACTAACTGTATATAATATAAGAGTTGTACCTCGGCTACGCAGAGGCATATAAATAGCCAAAGGGGCTATTTACGACTAAGTAGACTAACTGTATATAATATAAGATAAGTACCTCTGCCACGCCTCCTTAGAGTCGAAAATAGACCCAAAGGCTATTTATCTTCTCTGCATAGCAGAGGTATTTCCTTTTTAGTAAGATGGTTTATTCTACGCCTTTGGGGCTATTTATCTCCTTAGCCTTTGGGTCTATTTTCGACTCACAAAGAGGCATAGCAGAGGTCTTTCTATTTTAGTAAGATGGTTTATTCTACTTAGTCTACAATAGCCCCTTTGGCTAAGGAGATAAATAGCCCCAAGAAGTAAATAGCACCAAAGGCCCCCCATAACATTAAGTTAAGTTCTAATCTGCCTGTATATAATATAAAGACCTCAGCTATGCTGAGTAGAAGAAATAGCCTTTGGGGCTATTTACGACTAAGTAGACTAATCCTACTAAATATAAGATAAGTACCTCTGCCACAACTTACTATATTTTTGGGGCATATAAATAGCCTTTGGGTCTATTTTCGACTCAAAGAGGCATAGCAGAGGTACAACTCTTATATTATATACAGTTAGAACTTAACTTAATATTATGGTAAATTCGGATTAGTCGTAAATAGCCCCAAAGGCTATTTTTCTACTCAGCATAGCTGAGGTCTTTATATTATAGTAAGACGGATTAGTTTACGCCTTTGGGGCTATTTATCTCCTTGGGGCTATTTATCTTCTTGGGGCTATTTATCTCCTTGAGGCAGAGAAATAGCCAAAGGGGCTATTTACGACTAATCCGAATTTACCTAAAATAAATATAAATTCCGATGCAATTTAACTATATTAGGGCCGCCTTACTATAATATAAGTTCCCAATATATGGCCCTAAAATCAATCTAAATTCCGCCAAAGGAGATAAATAGCCCCAAAGGCGTAGACTAATCCGCCTTACTATAATATAAGTACCTCTGCTACGCAGAGGAGAGAAATAGCCTTTGGGGCTATTTACGACTAATCTTCTATAATAAATTCCCAAGGAGATAAATAGCCCCAAAGGCGTAGACTAACTGTATATAATATAAGATAAGTACCTCTGCTACGCAGAGGAAATAAGTAGCCTTTGGGGCTATTTACGACTAATCCGAACCTCTAGGGCCGACGACTATTCAAAACGTAGAAAGATCTACTTACTTATTTCGGCCCTGAACTTAACTACTTTAGATTAGAGCGATCCCTCGGCCCTCTCCCTCTCCCGTTGGTCGAGCCTATCTATTGATACCCTTAACTATAAAACGAGCCCGCGTCGTTATCACTCGCACCTTCTCTTCGCTCTCCTCTCTTCCCATGATTGTAAAAAGCACGAAGCGATTCGCTCAGCCTTTGGGGATAATAAACTGAGCCTGCTCTCTTGTCAACCGATATATGAAGTTATAATAATAGGTACCGCTACGTGGGCTAAGCCAGATGATGCCTTTCATTCTGTGCTTTCCTTTCATTGAATATAGTTAAGTTGCCCTTACTATATAAAGGATGAAATCTAGCTTCCTTATCCGACCAACCACACTGTCCTTTTCCCTCTGTCCGCTTCGTCGATCGGTAAAACTCTTTCCTATCCCAGGCTAGAAGGCGGGTCTTTAGAAAGCTTCATGGTCCCTCGGCCTTGGATGGTCGGTGCAATGCCAAACATCCCCTAAATAATATATCCTCCCCGGGCGGCTACCCAGCCGTTCAGCTACCTACTCCTAGGCTCTAGAGGGTCAGGCAATCGTAACGGGGAAGGCAGAAGACCAGACCAAGACCATCTAACTCGGAAGTGGACGGCGGTAGTCGATGGAGGAGGAGGAGGGGTGAGATTCAATGCTATCAAGGACAGTGAGGACAGGCACATAGAGTGAGAAGGTCCCTCGTAGATTGACTTATTCAGCGAAGAGGGGCAAGGTGGGGATCAGAATAGGGAGGCAGGGCTCAGTCGAATACGGCCCTGCTCCAACTCAAGAAGAGCGGAGACCTAAAAAGAGGAAGTCACTCGCCGCTCCAGTGTCGCTGCTCCCTTAGTTGCCCCTCCTGACCGCTTCGGACGAGAGACTTGAAGAAGGTCAATAAGAGCGAACAGAAGCTCGGCTAAAAGGAAGGTGCGGAACAAGGTGCGGAGCCTAGTTCTTGATTAGAGTAAAGGGGATAGGCTTAAAAAGCAAAGGCTTCTCCTTCGAGAGACCTTTCTTTGACTGACTTGGCCAACTAGCCGGGAATTTCCACTCCTATGCGCTGGTCCTTTCTTCTCCATTCCATTCCTTGTTCTCTTTCTTCCCGGGCATCCCTTGACTTAGGTAGTTCGAGCGGGACCACGCCTATTGACTACCGCTGGCTTCACTCCTTTCTACCCTCTTGCTATGGGAAGAAGGATATTACACTGTCGAAGGCCGCGAACCTATCTTCTCTATCTCCAAAAGGAGAAGGAGCTCTCTCTACAGGTAATTCCAGGAAAGAGAGAGAAGTAATCGGAGAGTAGACAATGAGTACTGAACTTACAAAAGATGGAGGAATCAGGCTCAGAATAGGGAAGGCTCTCCCTCTGCCACCAGCTGGGCAAATAAGGAGAGGACGAGTGCCTATGCGCTATCTGCAAATCTCATGAGACAGAGTCAAAGGAGCAGCGAAGCGAGTAGGAAAGTGTGGGAAGTTTCTAATTCAAATGGGTAGGCTGGCTAATTATGATCCGCACGCAAGAAATTTTAGCAAGATATAGATAGTATAGGTAGATGGGCAAGCAACAAAGCAAGCAAGATTGCGGTAGGTGGGCAACCGAAGGAGTCATATCTTCTTCTTATTAATAAGAGGAGTCGCCGAGCCATACTGATCCAACTAATTCTCACTAGCAGACCAAGTCATATGAGCTCAAGCGGGAATGCTATTCTGGCTATTCTCTATCGGTCAAGAGTGAAAGGAGCAAAAGAGAGTGAAAGGCAAAGGAAGCGGGAAGTCAAGCAACTCGTGGATCTGCTAAGGGCTATTGATAAGAGATATGAGCTCCCTCCGTCCAATAGCAGCGGCCCTTACTATATATTGGCCAATCTCGACCGAGCAGAGAATTTAAGGAGTAGTTGGATTTCAGTGTAGCTGGACCGCGACTAGGCTAGCTCTTCTGGCCGGATCAAGTTGAGGATAGACCAGCACCAGACTTTCTGGTCATAGGTCCTCCCGCCATTACTATCTGACTTGGTAGGAATGATCTTTATTCTGCTGCCCCTTCGTACTCAAGACAGGGGCGGGAAGAGAGGAAAAGAGTGACTATGAGCTTCACTGCCCCTTCCCTCTCTGGTCCCCGCTATATCTTTAGAAGGGGAGCCTCATGCAGTCCTTCATGGCTCTATCCGCTCCGGACCATAATGGGATCTTGGGCGGAGGAGCAAGCAGTAGGAAGAATCCGAAGCTTTGATCAGGAGATGAGAGAATGAGATCAGTGGGAAGCCTTGATCATGCGGGCCCTGTCCTTTTCCCCTTTTCCTTTCACTCTGGGCCTAGCAAGGAGTGCTTGGACTCGGCACCGCACCGGGGCAAGCACTTGAGTTTCTTTGATCTGTCCTATTTATCCGTGGCAGGAAGCCGCCTCGCTGGGCTATCAGTCTGAGTGCCATGAAGAGGATCCGAAGCAGTTCACTCTTCTGCAGCAGCTCTTGCCTCTGCTCTTCGCTTGCATGATTCATGAAGCTATTGTTTTCCTTGCTACCAGGGTGAAGGGGGGAATTCCCCGGACCCGGACAATAGTTCTCCTCTGCTTCCTCCTCTCTTCTTTCGTTGAATTCCTTCCTGAGTTGGGCTCCCCGGACTTTCCATTCTTTCTCTCAACCGTTCAAGCAAACATTCAATGTATTATTATATAGGAAGTAGGAAGAGAACCTCCTATCATATAGGAAGAGAACCAACTATCCGTTCGAGGAAGAGAGGACGCGGAATTTCAATAGCTAGCGATAGAGATCGATTCAGGTGCAGAGCGGAAAGCAAGCATGAAAAAGAGTCTCTATAGCCACTTAAAGTGGATCGGAGCGGAAGACAAGATCATGAATCTCGTCGGCCTGCCCCTGTCCCACCTTCCCGACCTATATCCGGACGAGAGCGACGCAAGAATGACGCAGGAGACCGGGAAAGAAGGATAGATCTGCTTTCAAGTCGGAACACTGCCAGGTAGAAAGGAAAGTAAGGAAGGAACTAAATGAGCTATTCCAGGAGCTAAGCTAAGACTGAAGGAAGTATGAGAGCGCCAGTTGGTGTGCGAAGAGAGGAGATAGTATATGGATTAAGAAGTACAGAAGACAAGCAAGTACAGAAAGACAACTGGGGAAGGTATAGGCAGTATGGAAGGTATAGGCAATCGGAAGAGTAGAGAAAGGCTATCATACTAGTTTTTTTGACCTCTTTTCGAAGTCTACCGTGTTAGAGGGCATAACTACGAACCCATTGGACAGAACCAGCAGAACCCGGAGTCAAAAGGCTTTCAAAAACTGCTTCAGCTTCCTTAAACATGTCACCCTGTCATCATTGAATTGCATATGTCAACCAAATTTCATATGTCAAAGTACTGAGCATGGAAAGTTTGCAAGTAGATATTTTACCCACTCAAATGTATATTAAAGTGTTCCCATATTTGTTGTTGGGAATTGTTCATTAAGTGTTATTTGCATGTTAAAGTCACAAGAATATTTTTTTATTCCCTTGGAACCTATAGCTAAAACAGTGCATTGAGCTCGCTTTTCTGCAACACTAAAATATTGTTCATCATTCAGGACAAATTTTATGTCATACGCAAGCAAGTTACAAAGATAACACAAGGATTCTTAACAAAGGGCATAACTGATAAAATCAAGAAAAGGCAATTTGATGTGTTAGATTCATTCTGGGAGATACTGAGGTATCAGACTGGGCTCCTAATTATAGTTGTCACTAAAATTTAGATGAATTGGAGTGGTTGTGACGATTGTCAAGGTGGAATGAGGGCGAACTCTTAAAAGAGAAATTTAGTCCTATATTTTGCATTAGCAAACATGTTTTGGATGACTCAAATTATTGAGAATTTCTACCAAGATGATGCACAGGTTATCTTAGACTTTTATGCTAGTTTGCACAAAATCTCGATTTCCTTGACTATGGTATGCTTAATCATCACATCCATGGTTGTCACGATCTGCCAATACTAGTATTCCGTGTTGGATTGGTATCATCAAAATCCAACCCATGATTTCCTGATAAAATTTGGCTGAATCAAGAGTCAAAATGATTGAAATGTGGATGAATTAGGATGATTCAGAAACTCAAGAATTTAGCAAACTTCAAATGCACACAACAGTTAAAGGCATTGTTCTCCACTCTTTTGAATCCCAACATAAAAACTTCAACCTGGCCACTCCTCAAGATTGTCATGAGATTGATCATTCAACCTTGCTATCAATCGTAAGTAGCTACTAGTCAGCCAAAGCGTCTCATCTCCCTCTTACAGATTTGAGTGAAATTACCATTGAGTTTGAGAAATCCTATAAATCCAATTTGGATAAAATTTAAGTGTCAACTAAGCCCTATAATATGAAATATTAAATAATAATCTAATTTTACAAAAGCGTATTAATAATATGAATTATTTGATAACTTGTAGTAAAAAATATGATTTTTTTAACATTTATTGTAGTAAAGTTTTGTTATTTATTGATTCCATATTAATAGATATGTTTATCATTTATTTATTAATGATCTAATACATATACATTTACATCTACGACTACCTAATAGTTATAAAATATCATTTTGTCAAATAATAACCTTGATAATGATAAATAAGTTATAATTACTTTGATAATATATTATGTATTTCTAATCTAACTTTATTAGTTCTAATATTATTGTTCATAATACCCAGTGTTAATTATAGAATATTTGATGAAACAAAAGGCACTTTTATAGGTAAAAAATGAAAGTATGTACATGAATCAAAAATGATTTTACATTCCTGGTTAGGCATACCCAAGCCAGGCCAGATCAAAAGTGAGAGATATTCTAAAGACGTATACTTGTATATTTATGAACATCTTGATAGTGCAATGATGGGCATTTAGGATCGCTAGAGGGGAGGAGTGAATAACATACTTGCAATTAAACTCATGTTAAATAAAACATAAACAAAAATAAGCACACACACGTACCAAGAGTGACATGTAAATCTACTTGGTTCGCAACCTCAAGTTGCTACGTTTAAAACCTATGTACATGTGATCCATTATTTTTCTCCTTTTTAGTAAAAGGTTAGAGGTGGAGAAACCTCTTAGTACAAGTGATTAAAATATAAAAGAGAATACAATAAAGGCTTAAAGAAGAGTAAGTATTTTGTGTTGTCATGTGTTCATATTTCTTCCGCGAGCCTCTGGTCTCTTTTTATAGCCTCCACTTCGATCTGTCAGGCGTGTTTCTGGTAAGCCACAACCTTGTCCAATCAATTGAACTTTGCTGACTCGGCTATCAGCTTCATCGATAAACAAGTCTCATTTTATCTAATACATTGATGTGGCAACCTTCCGATCAACGGGATCTATTTCCGGTCAACCAATCCCCCCAGTCAATTTGGTTTTGACCACCTAGTCCGAATTTGGCCTCGATCACACTACGTGTACATCCGGTCGACTGAATCCATTATCTAATTGCTCAGCTCTCTCAAATCAATCGGCGATCAACTTCAAACCTGTTCAAAGAAGATAACATTTATCCTATGCATTGGTGGACCGGATTCATTTTCGATTGACTAGAGTTCCAATAGCCTAAAATCCTATTTCGATTGCCTAGAACTATGAGTCCGCCAAAGTTGAGTTCTACCTTTCGCCCCAAGTACAAGTTCACACAACTCATCTCACAGAGCTTACCTGAATAGACTTCTTTCTGGCTTCTCATCCCTTGTATGCACCAAATCCTTCCTGCTCACTCCCCGTACTTCTCACTCTACTGGTGTACTCTACCACTAAGCCTCTTGCCCCTCAGATGCACCGAGTCCATCAACTCACTACCCATGTCATCCTTCTTACATGTTTACATCTTCTACTCTTAGTACCTTTGTCTTTGATACTCCTCGTCATTCCAATCCCTCACATATCACCCTTCTCTGTACTATCATAGATCCTGAGGGTGCGTTTGGTTCAAGTTATGACATATAACCTTGGTTATGTGATTACCAGGTAATCACATAACCAAGGTTATGGGGCATAAAACATAACCAAATGTTGTTTGGTTTACTTTATTTATTTGGAGGGAATAAAACATAACCAGGTTTATATTTACTATATTATCCTTCATTCAATTATATTTTAATATAATTCATTAAATTAATAAATATAATTTAATAATTTTATTTTAATAAAATAATTTATTAAAAATAATTATTTTAATAAAAAATTATTAAAATAATAAATATAATTTGTTAATTTTATTTTTTAAAATTTAAAATAAATTTATATATTTTAATAAAATAATTTATTAAAATACTTATTTTAATAAAATAATCCATTAAATTAATAAATATAATTCCTTAATTTTATATTTTTAAATTTAAAATAAATTTATATTTATTTTAATAAAATAATTTATTAAAATAATTATTTTAATAAAATAATTCATTAAATTAATAAATATAATTCCTTAATTTTATTTTAATAAAATAATTCATTAAAAAATTATTTTAATAAAATAATTTTTTAAATTAATAAATATAATTTATTAATTTTATATTTTAAAATTTTAAAAATATATATATTTTTAATAAGATAATTCATTAAAATAATTAATTTAATAAAATAATTTATTAAATTAATAAATATAATTCATTAATTTTATTTTTAAAATTTAAAATAAATTATTTTTAATTTATAAATATTTAAATTAAAATTTATTGAATTAATTAATTCGATTTTAATTAGATTTCGTAGTATATTTTAATTAATTCAGTTTTAAAATCGGAGGATAATTATGGAAAAAATTTCGTTAACCTCCGGAATCGTAGAAAACCTTAGGCTGCCAAGGTAATCACATTACCGGATTAGAACTCATTTGCTGATGTGGCGGTAATGTTATATTACTTGGGAATCGATCATAACTTGAACCAAACAAGGTTATCAACAATAACCTTAGACAGATAACCAAGGTAATCACAGATTACCCTCAACCAAACACCCCCTGAGTGTATTTCTATATACTTTCCTAAATCCCTACAAACTTTGACATACAAATTAAATAATAAGACAAGGCCTAACTTAAACTTGTTTGCCTGAACATCAAAATCGTGATTAAACCACTTGGGGTACTAACACATCTGTTCTATATATATATACACGTTTATTATCGAAAAGACATCTATTTCTAACCCTAATATATGATGCACCATCCAAGACAACCAAGAACCTAGTTTTGGTTAATGATTGTGAGCCTATGTATTGTTGCTTAAAATGTTAAAGCATCCATCAATAAGTGCTCATCTCCTATTACATCTCGAGCAGGCCCGAACCTTGCTCCACATTAGAACCTTTCTCCACATCAGTCTGCTCATGGGGCACTTGATCCGGGGAGAATATGTAGTGATGACGTGGATGACGGGTAAGAAGGGAGATAGGGAAAAATGGATAAAATACTCATTAGGAAGACCCTGACCGCTCTCTTTTTAGCTCCGACACTCGTTTTTGAATTCACCGACCTCATTTTAAACTCGGAACGTTCACTAGCCCCGGTGCCAAGCTCTTCCTAGCCTCAATCGATGTACATCGAGCTCTTACCATAGTCTCAGCAAAGTGACTACATCATATGCCGACCTCATGGCTTGATCCTAACTTCATGCACCGACCTAATAACCTGGCCCCGGCCTCGCGAGCTGACCTCATGACTTGGTCCTAGTATCACAAAATAAGCTCATTCATATGCTCCGGACAGCTCGGCCGTACATATAAGAGCTCGGTCACACGCTTAGTTCAACTTGCCTACACGTATAAGAGAGATCGGTCACTCGCTCGGTTTACAGATAAAGCAAACTAAAGAAGAAAATCATATACATCAAAACAAATATACCTAAGAAATAATCAAAATATTTGGAATGGAAAGTGCTAAGAAAATAAATACACCTATGGCAACAAACATTATGTTAGATAATGATCCAAAAAAGAAAGTCTGTAAAACTAAAGTATTATAGAAATGCAATAGGAAGTTTTCTTTATCTAACTGCTAGCAGACCTAACATATTATTCGAGTATATATGTACACAAAATATCAACCTTGCACTAACAAATCTCATCTAACAGTTTAAGGAGCATTAAATGTAAGAATGTGGTATCTTAGAATTAATAGTTTTGAACTAATAAGTTTTTTGAGTCCAACTATGCCGGTTGCAAATTGGATAGAAAAAAACACAAGTTGTGGTTCCCAATTTTTGGGACCATCATTAGTCAACTGATTTAGTAAAAAACAATACTGTGTTGCATTATCAACAACTAAGACAGAATATATTATAATGGGAAAATGTATAGCACGATTGTTATGGAAAGACTTTGATTTAAACTATAAAAATATCAACACATTTATTGATAACATAAGTTCAATAAACTTAATTAAAAATCATGTGCATCATTCAAGAACAAAACACATAGAAGTTAAACTCATTTTATTAGAGATCATGTAGCTAAAAGAAATATTATACTCGACTAAGTTAAGTTCCAATCAAGCTTGGCTAACATATTCACTGAACTTTTACTTGAGATTGAATTCAACACTCTAAGAAGACAATTAGAAATGTATTTAATAGAATACTTAAGTACTAATATATGTGATATTTTACTTATGTGCAAAATGGAACTAGCCTGAGCTCTAACTTAGAATTCATGAACTCATAGATCTAGGCAGTCTTTGCATCTCACAAACATCTACGTTTAATTGTTTGTATATTGAGCCACGAAAATAGGCGTGAGATGTTAAGACCTAACCCCTGATTCTAGATGTTAACAAGTGCATCGACATGAACCAAGGTGTATAAATCAAAATTGATCACTTCAATGATTAACTCCAAACTAAACTTGATGATTATCTAATATCATTTGAGTTAAGGAAAAGGGAGTTAGACATTTTGATTAAGGATAATTTTTAGATAAATTATTATTTTAAAATACAATATTTTGAAAATCCTTTTGAAAATACTTTGAAAATGCCTTTGCAAAAACCTTGAAAATATTTTTTCATTGTTATTTCAAAGTTTCCTCTAGAAAATTATTGCAATAATCCCTATTTTGATGTGTGTCAAAGGGGGAGAGTTAAGTTAAAAGTTTCACTGAGAAAAAATTGACTTAGAAAATTGAACTTTGAAATGGAACTTAAATTTAAATTGACTTTAAGTTAAGTTTAAGTTGGTTATTTCAAGATTGTTAGACTTTCAACTCAAACTTGAACTTCATGCTTGATATTTAGTTTAAGTTATTAAATTATCAAGTCTTGATCTAGTTTAACTTAAAACTTAACACTGTGATCTAAGTTTAAGTTAGTTAAACTTTACTGATTCAAGACTTAACTATAAAAATTTCTAAGTTTCTGATCTAAGTTTAACTACTTTAAGTTTAAGTTCCTTTAAAAAATATGTTAAACTTTATTAGAGAAGGTATATTTTTCTCTAACTTTAAACTATATTTTCAAATATTAAAAAGGGAGAGATTGTTAGTGAAAACAACATCGATAATCAAACTTGTATTTTGATGTCTGACAAAAAGTTTAAAGTCAAACATTATGTATTTGATACGAGTGATAAGTGTGCAGGATACTTGTCATGTAAAGTCCTAGTGGATCAGGAGGACTAGATACTAGACAACAAAGTCTTAGTGGATCAGGATAATCGGACACTAATAGCATGGATCAGTTGATCAAACCTACATGGAAATAGAGGATCGGATAAGACAAGATCGAGCTACAAAGGAAATTCTAAGGATCAATAAACTATCAAGAGGATCAGTCGACCGATCAAGTGGATCACACAAGGTTTGATCTAATCTGATCGGATCAAAGTAAGCAAGGAAAGTTTAGGTTCAGTCGACCGATCTAGAAGTTCAATCGATCGAAAAATTCAAAAATCAAGCACTGACTTGGCAGGATAGGATCCAGATCAATCGATCGAATATGTTTGATCGATTAAACAAAGGCTATACAAGAGGCTCGAAACCCAAGGCTCAAGATCAATCATTCATCTTTTACATTCAATTCCTTCGTCTATTTCACTGTTCAAGCAAGTTCTGCATGTCTATTGCGTCAAACCTCTCTCTGACAACCTACATGAATCTCTACTAAGTTGTTGTCCATAATCTTTTCATTACGTGCATTTTAATTTAAAGAAATAGTAGTGTGTTACTATTCTCTTCTCATTTGTACGAGTTTTTCTCTTTCTCCAAAAGTTTTTTGGAAGAAGAATTTATAGTTGATTGTCTGTTCGAAAATGATCAAAGGGATCGTAGGCCTTGGAGTAGTAGTCGTTGAACTATAAACCAAGTAATCACTCTTGTTTGTGATTTAATTTCTTTGCTGCATTTTTTATTTTCAAAAGGTTTTTGAAAAGAAAAGAATTTTTAAAAGCGCAATACTCACCTCCCCCCTCTATCGCCTTCCTAGTCCTACACTGGACATATGGCATCCATGCAATGCTAGCCCAAGCTTTCTTAGTGTCTTGCTTTTGAAGAATTCATATGTTGTGGCCACCCCTTTGTTAGCTTGTGCGAACCATGCTATGAAGTTGGTTGCTCAACTGTGCTAGTGGCACCAAGTATGTCATCCCCAAGTGCAATAGCTTCTTACTTAGTGACGAATCATCATGCTTTGCTAGCCATGTGTAGATATCCATGCATTCAAATATGTAAGGCAAATCCACTTAATACATAATGTATCTTGCTTTTCATGCACATATTGAGAAAGTAGGGCTTTGTTACAAAGTCGGAAGTCTAGTAAGTCATATCCTCCTTCATCCTTTAGTATGTATATATTAGCCTAGGATATCGGTGGGCGCTTAGACGCCCAAACAAAGGAGCGATATAGTGAGTAAATTTTATCTATGATGTCATACGGGAGTGGGAGGTTGAATAGCCAAAAACACTTAACATCCTGTAGAACTAAACCAATGAGTTTCATCTTATTTGCATAAGATAATGCTTACCACAACCAAGAGTTGATCTTGCCAATGATTATATCAATTAGGACCCCATAATTTGAAATCCTGAATGGGAACGGACTTTCTTGAAAGACTGAGACATCCAAAACCTATTCTTGGTATGCTCATCCAATCCGATCATATATATCCTTGATTTCAAGTAGTTGACACACAATCCTACCATGTTACCAAAGAGCTCAAAGCATTCAACCAAAATTGAGACTAAGAAGACCTCCCCTCTTACAAACAAAAGGAAGTCATCCGCATCTGCCAGATGGTTGATCACCATAGTTGCACATTTGGGATGGTAGTGGAAGCTTGGTCATGTTGTCGCTCGCCATAGCACGTGAGAACATTTGCAAACATAAGCCGAAGAGACACAATGACAAAGGGTCTCCTTACCACAAGCCACGGACTCCCTTGAAATGCCCATACTTGCTCTCATTGATTGATATAGGTATGTGGGCATCGCCACTCAGGCAATGATCCACAAAGTGAACCATTGAGCGAAGCCTATACCAAGCAGTACATTGTGGAGAAAGCCCTAATGAAGTGAATCGAATGTCTTTTGAAGATCAACCATGAGGATTCATCTTAGAGAGATCCGCTTTTGAGTGTATTTCCTTTTAACAGCTCCTGGGCTAAGTGGACATTCTTTGTGATGGATTCACCCTTAACAAAGGTTGTCTATGTCGAATGCAATATCGTCCCAACCATATTAGCTAGTCACCCTACAAGCACTTTGGTAATAATTTTGTAAAATACCGAGTATAGGAGATTCTTTTATAGTTTGCTACCATTGCTGAGTGGCTGGATTTCGAGACAAGGGCAATAATAGTATGTGGTTTCATTCCCTCAGCAACCGCTCAATGGAGAAGAATTCTATAATTGCAGTGGTAAAATTTGCACCAACAACCATGCATGTTTATAAAACTTGGTCCCATAACCATCCGAACCTAGTACCCCTTCATCACCAATGTTAAATAATGCTCGTCGAATCTCATCCAAGGTAATAAGGGTTGCCAATTGCTGGTCTTGCTACTGTGGGACACATGGTCCATAACCAAACAAATCTATATCTAGCTCTACTCTTAGAGTTGATGTGCCTAGCAACTTCTAAAAATGATCAACCAAATCCAATGTTGCCTCCTGATTCGTGTTGAACTACGATGATTGTGTTTCGTTTGTTGTTCCTCTTTATTAGATCATGAAAGAAGCTTATATTTCGACCAGTATTCCTTAGGTATGCACATTTTGCTTGCTGCGAGTAGAATATCAGCTGCTTCAATTAGCTGTGTCACCTTATACAGGCAGCT
The DNA here is from genome assembly GCF_044706935.1 of Curcuma longa. Taxonomy (NCBI): domain Eukaryota; kingdom Viridiplantae; phylum Streptophyta; class Magnoliopsida; order Zingiberales; family Zingiberaceae; genus Curcuma; species Curcuma longa. The sequence goes on along the minus strand of NC_133877.1, from coordinate 8,452,339 downwards.
TTGATACTCTGTCCCAGTAATACCTGAGTGCGAAGCAACTTATTTTACCTCCTCTAAATCCTGCTTGGCCAGCTGAGCAATCTCCGAGATGTGTTTAGTGTTGTCGGTTTAGTGTCCTTACTAATACTTGAGCCAAGTCAACTGCGTCAATTTGTTTTGAGTTGTTCCTTCTAGCCATTCAACCCATGCATCCTCTACTAGTCACGGAAGTCCACATGCAATGTAAACATATTATACAACTTGAAAGGTTTTGGTACCCTTTACCAGTCAGTGAGGATGGAAACCTCATAGGAAGAATGGTTAAACATACAACCTAGAGGGAAAAATTCAACATATCATCAAGGTCGGCTTTCAACCAATCGGTGTTAACCAGTGCATGGTCTAGCTTGCAAAATATCGTGTAGTTGGTCCAAGTGTATTGACGGTCAAATGAGTGTAGTCCGCCAAAGAAGGACTAGAAGTAAATGTTAAAAAATCTTGTATATCATAGTTAGTGAGTGGTTGGCCTCCTCTTTTGCCCTTAGTAGACAACATCACATTGAGGTCTCCAATGATCAACTATGGCTCACTATTCTACATGCCCAACTATTATAGTGCACTCCAGAGGAGTCGTTGATTGATAACAAAATGTAGTTCAAATGCAAAGGTGGTTAGCACTGTGCGATTGGAGACGCAAACCTGACTCAACAATGCATCAGTTGTTCCTTTATGACTAATATGCCCAAATTCACCATGTGGTTGTCCCATAACACCAGAATCCATCCCTAGGAAAAAATTCCAAGTTATGAGCTATCGCGATGTGTGGAAAAGGAATCCTCCTCATCTTTTGGATTGATGTTTATGTTAGTTTTGTTTCCAACAACTCGATGATGCCAACACCATGCTTTCGAAGGAAGTGTTGTACCCGCTTCTGCTTAATGGGCCTATTAAGACCCCTTTATGTTCTATGTTACAATCTTTATTGGGAGGAGAAGGGAGGGGGGCAATTAGTCTCTTGCTCATAATTCGGGTATTCAAAACTCGACCCAGTAATTGTTTTAAAAAGTCGGGTTCGAGTTTTACCCGAAACCAAATTTTTTGTTACAACTTGAGTAGGATTTTTTTCCTACCCGAAACTTGATCAGGTACCCACCCCATTATTATATATAAATTAAATCTAATTTATTCACCAACGTGATGTTGCTTTTCTTATTTCACAAGAAACAAACGATGTTCATCAATGACAACATGGGTGATTTTCAAAGGTATACACATGTACGTACATGTTTTTTCTTGTTTTCTTTATCATCAAAGGAAAACAAATGTTCACACTTTTATTTATCTTCATGTTATTATTATTTAATATTATCAGTTTACAAATTTGTGTAAATTTTAGATGTTGAATTTGCAAGATAAATGAGCGAAAGTTTTGATAAAAACAATCAAATGTAAATTTTATGATCTTATCTCATTCTACTGATTTTTCCATCCAAATTTTTTTTGTTTAACTTTTGTTAGGGGTACAAGTTCTTCTCATTTATTTCATTAATATTTTATTTTTTTAAAAAAATTATCGAGTACCCGATATTACTCAGGTACCCGACTTATGGGTACCTGACTATATCGGGTAGTGAACGGGTATTTGTTTTCCTATCCAATATGTCGAGTACCTGATTATAACTACTCAAACTCGAAAAACCCAACCCGTGCCCACCCCTACCTGTGAGTCAATGGCAACCAGCTTAGTTGCCTCAAAAATCATATCATCATTAGCTTAGCTAGTTTGGGATAAGAAGGCATAACTGTAATCCTCCGTAGAAACTAATGTCTTCTCTCAGGCCCCATCTCTCTTCTTCTCCGTAGAAGCTTAGCTTAGGGGTTAGACCTTTTTACGCCACTACCTATTCCTGAGTCTACATTTGTGTGACAATTGCCACAGTCAAGAAGGCTTGGGAGTAGCCTGCTTAGCTGTCTTAGCTTTTGTCTACTGTGGTTGCACTCATGCCATTGCTAGGGGTTCTGGTGGTGAAGTAGCAATAGGGACGCGTCCATCCACACCAGGGGACCCTAGAGCACCCATGAATTGATTTGCATGTTAGTTGTGGCTTTCGTTAGTTGTGCTACGCTTGCACTATGATTGCCCTCGTAGTCTTGGGTTGGAACTCCAAGGGCCCTGTCTAGTAACCTCAGCTCCTTCCACCTTTTAGGAAGCTGTTTTTGCCTACAGCTTGCAAGAGCTTGATTGGTGCCCCATCTGCTTGTAGTCCAGGGTGAATTCGAAGAAATTTCTCAAGTCAACTTCTGCATTTGTTGGTAAAGTGATCGGAACACTATGTACCAGGAGGTGAGATGCATCAACATCAACTAAAAATCTAGCATATGTGATTCGTCCCTTGGTACGAGTTAATTAATCGGAGTAGAGGGATTTGCCAATACAAAAAATTGTCTGCTCAATGCTTTGGTGGTCCAACAATTCATTAGTAAGCCATGGATTTGCACCCATAGTGGTATCTGACATAACTCATCCTCCTTGAACAAGAAACAATTTGGCATGGTCTTGAGCTAGATAGGGCAGTCGTAGACAACATAGGGGTTGCCATGTAAGACCTTGTCTCAAGCCTCTTTGGTTTCAAACTTAAAAATGGTCCATTGTTGGTTGTGAGTTTGGAACCAATACGGTACTCTCCATTTAGCAGCCATGTCTCGAAGGGATTTCCATCTTGAGAATTTCTCCATGAATCAACCCATTGGCAATAGCTTAAGGAGGCCTCCACAATGTCAATATATTCAAACTAGATAATCAATATAGCACAAAGGTCCTTAACATGTTGTAGTGTGCACTTCTCTAAGTGAGTCCTATTAGACAAAAAGGGGTATGCGCAACACCTCCCTACCACAGCGCTCATCGTCATGTTGGTCGATGCAGCTGGGGGTCCTATGCCCTGTCACTTGTTCGGAGTTCCTCGATGGAATCTCCGCTAAGGAATTGCTCTCCTCCTCCTGTAGGGTCTAAAAGGATGTCTGTATCTCCACAATGGCATGATTGTCCACTTTGGACCTAAGCCCTCATGGTTTTGTTCTTGGGCTCTCCCCAAAAGGCCTCATTCCAATGGAGATACTTTTCATCCTTTTAAACCCATGATCTTTCCCATGTGTTTTAGATGTGGGACTATGTTTGCACCCTTGCAACCCAACAATCCCCCCCTTAAACAAAGGACCACTGGAAGCTCCCCTACCATTTCTCATGGTCCGGCTGCCATGTCCTCATGGTCCGGCTGCCATATCCTCATGGTCCGGCTACCATGTCCTCATGGTCCGAGCCTCCCCTACTTCCTTTGTTTTTTCCCGAGGGTTCCCACATGGTTAGATCTAGATTATGGCTCATTCAGCAGTTAGTCCGATGAAGAGCGGTCTCGCTCTGATACCAATTGTAGGGTCTAAAAGGATGTCTGTATCTCCACAATGGCATGATATTGTCCACTTTGGGCCTAAACCCTCATGGTTTTGTTCTTGGGCTCTCCCCAAAAGGCCTCATTCCAATGGAGATACTTTTCATCCTTTTAAACTCATGATCTTTCCCATGTGTTTTAGATGTGGGACTATGTTTGCACCCTTGCAACCCAACACCTCCAACTAGGTGAATGATGATAAGGGGGCATGTAGCCAGTGTCGCTTCATCTACTGGTTGGTTGCACTGGAGGTGTCAGTAGGAATAGCAGTTGTGCCTGGGTGAGTGCGTGCCTCCTTAGATGGTTGCCCTCTCACCACTAGAGACTAAGTGATTTTTTTTCTTTTGTTTTACAATTTAATCCACTAGGGAGGCAAGCGGTAGGTTGAAGTTTTGAAAGTCAAATTTTACTGCCTCCTTCTAGCCAACACTAATTCCAAAATTCTAGACTTTGGGCCCATCATACACTTCCCTGCCCAAAATTTTAAAATTTCAAATTTGAATTTCCAATTCTACCGCCCAGTCCAGCCAGCCACGTTCGCTCTCTGTTAACCAAGAGATAAGGTAGCCAGGCAACGACCATCCCTGCCACATATGCTCTCAATTGACAAGGAGTCAAGGCAGCCCACATGGCATTTGTTCCTATCACTTCACTATTGTGGCGAAGTTTTGCCACCCCTTTCCTCGCGAATATTTGTCGTATTGCTAACAAAGCAAACCAAGAGTTCCTCTATTTTAGACAATGTCCCTAAAGCCAATCCTTGCCACCAACACCAAAATCGCCACCTAGTGGGGTGTGAGTGACTATGTGCATGTTTTGTAGCCTACAAGATTATAGGTGCAAGGATTCAAAACTTTAACTCCTCAAGCGCCATATAACTTTCGAACATGTTACAACAGGGGAAGTAAAGGTCATAACCCCCACAAGGGGAGTAGTACCAACCATCCACCTGACGTGTTGCCCTCCTACAGTCTTCCACCATAGAGAGCAATCATGTCTATCTCGCCAAGATCGTGTTGCTATCTAAGCATGTCCTCCAGGCTAAAAGAACCTCGAGCTTCTTTCCCATTGCCTTCTAGTGAGAAAGGAGAATGTCTCTCTCCAAATGAGGTCTGAGAGCTCTTTCAAAAAAAAAAGGCAAATCATTATTATAATTGAACATAGTTTCTAATATCATATATGAAACATTTTCAATATTTTTGTTTTCTATAACAATTCCAATTTCGAAAAGCATATCAATCTGGTACAACCAATAAATCAGTTTTTTGACTATTCAATCCTAACATCAATACTAACAATAGCATGACTATATCATCAGTTAATCCTATAACGATGACAAAAAAATAAAATAATACAAGGTTCATATTCTTTCATATTAACCATGATTATTGGAAGAAAATTAACAAAAGAGAGGGAGAAAAAGACAAAGCAAATCTTATTCCACATTTTTTTCTATATTGCTTTGATCTAATTTAAGTGGTAGTCTCACTTTTGTGTGGACAGAGCTCAAATCCAAACTTAAATAATTTGAAATTATTTTTTCCTTTTAAATATATTTATGAATAATATTTTTATATATAAAGTTTTAAAATTTTAAGTTTTCCTCTCTTTTTTCTTCCTCAAAAGAAACAATCAAATGGAAAAAAAAAATTCTCTAGCTTCCTTTTCTTAGATGTTTCCTTTGTAAGAAATATAACCTCGAGTACTAGCATCTTGGGAAATATTATACATGAACTACACAGCTAAAGCATAAAAAAAATCCAATCATTTGAGGGAAGCACAAAAAAGCAAATTCATGTTGACGAAAATGGAAAAACAAGATATGAGTTGTGTTATGCTAATGTGAAATATGTCTTGAGAATATTGGATAAGCAATGAACCAACTAGAAGGTCAAATCATTGTTGGTCAACATGCATCTACATAGTCAGAATGTTGACTGGGTTTCAAAGCATCAACAACCAAAACAACAAGAATTTGTCAAGTTTAGTCAACCTTAGCAAGGTTTACTTCTAGGTCCTAGAAAGGGATAAGTTTACCTAACTTACAAGCATCTTTCAACATTAAACTACTAGTAGTGAATCAAAGAAAGTGAAAATAACAAATTGTACTATGCAATGTAATGGTGCCAAATAACAAAAAAAGAATGGAATCTGATAAAAGAACTTGTCTTCCTAGATAGCTACAATGTAAGTGAAACAAAATAAAACTGAATAATTGAACATGGCTTGGACCAGCTAAATTAACTAGTTAAAGACTAAACCTGAAATGAAGATACAGAAGCACTCAAATGGATCAGATCAAGTTTGGAGATCACACATCAATTGACCTGATTAGGAATTGCACAACTAAAAGGATTTAATTTGATCAATCTTAATTGATTCGTCTCCACCTAGTGGGATAAGGCTTGATTGTTATTGTTGTTGTTGTATCTTAATTGATTTGTCACTTCTAGACAATCATGACTGGAGAAAAAACGAGTGGTTGTTAAAGTACAAAAAGATATTTAAACCAATTTAATCTAATCTGATGAACTTTGTATTTTTTTCTTTAAAAAAAAGTACAAACACAAAGTAAACAGGTGTTTGCATGAGATATCTCTCAATTGCTCGTTATGTCAGATATCTCCTCCTAAATTACAGGTTGCAGATTTGATTGACTTCATAAATGACTACTAACTTACATAAAGATTGAACTTTAAAAACCATTTGAGTTGAAAGTATTCACCTCAACAAAAGTTTTAAGAATTATCTGATAAGTTACTGGTGAAGGATCAGGCCCTGACAACTGCATCCTACGAAATATTGCTTCAGCTTTCCTGTACTGATGAGATCTCCCATATGCTTCCATCAAAGCAGTATGTGAAATCACACTAGGAGAATAACCTTTTTTGTTCATGTACTTCAATACTCTCTCAGCCCTGTTAAAATCTCCAAGCTTACCATAAGCTGTTATAAGCATTAAAAGATCCATCACGCTGATATCCCACCAATGTTGAGTTCTAAGCCATTCAAGAATCTGAAAATGTCACAAAGAAGGAAGATTCAGAAGTTTACAAAGGTATGATTCAGGGTAAAGGCGTACATGTATATGTAGTCACTTTATGTTGCATTTACTTGGTTGGAAATAAAAGGAAGGAAAAGGAAAAGAAATAAAATAAACAAGACTGGAGAAAATGGGTGGAAAGAAGATAGCATTGTTCTTTTCTTTCAGTTTCCCCTCACTTAAACTACTTCCTTTCTCCCTGTGAATTCCTTCAAGTGAACAAGGATATCTCATCAAAAAGGTACACAACCACACTGCCTACATTGAACCTTGTAATATATCTACGGAGTTATGGCAACTGAATAGTTTCATATCAGTTAAAATAACAAAAGACCAAGTGCCAACTTGTCTTCCGAAATGCAGATTAAAGAACAATACCTCGCTAACAATGTCCCATTTCTTTAGTTGCTTAAATCTTACAAGCGTCCCAAGAACAAGATCTCTAGGTAGTGCATCTTCTTTAGCCCTTCGGGTCTTGAGGACAGGCACAGCTGAGCCTAATTCTTCTATTTCCGCCATCAATTTTCTCCAATTTCTCTGCTTAGCAGCATCAGCAGCGTCTTTATAAACTTCCACTTTCCTTCTCTGCATGTGCTTCCTCGGCGCCAACATGGCATGACAAACTATCTCAAAACTTCTTTTTACTTTAATATTCTGGGGCTGAGGAATCCCTGCCACAAGTATCCTTGGTTTGCTGATCGCACAATAACAAGGAAAAAAAAGAAACATTTAAGCCAGACAACTATGGAAAACGGAAAATACTACAAATTTGGAGAACAATAGTAAAAAAGAGAGCATCAAATACACTTAGTATATCCCGATAAGAAGAACCGCTTAGCGTATTCAACGCAAAAACAAGATCTCTGACCCACCAAAAACTAATTTAAGAGAGAGAGAGAGAGACTTGACTGCGTTTCAACTGTTATCAACTCATGTTTAGATGAAAGTAGAGGGGAAGAAAGGGTTTACCATAGTTTGGAGGAGAAAGAGAGCAAAGACTGAGGGCTTATTGCTTCCATTGGAGATCTGGGAAGCGAGCGCCAGAGGAGAGGGGAAACTGTAGAGCGAGGATGAGGACGCCTTATCGGCTTCCGGCGTCAGACGACATGACAGTCCGCATATTCCGTCTGTAAACCCCTCAATCGTCAGGTTGACCTCAGTCTTAGCGTGACCTATTCGAATCCATTGGTCGGTATGCAGTTATCATGTTTGATACTAAAATTTAAAAAATTATAAATGAAATTATTGTCCCAATAATATTACTTGAAATTAAAAGCTCCCGGAATCTATCTGAGTTAGATTACAACGCAGCAGACTTATAGAAGAGGATAAGATTCAAATCCTGATGAAGTCAGACAATACCCTCCTACGTCGTGACTAACTGTAATTTCTCGATTTACCTCTTCATAAATGATCATGGGACCGACCGTGTGGGACCGCTAAGGTGGCGGACTCCACCTTTTTTGAAGAAGAAATTAATAAATGATTATATACTAGAATTTTAAGTAAAATTTTGGAAGTATTAATGAACGTAATAGTACGATAACCTTTATATTTATTGGATGGTTAAAACATGATAGTTCCATTTTTTTTTTGTAAATTTTAAAGATCCTAAATATTTAGCCTTACGTAAATTTTTAGAAAAAACATCCTATGTCTAATAAATGATAGAGATACGGAAATGATTGAGTCACTCACAAATGAACATAACTCATTGAATTCACAAGCACTTATAATATTTTAATTTATTCTATATACAAAATTATATATTACACTTTTGCAAAAAATGTGGATCCGTCACCTTAGCGGTCCCACATGGTCGGCCCCATGACCATCTGTGAGGAGGTAAATCGAGAAAGTGTAGTTGGTTACGACGCAGGAGGGTATTACCTAGCTTCGCCAGGATTCGAACCCTTGCCCTCTTCTGCAAGTCTGCTGCGTCGTAACCAACTCACCTATGCCCCGGGGGCATATATTACACTTGATATCCGTTAAATGACTTAATTTTAAAAAATATATATTATTAAACTAGTCTTGCTGTTCCAATACAACCACACTTGTAAATTTTGAATTATTATTTTAAGGTTCCAATCCTTCAAAATTATTTTTTAAGGATCCACTTAGACCCGACCACGGGTCCGGGCCCGGACCCGGCCCGGGTCAAACTGGAACCGGCCCGGTTGGATGCCGGGCCGGTTACGGTTCAGGCTGTTTGGAACCGACGGACCGCCGGTTAATCGGCGATTCAGTCGGTTTGGGTTTTTTTTAATTTTATGATTTTTTTAATTTAATATAGTTATATATTTATTTCAAATATATTATAATACGCGATTGGTGGGGATCGAACCGAGAGTTCCGCATGAGAAATGGATACAGAGACCACTATACTACAACATCTTTAGTAAACTTATTCAATAAATTTATTTATATATTTATTTCAAAATTATATTTACATACCGTTAGTGAGGATCAAATCAAAGTCTCCCGCGTGAGAGAAAGGAATACGTACCACTAAACTACATCGACTTTTCTCTCTTTTTTCAATATTTCTTTTATATATATTTTAAAATTTTAATATAATAATCTCGAACCGTCGCGAACCGTGAACCGGCGGTTCCGAATCGTGAACCGTAACCGTCTTGGACGGTTAGCATAAGGAGATGGATGATTCACCTCAAGAGCTATAGGGAGATGTTTATTGTGGGCTAAGCCGAAAGCAAGACGCAGAAGCGCTCCAGGAACGTAGGCCCGGGAGAATACTTCCTTTCTCCATAGGAATGGGTGCACTCTGAATTGGTAGGTGTCGTTTTTAAATAATGGCTTTGTGATCCGCGAGTATAGGTTGAACTTATGTCAGGGATATTGGGACAAAGGGGCACTCAGAAAGTGTTAAACACTATATTTCATTTATTAACGATCACCTCTCGGGTGCGGTAGAGTGGACGATTAGCGAGGACTGGAAAAGAGCTAGAGTCGGCTAGCATTCTTTTAATTTAACTTAATAATAGGCACAAGCTTCCGTCTTGTTGGTTCGCATCGGGTAAATGGCTTACTGTTCGGTCAACATTTCATGATTCGTAACAGCCGGCCGGGACTGAACTAATTTACGAGAGAAGGTTCAATGGACCTAGGGTAGTGCTTCGTATGGTATGTATGAGATGGGGGATCTTCAACTTCTCGCCCTATGACCTTTCTTTATTATTTATTGCCCCCACCTGACACTATCGATACGGGTCGGCCCTTACTTGCGCTTGCGTAGAGCTCGTACCAGGCCATTGCACCCGCCCCGGTAGGGCTATAAAAGACAGATCCGAAAGGGATAGGCCCAGACTAAGAGAAAGAAGCGAAATAGAACTTCTCCTAAAAAAGCGCTAAGGGGCCCCTTTCCCCTTAGCCCTCTCACTCCCTAAGGAATGAAAGGCCACATCTAACTCTGTTGGAATACGAATGAGATCAGAAAGGCCATGCATGAGATCTGAACTGACGGACCTACCTGCACTTGCAACGAACGTTGGAGCGAGTGCGTTGGAGTGAATCGCAGCGCACCTGCTCTAGCTTTTCTTCTCCTCTTCTTCTTTCTGGGCTTCCTTCACCCAATCCCGTAAGTGAGCAGCTTCGGGGCCTATGAATCGGTCGCAATCAAGCACCTTACCTGGTTCGGCATGAGATCTGGGCTTCCTGCTCATCCTCCTCGTCTGCCTGCTTCCAACTCCTTTCACTTGATGCGCTGGTTGAACTTCTGCTCCTTCTTCTTGCCCAAGCCGGGGCGTGAACTTGATTGCATCCTCCTGGCATGGCTCATCGGTCTACCTCTCCGAAGTAGGCATCTGGGCATCCTTCCCCTATTCTATTGGTCGGGGGAGCGAGTGAAACGAAACTCTAGGGCCAGGAAGAACTACGTCGGGGAAGAGGAGCCATTCCTCTCTCTCGGGCCAGCTAGCACAAGAAAGGCAAGTAGCGGACGAGCTCTTTCAACTCAAGATCAAGTCTTAAGCACCTATCTTGAAGTCAACATAAATTCTTCTGTCTGAGGAGCGGGACCATAGAGTCTGCCTTGTCTCTTTTCCTCAGAATTTATCTTGATTTTAGGCCTACCTAAGCCTCCATTTATCAACTCATTCCTAAAGATCTCATGTCAAGTGTTGTGTGATCGGAGCTCGCTCGTTCAACTAAACTCGAGCGGAATTTATCTTTATTTTAGGCCATCACTACGGGTCTGAACCCAGGTATAGCTCGGGCGGCTGCAATTCCCCAACTGAAACTACCAGTCGTAGCTCGGGTCCCAATCACGAGGTGGAGCAATAACTTACTTATCAACTTTAAGTCTGAGTTATTCTATTATAATAGAAGAAGAAACGGAGAACTCTACGTCGGAGCTCACTGAGAACTAGTAGCTCTTTAACTCCTAGCTCGCTCTGGAAACGAAACTACAATACAAACCCATGAAAGGAACCGAACCGATAAAGAGCTGCTGACCAGACCTAGCCCGGGAACTCCATTCCTAAACTACCACTGAAAGTCTGAAACTCGGGAATCAAGGGATGAGAAAGCAAGGACTTCTATGCCATGGAGCCCAACTACCTTGCCAGTAACACGAGGAAAGAAGCTGAGGGACCAATCAAACTCTTTAGGTCGGGGCGGGGAAGCGAGGTATGAAGGCAAGGAAAGGAGATCCGGTCCCAAGTAGCTCTCCCTACTCAACCAACCCAACCAGGGAAGGGGAAGCGATTCACTACTCGTGGGCGGGTTACATTCCAGCTGAGGCTTAAGCAGGAGAAGCGTCTTCACTACTTCACTAAGAAGCTCAGCTCCCAAACTAAACTTGAATAGTTGTTCGGTCCTTTAGCCCTGCGATCCCATGCCTAGCGTCCCATGCCTACCGAGCCCAATTGGACCGAAGTAAACGTCCTAGCTTCCTAGCCTACCCTACCGAGCCAGTGGGGAAGAAAGAAACTGCAGAGCAACGGGACCAATCACACTGAAGAGGTCTGGTCGCAGTGAATCCTACCGAAAGTAGTAGCTCGGTGAACTCCTCAAGTCCGTCTTCGTAGCTCGCTCGTTCAACTAAACTTCAAGTCTTGCCCTTATAAAACAGTAGCACAAGGAAAGAGATGCTACTGCCCATGGTAGGAGCCCATGATAGGAATTTGGACTTGAGGTCGGGTCGGGGAAGGGGAATTCATCAACTGCAGAGCAGAGTTCTACCCCATCCATTCCTAGCTCTGGAAACTCAAGTCTTTAAGTACTAAAGTAGGGTCTCTAAACTTATCACCCCCCCGGGGAATGGAACTCTGAACTCGTAGCTACGTCCCAATCAACTTAAATTGTGAATGAATGAAGAGCTCGTTCAAGATCAAGTCTGAAACTCATCACTTTCAGTCTTCTTTTGAGTCATTGATCAAGTTAAGTGAAATAAAAAGAAAAGAGTACTATAAAGAAGACAAGTCGTAGCTCGCTAGAGCCGAACGGAAGTCTTGAAATTCAATTGAAAGTCTGAGTTCCAGACAAGTCATAGCTCGGGCAGCGAGGGAAGAAGCAGTACTAAAGACGATTCACTCATACGAAGGTTGGAGCTCTCTGGTGCTCCGCTCGTGACGTCTTCAATATAGTTTTATATAAACGCTAGAGCCGTTCACTTCGTTCCAATTGTCTTGAGCGAGCCAAGCCAACCTTTAGGAGCGAACGAGCAATGAGGCTCTGCCATGCCAGGAAGAAGAAGAGACCGAGAAAAGAATCCGTTTTCCTATCCGGTCATTGAATGAGACCCTAAGAAAGTTCATTGAATGAGATAGATTGAGATGCGTAATACGAAGTGAGAAGCGTTCCAACGTTCCAACTGTATGAGATGCGTTTGTTCCAACTTCATTCATGCTTCGTGCGCCATAAAGAGAATATAAAGAAAAAGTCCTGTAAGTGAGCGTATATATAGTAAACGAGTGAACCATGGAGCTGCACATGAGAGAAAGGTGCGAGTAAACGAGTGAACCATGGAGCTGCACATGAGAATCAAGTGAAAAAAGGAGTGAGTAAACGAGTGAACCATAGAGACTTTGGAGCGAGTAAAGAAGTGAACCATGGAGCGAGAGGAACAACGGGAGCAGAAGTTCAACCAGCGCATCAAGTGAAAGGAGCTCAGATTCTCTCTCTCTCTTTGCGTGGATTGGAGTTAGAAGACCCTCTTATAGCAAGCTATAATATAAGTTCGTAAGAAAATGTGGAGCCGGCCAGGACCATTAGACGAATGAGACACCCTTAATAGCTATCCACGTCCTACCAGGCCCACAAAGGAGCTTCTTCCCCACTACTCTACTCCTGCTTCGACTCATACATCCCGCTGCCGATGCTACCACTAATGCTGATGCTTCCTCACTTTCTATTGCTCTATCCCATTTGGAGCGATCGCTTAGCTCTTTCCTATGCCTAGCTTGCTTGGGTCGGACCTATCTTTCTGTTCTGCTCTGGGCTACATCTATAGAAAGAAGTCTGGCCTCATCCCTTGGTTGCTTTGAGTCACCTTCGTCAATCAAATAAGGTGCGGACCTTGGTCTTTACGTCACACTATATATAGTTCTATAGATCATACCTCGATATAGTTCTATAGTTCATACCTCGCTCCCGTGGCGTGAACTGCTCTGCCCGTTGTCTGTGTCACTGAACTTGACTCCCGCCGTAGTGGCTGCACAGGACTGGGCTTACCGAGCAGGGAGTTGAGTTAAAAAAGTCCGCTCAGCTCTGCCGTTGAACGAAGTGATTCGTTCCCCTCCCTTAGGTTTACGCTACTAGCCTTGGTTGAGTAGTCGCGAAAGTGAACTCAGCATAGCATGACATGTTCCATTGAACGAAGTGAAGAACAAGTAGAGGAGGTCAAGACCTCGATTCATTGTTTCAAGACCTCGATTCATTCAGTCGCTACTATGGCTCAGCATAGCATTCATGTCATTCAGTCGCTACTATGGCTCAGCATAGCATTCATGGTTGACTACTTTATAGGGGAGCGCACTCAGAGACTTGGACTATGTGACCCGTACGAAAGCTCAGCTGTGAAACGAGTGACGCGAGCGAAGAGCGGATCTTCGGCGACTCAGCTGGGAAGAGAGCCCACAGAGCGGTGCGAATCAAGGGCGGATCAGAGATCCAGTATAATCCAACGCCTCTATTAACCACGAATGTGTGAGCTTCTTCATGGCAACGAAAGAGGACGACAAGTCTCCGCTCGCGTCAGCCTTAAAGCTGTAGAGCTGGCTGCGAAGGAAGCATAGGGAAGCTGCCCAACGGAAATGACCTTCGGAAAGACTTGATGTTTAGTCGAAATACTTGTACAGGAACGAAGTTAAGAAGACTTGAAGTTGAGTTCAAGAGCGGAGAGCGCAGCGAGTTGAGAACTGACCTTGAGTTGCTGAATTCCTCGTTTGATTGGGCTCATGAGTGAATCCGTTGGTCGCACCTGACTCATCCTTTATTCTCATCCTTGAATCAGAGTCTACCCTTGGCTTCCCTCGCTCCTATCTTTCATCGGCTAAACTGGAGGAAGTGAGGAGTGGGATCTGGTTCTTGATGCTTGGGCAGGCATAATAAGGCGAGCAAGGCAGGTCCGGCTCCGATCGATAAGTAAGCAGAGACGGAGAGCGCAGCGAAGCGGTAGAAAGAAAACAGCGAGGCCGAGTTCCCGAGTTGTGAGAGAGGCATGAGGATCCGTAAGCAACAGGCAGCAGAAGCGAGCTCCGAAGACGGACGCGCTCCATTCATTGGTTCCTAAGACTTCCATTCCGGAATTCAGACTTAAAGGTCCGGAATTCAGACTTAAAGGAGCGGGTCGGTCACTTGATCGGGGAAGTCAAATAGAAGTACTCTTATATTATGGTCAATCAGTGAATAGGTGGTCAATCAGTGAATAGGTCGGGGAAAGAAAGCATACTCAAATTGGAACGAAGTTCATCGGGTCTCGGTCTGCACCTCCGGCTTGATGCTCTCTCCTTTCTTTGCTTTGAGAATTGATCCGAATTGGTTCTTTGCTTTTCACATTTAGTATATGGTTCTTTGCTTTCATTTCGTATATGATTCTTTGCTTTTCACATTCATTTGTCCGAGTTGGTTCTTTGCTTGTCACCGTACGGAACCTACATTGGCATGGCACTTCCGGAATAAGCTGAACATCGCCTAGCTTTGCTTAGCCCAGTCCCTCCCTATCTGTGGTCTCCTTTCAGTCTAGCTGGCTTCTGTGGTCTCCTTTCAGTCTAGCTGGCTTCTGTCCCGAGTTAAGTAATGGCGAGTCCCTGTAGTGCCCGATCGATCTTTCTTGCTCCACCTGTGAGTGCGTCACTTCGGTCCTAGTTGTGCGTGAGCTTTGCCTTGACTACTGAAACTTGACTTTCGCTTTGCATACTTCTATATATATAGTGTGTAGTGTGATTTATGACTTTCGCTTTGCATATAGTGTGATTTCTCAATTATCAGCGCAGCCGGAAGTGTCTATTATCTGCTCTTATTCCGCTGCGCATTCTCTCGCTGCGCTTCGCTGCGCTTCTTAGCTGCGTTTGAGTTTGGATTCTCTCGCTTATGAATTTTGATTATCTTTTCTTGACTTGTGAACTTAACTACTCTTGACTTGAACTTGAACTATTCTTGTATGCTTTCTTGAAACCCGCTTCGTAGCTTCTCCGTTCAATGTTTCCCGTCCCGCACCCTACTTCCTCATCCGATGGCTCAACTGTCCGGTCCATTCCTACCTAGCCCACTAAGAATTGCTATTGATTCTTTCTTTGCTCATTCCTACCTAGCCCACTAAGAATTGCTATTGATTCTTTCTTAGCTCTTTCTTTCCTTCCGTGGTGAGCCGGGGCGTGAACTTGATTAGCCTTGAGAGCCCTGAGCCCTGTTTCCGCTGCGGAGCGAGTTCCTCAGATAACTTTCAAAGGCCCTTCAGTTCATCTTTCTTCTTGGAGCTATGTTTGGAGCTATGTCGAGCGGAGCGAGTGAATCGGTTCAAAGGCATTCGATCCGGGCTTCCTGCTCTTTCTCTGCAAAATGGGTATTTCTCAAACTTCTATGCTAGGATGGTCAAACTTATCTTCACGGGTCACGGGTCACGGAGTTCCACGAGCTACTGTCGTCTTTCTTCTCTCTGGGTCGGGGAAGGGAACTCACTGTCTATTGTACGAGCACAACAGATTCTGTACAGTAGCTATGATAAACTGACGAGAAAGAAGAGGCGAAGCGAATCTAAAGAAAATCTAAATAGAATCTTACTTGAAAGCATCCCCATGACTGAGTTTTCAAATTATCGTCACTTCCTCAACATCCGCTTCAGACTCTGCCTAAGCATTCCCTTGCTGCTCTTCTCTTCCCCACTACCTTCTCTGTCCTATCTTCCCTTGCTCTCATTCCTTCTCTAGAGACCTAGCGATCATTCCTTCCCGAGCGACTCTCTTCTCGTGCTCCTCACTTTGCTTATCGGATTCCCTAGCTCCATGGGTCTCGTGCTCTCTGTCTTCCCCTCCCTCACTTCGTTCTAAGTGTGCCAATTTGTACAGATGAATACAGGACTTAAAGACATCACCTCAAGTCAAGTCAAGTGTTCCAAAGTCTTCCCTCCTCCGCACCTCTCTTTCTCCATCTGCTCAGATAAACTAGAAATAGTGAACATAGAGAGAGAATTTCTACTTGAAAGCTCATTTTCTCCCTCGCTACGATCACGAAGTCAGCTATGAAAGTAAGCTCTGCAGTTGCGATGAATGAACAAAGTCGCAGAAGTTTAGTCCAATATAGCAGCAAAAGTAGTTCAATAGTACGAAGTGAGGGAAACGAGCATCAAACTTACATAAAATCTCGTCAAGTTTAGTCAGGGCGGAGGGTGGGTTCAGATGGAAAAGTAGTAATTTTGAGTTGAACGAGCGTAGGCTTACAGGACGGGGCGACTCCTTTCAAAGAATAGTTGACAACTCAAAGAATAGTTGACAACTATAGCTTTCATATTTATTCAAATAAATTCAATTCAATAAAATGAAAAGATAAAATTCAAATAAATTCAATTAAAATAGTAGATGCTAGGGCTGGGCTCTACCGGGAATGCGAAAGAGGGACCGGCACCGCTCCAACTAAGATCTCTCTTTAGGCTTTAGTCGTTCCGAGAGTTGGAGGAAAACTATCTTCTAGGCCAATATCAAGTAGTAGCTCGGGATCAGGCTAGTAACTGGGTGAGAAATGAAGAAAGAAGTTCTTGAATTTCTTTATATTTATTTTAGGCCATAAGACTGACCGGCACGATAAAGATTTCATGATTTCACTGTGAGATTGAGGGGCGACTAAAAGGAGAGTAGAAGGCATCTGCTGCTGCTAGAGTGCACCTACTCAACCGATCGTCGGCTAAGACCTTCTGGTTAGCAGCCGGATTAGGTACCTGATCTGCTCCGATCGATCCTCGGGTTCGCCCGCTAGTCCTACCGCCTAGTGGGATCGGATCTTCTGTTCGGAATGAATGATCTGCTTTGATAAAGTATATTTAGTAGAGGCAAGTCCAATATTAGTCAAAGGTTTGGTTCGCGAGTCACTGCTCCCACGAGTAAGTGCTTCCTCTACTTTATTTTGCCCAAGTCCAACCACTAGTCACTGCTTCCTCTACCCAAGTCCAACTAAGATCCCTTCCAGGAATAACCCTTTACCCTCCTTTCTACGCGCCTTACATGCTTGAACTTGAGCCGATCGGGGATTCACTCGTACACTCGCTCCACGAATGAGCAGGCGATGTTGAATCGGGGCTTTCCTAGCTCCTATTGGTCGGACTTCCCTCGCTCTCACTCTCCGCCGATACCAAGAGTGCCATGCCTTAGCGGAGTTGCAGTCCGCGCTGTCCGTCCCTACTATTGCTATTGGAGCGAGGAGCGACTAGAAGGAGTGCCTAAAGATGAAAGGAGCGGTGACGCACTCTCCACTCTCACTCGATCTCCATGCTATGGAGGGACGGAGCAGATGTGAACGGATTTATATATCTAATTAGATCTGAAATGATCATAAGAACGAGGATCTTATTAGATAGAAAAGAGATTGATAGCAAATAGAGATTCTTTCTCGTCTGCTCTCTTTCCATCGCGTGAAAAGCCCAAGATCGAGATAGGAGCTCATGACCGAACGTCCTAGTTGAAGGAGATAGGGCCTCGGCCCCTTTTGACCTCTTTACGTATCAACATACATCGCATCGAGGACTCAATCTGCGTCCAATAGAATAGGCCACAAGCAAGGACTGTTCTTCCTGGCTTGGGCTTGGCAGTCATTCCTGGCTTTGAGGTCATGTCTGCCCTCCAGGCCGCTGTCCCTGTCCTTCTTCTTTCTTTCTCAAGTCTTCTTTTCTTCCTGTAGCGAAGAGAGGGAGGGGTCTCAGGGCTCAACAAGTATCAGTCATGTCGAAGAGAAGTAGTGCTTCACCGTTGGCATTCAAGTCACCATCATCAGAGCTAGAATACGAAGAGGCAAAGGTCTCATTTCCGCTTTCAAGACCCGAGGCAGATACTGCTAGGATGGTGCGGAGCGAACCAAGGAAGTTGGAAAAAAGTACTCAAAGAAGGAGCTGCTGACTTGGCTGGCGCATTGTCATTGGCCAGAATAGGTCACGAATACTAAGATCAGACTGAACTCGCCCGCTAAAGAGGTTTAGTTCCGCTGAGGCCGAGTTCAGACTCCTCGCCCGAAGAGCAGGTCTGGCACGAACTCTACAAATGTCGACTATCCTCTAGTATCCTCGAAGCTTCGACACGCAGATAACTCTTCTTCTGCCTCGTGCCCCGCCTTAAAATCCTATTCTTAGTAATTGTCATCACGAAAGAAAGGGACTCTGCTTTAAGAAGAGATTCCCGAACTAAAGTAAAGCCAGCTCATTCTATCCCATTGAGGTCGAGATGCAGATAGAGCCTATGTGGTAGCCAATCGTCCATACCCCGCACTGCAATGAGCTAATCAGATATTTCCAGACTCCAAGAAGACCCGCCTCCCCTTAGTTAGATTTTGATTTGGGGCAAGCGTCACGCTCCTCCGAACGAGATGGGTTTTGACCACTTTCTATCCCGGGGCTGGGACGGGGGGAGTCTCATTCAAAAGGCTAGTGCCAGAGGGATAACTATTGCTGTTGATTTTTTCAAACCCCTTAGCACTGCAGCTAAAGGAACGAATGCAATGACGTGTAGAAATCCCCCTTCGACGTCGATCCTCGAGACCCGGCCAATCCAAAAGTGGGTCGACCAGCAGGGTTAGTGGGTCGTTCGAGGCTAACGGCTAACGGTCAAAGCGCCAACCAGGCCCAGTCGACCAGCAGAGGGCAGGGACGGCAAGGAGTCCCAGTTTAAATAGAGAATTTACCTTAGACGTCGATCCTCGAGACCCGATCCTCGGTCCAGAAGTAGGTCGACCAGCGGGACTCAATCCAAGTAGCAGAAGCAGTTTAGTTGAACGCAAGTAGCAGGCGAACGAGGTTAGGTTCCATTAGAGTGAGAAGACGTCAGATAAAAGGGAAGGTCAACGAAAGCTATGCGATAGGAGTCCAATGCCCTAGAAAGGGTACGGAGAAGAGACCAATCCCAAGAACCCGATTCAACTTCGTATTGATAAGTGAATCTTGATTTGAACCCTCCGACTCATAATTTAGCTATCGGAGCCTCTGACTCTAGGATTGGTCCCGTCATTCCGAGTTCTCAGTTTCTTTTCTTAAATTCATTCCTCGTTCGAATTGATCATTGAATCACTCTTCCCTCTTTACGACGCTAGTTCAACGTCGGGTCTTTCCTCGACTTAATTAAAAGACGCCAAGTCCCTAATGGTCGCATTCTTAAGCCACCTTAATATATAGTCGCCACCACTGAAGCCACGTATATATGTGTCATGTCTTCCGTAGTGTCTTCCGTCTTTAGGCGCTCCCGTTGGTCTGATTAGGCGCTCCCGGAGGTCGCTTTACATCATTACATTCGCTCGTCGCAACTTTCTACTTTATTCTAGCCAAGTCCCTAACGGTCGCTAGGTTTCACCCCTACTCTTCGCCGGCTTGACGGCTTGGGCACTCCCGTTGGTCTAATTAGTCTTAGGCACTCCCGTTGGTCGTGTCGCGCTGTTCCTCCGACGTCTGCCGCGGCTATCTTTAAACCTCCTCCAGAGGGGCGAACTTAAATAGCGCAAGCTTTAGATAGGTTCGCTCATGGAGCTCACACGTTGTTCGTCTTTGCGACACTGACGTTTGCTCGTCGTAAAGCTTAGGAAATGGAGGTCCGAGAAGTAAGGTCCGGTCTTCGTGAAACTAGTGAATGTAGGTGCACATGACCAGGACACATGACCAGGAATAAATGGAAGATCGAGGTGCTCACTCTTCTCTCACCAAGGCAAAAGAGGTCTAAAGTGCTCTTTCTGGCAAGGCTCAAGTGGTCTAAAGTGCTCTTTCTGGTTTGTCGGGTACCCGGTTGAAGATCTTCAGTCTAGGGCCATGGAAGCACAGATTGATTCTTATTTTTCAGGAGCTGGGGAATCAGTTGGCAGTGAAATCCAAGGTCAACGGAAAGGAATGCGATCAGAAATCGAGTGAATCAATCCCATAGCTATTCTTCCGAAGAACAAGAAATCCGCTATTTTATTGGGAAATGTCGGCTCTTCAAGAGGAAGCAAAACCAATTCAGGAAGAGCAAATGGAAGTCAGCAAAGAGAAAGATACGAGAAAGATGTCTTCTTTCTTTTCTTAGTAAGTAAAGGACTGGCTAAATCAAAGGCAAGTTCGATAAAATAAGACCCAAGTGAATCAGCTCCGAATCCGAAGTAGTCGTCGAGAAATAGAGATATCGGGGGGGGAGGTGCGGAGGGACAGAGGAAGGAGAGAGCAGACTCATGGTTCGCAGGTCGCTACAAGGGGTCGGGACTTGTGTTTCGTGCTTCTTCTATCGAAGGTGGGCATCATCCCTGCTAGCAAGGACTTCTGTTCCAACTGCGTATCGTATAGTTCAAGTGCCGTGCCGAGTGAAAGGTATCCAAGGGACGAGTGCACTCCGAACGCTAACAACGGAGGTAGCCCTAGCCGGGTGTGCGTTTGCTTGCTATCCAATATGCCATTACTGGTGGTGCCAGAAACATCCACAAGGAGCAAGAAGCCCCTCCTTCATAATTTCCAACAAATTATGAAGGAGGGGCTTATAAAAATAGCTATTCGGAAACGGTGGGTGGGACTCTGAGGACGAGATAGCGAACGTTTCCAACCGCCAAAGGAGATAAATAGCCCCAAGAAGATAAATAGCCCCTTTGGCCCTACCTGTATATAATATAAGTTCTAATCAGCCTGTATATAATATAAGATAAGTACCTCGGCTACGCAGAGGCATATAAATAGCCAAAGGGGCTATTTACGACTAAGTAGACTAACTGTATATAATATAAGATAAGTACCTCTGCTATGCAGAGCATATAAATAGCCTTTGGGGCTATTTACGACTAAGTAGAATAAACCGCCTTACTATAATATAAAGACCTCTGCTATGCCTCTTTGTGAGTCGAAAATAGACCCAAAGGCTATTTATATGCCTCTGCGTGGCAGAGGTACTTATCTTATATTATATACAGTTAGTCTACGCCTTTGGGGCTATTTATCTCCTTAGCCTTTGGGTCTATTTTCGACTCAAAAAGCCCCAAAAATATAGTAAGTTGTAGCAGAGGTACTTATCTTATATTATATACAGTTAGTCTACGCCTTTGGGGCTATTTATCTCCTTAAGTACAAAAAACGACTTCTTTTCTTAGCGCTTAGCTACTTCCTATAAGCTTACACCTACTCTAATACAACAGTATGATTTCGCTTTTCTTTCCTCTTCGTTTTCCTCCCAGATTTATATATTGCGGAAATATATAAATCATTGAATTCTAGTTTTTCTTTAATAGGGGTCCCCCTGGAATTGAATTTCAGCATTAGCTCGAGGAGCGAAGCGAAGCGCTCGACCGCAATCATAGTAGTGTAGTGCTAGAGCTCATGCGATAGGGGCAAGCGACAAGACTGCTAAGCCAAGATCAGATCTCTTACGAGACTTCCAGTCGGATAAAGGTGACAGAAATGGCTCAAGAGAACTATAAGCTCTCACTTCAATCTCTTAACTCTTCCTCGCATAAACCAATCGGTCGTTATAGGCGCCCGGCACCCGGATCGGACCTCCTTTCACCCGGCATATGGAGATAATTAACCTCTAACTCTGTCAAAGAAAGAGCACTCTTTGCCCGGGAAGGAATCAGACTTGAATGCCTGAGTCCCACTCCTTTATTGGGGTGGACAAAGCAGTATACTCACATCAGCTACGTGCAGATCAGATACTTCTATGCGTACGTGAGAACTAACTGTCAGTAATAGGCAAAAGCCCTGTGTGAAATAAATGAGTATGGTGGTCTCGCATAAACCAATATGCGTGAGAGCGGTTCGATTGATTAAATTGACAGAGAAGAACTCTTCTCGGAAGAGAAGATGGATGGCTAAAGACTCCCGAACTTATCAAGTGTTTCAAGTCCATGGAACAAAGCTTGGCACGAGTCACCCTGCGCTCTAAGTGGATGCGGCCTCCTCTGATTAAATTGATGAAAGAAGCCGTAGCCTTCAGCGGAGTTAGTGGAAGAAGAGTAGCTCCGCGGGCAAGAGAGAGTTTAGCGTTCTTCGATGGAGCTCATGCGGTCAGGGATCAAATCGCGTGCGAGCCATGTAAAAAGATCGATGAGGAGGAGAGCAGGAAGCAAGTAGGGCTGGTGGGGCAATCCGAGTAAGTCTTTATTGATCCGATCCGGTCTTTGAACCTCTTCCTCTTTGCATGAAACATCAAAGCAGTTGTCTTGTGCCTTACGGCCGCCTATAGTACCGAAGAGTTATTCAGTCGACCCCTTGACCTATAAATTCCTTAGTGCTGACCCTCTATCTTCCAGCCCTTCTAGAAGCCCTCCTTCTCTTTCAGACCAGGAGAAAGAACAGAGGCACATAGGTGGACAGAAAAGTGGAGTCTGAGGCCAATGTGGATCACCGCGGGACCCAATGTGCAGGAGCGAAGGCAGTGACAACGAAGCAAAGGCCACGTAGTGCTAGGTCCGCCCAAGGCCGGAAAAAATAGGCTGCGGTGAAACGATCTCTTATTGAATTCAAAGCACTCTTGCGAAAAGATCTCGAGATGGTCATATGGTCATAAACTATAAGCTCATGCTTGTCGAACTGAGAAGATAACATGAAACTATAAAAGCTTAACCAATTATCACGCGAAAGGATTGCTCAAGGATTGCATGAGGGTCTTCTTGCATGAGAGATGCTCTAGTGGAGGAGGTAGCATTCAATTCAGCTAGTCTAAGGCAGACTCGAGGAGTCTCCGATTGCATGAGAGATCCTAGCCTAGCAGCAACATTAGAGATCCTAGCCTAGCTCACTAGTTCGATAGCAAATCCGAGTCTCAAGTCTAGTGGGAGGGGGTCCTCTTGCATGAAAGAAGAATAGAGAGAGCATTCAACTCAGTCAGCTAGTTTCGCCTCTGCGCCCATTCCAACAACTCAACTCAGCTAACGAATGTGGGTCTTTCTAGCTTGATCCAATGGAGGGCGGTCTTCTTGCATGATCCAATCAATCCAATATGGTCGAGATAGCGCCTGTAGAGAGTACTTTGTTTGATTTTGCATGCTTCTATTCTAGTAGTAGCTTGATCCAACTATAGTGATCATCGATCGAGTGAAACGCAGCTCATTCAAATCACAGCACAGCAGCTCATTCAATTCACATTAGTCTTAGTTAGAGCCGACTCATTATAGAGCGGACCACCTTAGGACTGAAGCTGAATCACGCGCGGCAGAAGGTGTTATAACTACTTGGCTATTTCAGACACACCTTTGATTGGCCCATGTGCGAGCCTTCCTTACTCAATTCAAGCAATACCCAATCTCTAATTGGCGTTCGTCGAATGGTTGTCGATTGAAGGATTGAGTATAGAGATTCGATTGCTGGTTTGAGTGTCGATTGCAGGACGTGGGCTTCGAGTGTCGATTGATCTGTATTTGAGTTTAGGCTCAAAAGTTATACCCGTATCCGTTAAAGTTTGAGTTTTTATTTTAGAGAGTACAACTTTTCCAAAACTTTGGTACCCAGAGCACCCCACGTAATATTTGGCGTAAATGGCTTGAGGCCATTTACTCTAACCTTAGGGAAATCCAATTTAGGCGAGTAAGTGAATGGCCAAACTGACTTTTAATAGGGGCAACAGGTCGTAAAAAAGTAAGTTGGGGCCCCAAAAACCAAGTAAGTAATTATGTAAATGGTGTGCACACCATTTACGTAATACCAGTAATTT
This sequence comes from Curcuma longa, assembly GCF_044706935.1. Taxonomy (NCBI): domain Eukaryota; kingdom Viridiplantae; phylum Streptophyta; class Magnoliopsida; order Zingiberales; family Zingiberaceae; genus Curcuma; species Curcuma longa. Next base: position 8,428,556 of record NC_133877.1, on the reverse strand, counting down.
GCTAGCTCAGCCATTGACTTTTACCATTCACGCTGTTACGGCAAGTACAACTTCTTTTCCAAAACTTTGGTCCCCTACCTAGTAGCATAAGAGACCTAGTAGCGCATAAGAGTGAATGGCCTTGTACTAAGTGAAGTGAACGTTTATATAGCCTGCTTTCTCAATGAGAGTGAAATTTATTCATCTGCTACATTTACATTTCCGAGAAACCATTAAAATGCGGATCCTACTGAGGCTACTTCTAGCTAGTGAGTCCACTGGGGCTTTTGCAGTTACTGGTCCTAGGGGTGCTCCTACTTGAGGCGCTCTTAGGGCTGTGTTGAGGCTTTCGAGTCTACGTATTCCTAAGAGTAAACAACCGCTCGGCCGCGAAGGTAAATCCAAAGCAAGCATACGCGCGAGACAAATTACTAGGGGATCGCTTGCGAGCAATATCTCAATAACTAATCAATTTAGGAACTAAGGAAAGACTTCTATCATCATGAACATACTTGTCACTTGAGTCACTTTTCGGATGTCATTTCTATTAAGAAATTGGAATCTCAAAATCGATGTCGTGTTAATAGAAATGACTCTGTTGCGAACATATTTTTCTATTACTGTTGTTAATAGAAAAAACAATAATTTGAAGGCATAAATTTGAGACCTAAATATTTGTACAGCAATTGCTTAGAGAAAAGTAGAGAAATTCGTTGCTTCAAAAGTCTCAGAATCCGTTGCTCCAAAAGTAGATCAATTCGTTGTTTTTGGAGTAGAGAAATTCGTATCATCAAAAGTCGAATCAAAAGTATAATCAGCCTTACTATATAATTCGCTTTCAAAGTTGTTGCTAAAGTCTAATACTCAGTTGGTGCTTCTAAAGTCGTAGACTCTGTTGCTTCAAGATATAAATTCTATGACCCCGTTGGGGCTTGAACTTTCTTCGTAGCTCCTGGGGCTAAAACGGATCCTGTTGCTAAAGTAGACGACTCAGTTGCTTCAGTTGCTAAAGTCGTAGCTAAAGTATAATCTTCTGTTGCTGCTGCAAAAGTAGCTAGGGCCACTGCTGCTGTTACTGTTGCTTTACAGTACACTGTAGCTCTTGGGGCAAAATTCGTATCATCAGTTGGTGCTTTTGCAGTTGCTAAACTCGTAGACTCCTCAGTTGCTGCTGGTAAAGTAGCTTCTGGTACAGTTGGTGCTTTCAAAGTCGCTCCTGGTGCTAAAATATACTCAGTTAGGGCTCTAGCTCCTGCTCCTAAAGTAGACTCCGTTGTTGCTTTCCTCGTAGAATAAAGTCGTTGCTTCAACAGTAGACTAAAAAGTAGACTCCGTTGTTGCTTTCTTCGTAGCTACATTCGTATCATCAAAAGTAGAAGTAGAATCAAAAGTCTAATCCTCTGGTGCTGGTACAGTAGCTGTTGCTTCTGGTGTTTCTGGTAATGCTGCTTTTGATGCCGCTGGAGTTCCCATAGTAAATGCCTTTAATGCTTTTGCCTTTGGAGCTCTAACTTCAGTCACCTCAGAAGTCACTTCAGACTACGCGGCTGCCTTTTCAGTTCCTAGGGATGCTGTTGTTGGTGCCTTTTCAGTTCCTAGGGATGCTGTTGTTGGTCAGGACACTGTTCCTCGGTCTTCGACTTTAGGAGTTTCTCTTTACTTTAGGAGTTCCTATTTAGGAGTTCCCAGGGATGCAGCTGCTGCAGAAATAATTGAATAGTGGGTAGTTGATGCCTTTGGAGTTGCTTTAGTAAATGCTTTTGAAGCTGGCACTTAGGGAAAAAAAGTAGCTTTTTAAGCTCTGGCACTGGGGCTGCTCTTATAAGTTCCTAGGGTCGAGGCTCTTTGTGAGTACATTAGGGCTGCTAATAGGGATGCTGGTGAGCTTAGGGCTGGCTCCTTTAGTTGCAGAGCTGTTAGTAAGTCTAGAGTATAATCCTCTGGGGCTGCTGGTGTTGCTGTTGCAGTTCCTCATAAAGGAAAAGTATAATACGGTTATAAGGTAAGGTTGCTTTTCTTGCTTTTGGAGTTCCCGTTCCTAGAGATGCTGATGCTGCTGTTAGGGTTGCTCCTGTTGCTGGATCTTCGGCTTTAGGAGTTCCTAGGGATGCTGCTCAAGTAAAAGGGCTTTAGGAGTTCCTCGAGATGTTGCTCAAGTAAAGGATATAGGGCTCCTCGTGAAGGCCTGGTGAAGAAGTCAGTTTTTCCTGGTTCAAAAGTCAAGGAAGTAAGTTGCTCCTGGTGCTGCTTCTCTTGCTTCTGTTGCTTCTGTTGCTCCTGGTGAAGCTTCTGTTGCTTCTGTTGCTCCTGGTGAAAAAGTAGCTGCTAAAGTCTCATCCTCAGTTGGGGCTTTCAAAGTAGCTCCCGGGGCTCAAACAGTTAAAGTCTCATACTCAGTTGTTGCTTTCTTCGTAGCTCTTGCTCCTAAAGTCGCTTTTGGGGATGCTGTTGCAGTTGATCTTGGGGATGCTGTTGCAGTTCCTAAAGTATAATCCTCTGTTGCAGTTGATCCTAAAGTCTCATCCTCTGTTGCAGTTGATAAAGTCTCATCCTCTGTTGCAGTAGCTCCTGTTCCTAAAGTAGAATCTTCTGTTGCTAAAGTCTCATCTTCTGGTGAAAAAGTAGCATCAGTCTCATCTTCTGGTGAAAAAGTAGCTCTTAAGGATGTAGCTCCTGATGCTTTTGAGTACACTGTTCCTAGTCCTGCTGCTGGTACAGTTGCTAGTGAGTCGTACACTGTTGCTTCAGTTGCTAGTGAGGACACTGTTCCTAGTGTTCCTCTTGGGGCTGTAGCTCCTGTTCCTAAAGTCGCTCTTGGGGCAAAATTCGTAGACTCATATGGGGCTTTCAAAGTTCCTGTTGCTAGGGTTCCTGATGTTAGAGTTGCCACTGGTACTGCTTTTGAGTTAACCCTTAAGTAGCCCCCTTTTTTTAAGGATGTTCCCGCTGTTGCTGAGTCTAGGGTTGCTTCCTTTGGAACTCCTAGGCTTTCTAGTTTAGGCATTAGCTCTCCTCGGCTTTTTAGTTGGTTGTAATTATACTATAGGGTAGGGGTCAAGCTTCAGCTTTTGAGTTAGTTGCAGCTTTTGCTCCTGCATTAGTTCCTGCTTTTGAAACTGGCACTTCGGGAAGTTGCTTTTCCAGCTGGCACTGGTGCTGCTGTTGCAGTTCCTATTGTAGCTGATGCTTGAAAAGTGGCTCCTGTTGCTAAAGGAGCTCTTGGGGATGCTTCTGCTTTTATAGTTGCAGCTGCTCCTGCTGGGTCTTCGGCTTTAGTAGTTCCCAGTGTTCCTACTGTTACTGCTACTGCTACTAGTGAGTACACTGAAGCTAAGGATAGTACTGCTGGTAATGCTGGTGTTGAGAGGGTTACCACTGTTGCTCCTGCTGTTGCAGTTCCTACTAATGCAGCTAGTGCTCCTAGTAGGGATGCTGTTAGCTTAAAAGGACTATGGGGCCCGCCCGAAAACTTAGGACAGAGCTAGTGTCTTCTTGCAGAAAAGGGGTTAGAGCTAGTCTTCCGGCAAAGGAAGGAGACCAGTAATAAATTTGAAGGGCCGTTGGGCCAGATAGAGGTGCTCCGGTTGTAAGAGTTCTAGAACAGAGGAGTGATCAAGTAATGGTTTGGCCTCGTCTTTCAACCCTCCTTGGGTTGAAACTCCATGTACAAGGAAGGAAAGGAAGAAATTTCCCGAACTAAGAAATTAGGGACACAGACCAGGGCAAGAAAACCAATTCTTCTATAAGCAAACACGCGCTACTTAGCAGTTTTCCCCTACACTTAGGTCAAAGTACGCAAGCCCCTAAGGGAAACCAAACTATGGGCCTCGAGATAGAGGAACGATGGTACATACCAGATAGAGGAACAAAACGTCCTTCTGTTTCCGTCCTTTTTGCTTAAAGAGGTACAACAGAGGAAATTAGTTGCTCCTGGTGCTGCTATTAGAGTTCCCAGTACAGTTGCTCTTGGGGCTTTCGGAGTTCCTAGGGTTGAGGCTCTTACTGAGTACATTGGGGCTGCTCTTGCTGCTGCTCTTGATCCTTTCGAGTACACGTATTCCTAAACAGGACACTGGCGCTCTTCCGCGAAGGAAATACATCGCATACGCGCGAGACTTAGTAAAAGAGTTGCGAGCAAAGGAGTTGCGAGCAATATATCAATAAGTCATCAATTCAGGAATGGAAGACATACTTCTATCATCAGAATTATACTTGTAACTTGCAGAATCATTATACTTGTAACTTGTGGCTTTAGACTCTTTTGACCTGTAAAACTTCAGACTCTTTGAAAAACCTCTCACGGCAGAATCAGTTGCTAACTTAAAAGTGGCTACTCTTACTGCTGCTTTAGTAGTAGACAGTCAGTATAGTTTTCCTATGCTAGTGTGAGTCCAGTGTTCCTGACTTTACAGCTGGCACGGCAGCGGGCACTTCAGACTACAACGAACGGGGCTGCCTTTGAAAAAGTGACTGGTGCTAGTAGGGGATGCTATATAGTACACTGTTGCTCTGCCGACAAGGATAGTAAATACATCGCAGACGGACGAAACTCACTAGGTACGAGCTTGCGAGCTTAATGTAATAGTTGCGAGCAATAAAGACATAGTAGTCATTAAGAAAAGCAACTAAAGACGTACTCCCAGAATCTGAATTAGAATCATCATTAGACCTCTCATTTAAAGCACTTGTGAATTTCACTTCAATAACTCAAGACTCAATAGAATAGACTATGTTCCCACTTTACAAACAAGAGGTGATACTACAGCTGCTGTTGATATAGTTACTGTGTGTGGCTAGTGATGCTACTGAGGCGGATATAAGTCATCTCCTGACTTTAGAGCTGCTGTCAATGATGCCTTTCCCGTTGCTAGTCTTACGGCTGTTGATCATACTTAGCTACTCGGCTTACTAGTTGATACACTTAGGGGAGTCCACTCTTGAGCCTAAACAATATAAATTCTTCGACTTTTGAGTTTCAATAAAGGGAGGGGTACCGTACACAACAGAGTACACACTCAAAATGAAAAACTAAAACTGCGATTCGAGTTCACGAAACGGTCGTAACACTTAGGGGTTTCGAGTTTGAGGAAGAGATATTTGTATACTTAATCCGCGTATAAGAGACAGGGGCTATGTACATAGATCTCGCGTACGCGCTACACACGTAAGAAAAAAATTGAGATTTGCGGTTCGAGTTTTTTGGAGGCAGGAATGTAGTATTAGTGGTTCCGTTGGTACCGGTCGGTAGCTCGCGCTCGTAGGCCGTCAAAAGCACTGGCGTCGGTTTGCCAGTTTGTTGCTTTCAGGTCTTGTGTGTTGCTTGAGGTTGACTCGGTCGGTCGCTTCGGCAATGGCTACTCTCGTAGCTACTCATGATTGGGCTTTTCGCCCAGGCCTAGCTAAGGCCCTCATTATTAATAATCATAGCCCCGTTGACGCATTTCCCCCATCTGCCTATTTCTTGGCCCCCATACTATAATAACGCTAACCGTACAAAAAATGACAATTACTTAGCTTTCAACAGTTGCGATTAAGTAATCAATTAATGACAGAGTAAGACATCTATGATCATCATGATACTTCACACTTCGTCGCTTTTTCGGATGTCATTTCTATGTTGCCAAAAATATAGTAATTATCGATTTTTCGATTCCAATTTCTTAATAGAAAAATGTGCTCGCAACAGAGTCATTTCTATTAACAACAGTAATAGAAAACAAGGCAGAAATTGCCTGTATATAATATAAGTTCAAAAAACAAATTTGAGACCTAAATATTTGTACATCCATTGCTTAGGGAATTGCTTAGGCAAAAGTAGAGAAGGCTATATTAACACGCTGCAAAAGTAGATCAATTAGGTTCTCAATTCGGTACTGCAAAAGTAGAGAAATTCCTTGCTGCAAAAGTCTCATCTTCTGGAGCTGCTTTCAAAGTATATCAATTCGTGGACTCAGTTGCTAAAGTAGAAGACTACCCCGGTGCTGTTGATGCCTTTGGAGCTGTCACTGGAGCTCTCACTTCAGTAGTCACTGTTGCTAAAGTAGCTTTTGCAGTTCTCGTTCCTAGGGTTGCTAGGGTTGCTATTGCAGTTCCCGTTCCTACTGTTGCTGCTGGTGAAGTAGCTTCTGGTGCGACTGTTCCTGGTGCAGTTGCTCCTGTTGCTGCTGGTGCCGGTAAGGTACACCCAAGGCCCTAAAGGGCTAAAGGTACAGTTAGTACAACACGAGGACAGAAAGGAGGGACCACGCGACGAAATAAAGTCAGGATTGAAGTTCCCTAAAAATTGCAGGCCCAACCCGCGGGGCAAACAAATAAGAATTAAAAGGCCTCGCCAAAAAACGTAGTTTTGTAGCTCTTGGGGCTGTAGTAGACTCAGTTGGGGCTTTCCTCGTCGCTCCTGTTGCTAAAACAGCTAAAGTCTCATCTTCTGGTGAATTTGCTAAAGTCTCATCTTCCGTTGCTGTTGCAGTTCCTGTAGATAGGCCCTCTAATATAATAATAAGTTCCCTGATGGAGGTACTGTTCCTACTGTAGAATCAGTTGGTGCTAAAGTAGACCACGTTGGTGCTGTTGATGCTTTGGAGTAAAGGATGTAAATCCTTAGTAGGCTACTGAGTAGGGCTAAAGAAAGCAGTCCTTAGGGATGCGGCTTCTGAGTAGGGCTAAAGAAAGCAGTCCTTAGGGATGCGGCTTCTGAGTAGGGCTTCGGATGCCAGCCCCTTTAGTAACACGTTGCTTCTGTTGCTTTCGGTTTTGCTCCCGTTGGGGAGTACACTGTTGCTGGTGCAGTTGTTCCTACTGTTGCTGGTGCAGTTCTTGTTCCTACTGTAGATAAGGCTGCTACTGCTGTTGCTACGGATGTTCCTAAAGTCAATGCTGCTACGGCTGTTCCTAAAGTCAATGCTGCTAGTGTTGCTGGTACAGTTGGTAATGCTAGTGCTCCTAGTAGGGCTGCTGCTCAAGTAAAAGAGAGGGCTGCTGGTGCTCCTAGTAGTAGGGCTCCTTTAGTAGTTGTTGCTACTGTCGCTGTTGATGTCCCTAGGTAGGGATGCAGCTACTGCAGTTCCTGTTGCTAAGGTTGCTGCTTTAGTTCCTGTTCCTAAAGTCAATGCTGCTACGGCTGTTCCTACTGTTGCTGTTGGTGCTGCTTTAGTTGCTAAAGTAGACCACGTTCCTAAATTCGTAGACTCAGTTGCGGCTTCTAAATTCGTAGACTCAGTAGCTAAAGTAGACGACTCCGTTGTTGCTAAAGTAGACTCAGTTGGGGATGCTGTTGCAGTTCCTAAAGTAGCTCTTGTTGCTAAAGTAGCTCCTAAAGTAGCTCTTGTTGCTGTAGCTCCTGTTGCTAAAGTAGTAGACTCAGTAGCTAAAGTAGACTCCGTTGTTGCTTTTGTTGCTTTTGTTGGAGTAGGAGTAGCTTTGGAGCTCTCACTTCAGTAGTCACTGTTCCTAAAGTCGCTTTTGCAGTTGCCTTTGGAGTTACCGTTCCTGGGTCTTCGGCTGTTGCAGTTGCTCCTGGTGCTACTTTTAATCCTAGGGGTGTTGCTAAAGTAGCTCTTGTTCCTAAAGTTGCTCTTGTTGCTGGGTCTTCGGCTGTTGGAGTTCCTACTGTTGCAGTTGCTATTGTAAGCTGTTTTTATAGTTCACAGGGCTGCAGCCTTTGGAGCTGGCACTTCAGACTCTGTTCCTAGGGCTGCAGCCTTTGGAGCTGGCACTTCCGGAAAAGTAGCTTTTTAAGCTGGCACTAGTGCTGCTGTTGCAGTTCCTAGTGGTGAGGCTCTTAGTGAGTACATTGGGGCTGCTGATAGGGCTGCTGGTGAAGTTGCTCTTGAAAGTCAAGGATAGGACTCCGCTCTTGAAGTTGCTTCTGTTGCAGCTGGTAGTAAGTCTAGTAGTACTTCTGGGGCTGCTGGTGATGATGCCTTTGCAGTTCCTCATAAAGGAGAAGACTACCTTGGTGCTTCTGGTTCCTAGGGTTCCTACTGTTGCTCCTATTGGTGATGCTCCTTGAGTAAATAAAGGAGTAAAGACATAAGGATCTTCCGAATTTACTATATTTTTGGGCCAAAAACCTAGTAAGTTACGTAAATAGCCCCAAAGGCTATTTATCTGCTCTGCGTAGCAGAGGAACTTATATTATATACAGGCGGATTAGTCTACTTAGTCGTAAATAGCCCCTTTGGCTATTTATATGCCTCTGCGTAGCAGAGGTACTTATCTTATATTATATACAGTTAGTCTACGCCAAAGGGGCTATTTATCTTCTTGGGGCTATTTATCTCCTTTACTATTATTTTTGGCAACTATAATTTAATTAAATAAAAGAATGAATTTCCATCTTCGACCGTCCTTCATCTCTAGGAATAATAAGTTGTTAATAGACATCTCATGTGAAGAAAAGATGAGAATATGTAGATGGATGGTATTAAGAGTAGAATCAATTCTCTATATGAGAAGACTTTAGTTCGACTAAAGTTGAAAAAGTATTACGTAAATCTTTTTCGCCCAAAGATTCTTCCTTTACTTGGGTGAGTGTACCCCCGGATGGAAGTTTATCTGCTGGGTTTGACTCTCCCTAAGGGGCTTGCTACCGAAGACCCGTAAGTGAATGGCTGAGCTAACTTACTTAATCTGGCACGCGTTAGGAGCAAACTTCGTTCTAGCCCGCGTTTGCCTAGAAAAAAATTTGTTTTTGAGTTGGCCCCGTGGCCCCATTTATGAGTTCGGGAAATTCTGTCCTTGTTTCGAAATTTAACTATACTATATTAGGGCGGTTGAAGCACAAGGAAAGACTAGAGCCCTTATAACCAAGGGAAAGACCTACAGATGTACAACTCGGGCACACCTCTACATGTTAAGTATTTGATGTACATCGTACATCTCTTAAGTATTTGATGTACATCTGTTGTACATATGTAAAGTCTCAAATGTACTTTCTCAGAACTCCTAAGGCAGAAGAACGCATAAACTCAAAAGCCCAAGACCACAGGTGCTTGCCTTTACCACGAGAAACCCCTTACTTAAAGAAAGAGAGAGCCGAAGCCCTACCTAAACTCAGAAGCCCAACACCCAGCAACAAATGGACCAGCAACATCAAAGTCTACTTGTAGGAACTGGAAGAGCCGCCTCAAGACTAGCAACTGTTGTAGTCCTAGGATAGGTAGCTTCAATAGCCGCAGTAGTACTAGCTTCGGTAGTAGCAGCAGCTTCAGCTTCAGTAGTAGCTTTAGCTTTTTAAGCAACACCCATAGTAGCTACTCTCTTTTTAATTTGAAAGGCTCCGTTAAAGAAGCTTCAATTTCTAAGTCTAAGAAGTTTGGTAGAAGTATTCTTTATTACACAAATGTACCAGTTATGGAGATATTGCTCGCAACAGAATTGCTTGCAACTATTTTCCTAAGTAGCGCCCCTTAGAGTTGCTCGCAAGAATTTGAGTAGCAACCTTTTGCTTTGGATGGGATCCTTCGCGGTCGAGCTTAAGTGGTTTAGGAAGTTCATCCACAGCTTAGGAGTCCCCCTTAGGAAGTTCACGTACAGCTTAAGAGTCCTCTAAGTTCGTGTACACAGCTTAGGAGGAAGACCTTTAGCTCCCGTTTGTGCCCCCTTAGTGAACTCAAAAGGCAAAGCCCCACTCAGAAAGCCCATGCGAATTTATTATAGCTGATTAGTCTACAATAGCCCCAAAGGAGATAAATAGCCCCAAGAAGATAAATAGCCCCAAGAAGATAAATAGCCCCTTTGGCCCTACCTGTATATAATATAAGTTCTAATCAGCCTGTATATAATATAAGATAAGTACCTCGGCTACGCAGAGGCATATAAATAGCCAAAGGGGCTATTTACGACTAAGTAGACTAACTGTATATAATATAAGATAAGTACCTCTGCTATGCAGAGCATATAAATAGCCAAAGGGGCTATTTACGACTAAGTAGAATAAACAGCCTTACTATAATATAAAGACCTCTGCTATGCAGAGAAGAGAAATAGCCTTTGGGTCTATTTTCGAAAGGAGATAAATAGCCCCTTTGGCGTAGATTAATCCGTCTTACTATAATATAAAGACCTCAGCTATGCTGAGTAGAAGAAATAGCCAAAGGGGCTATTTACGACTAATCCGAATTGACCTAAAATAAATATAAAGAAATTGCCCCAAAAATCTAGTAAAGGAGATAAATAGCCCCAAAGGCCCTACTTACTATAATTAAGTTCTAATCCGCCTGTATATAATATAAGTACCTCTGCTATAACTTACTAGATTTTTGGGCAGATAAATATTGGGGCTATTGTAGACTAATCAGGGGTAGCAGAGGTACTTATATTATATACAGGCGGATTAGAACTTATATTATGAATGCAGGGCCAAAGGGGCTATTTATCTCCCGGATTAGTCGTAAATAGCCCCAAAGGCTATTTATCTCCCCAAACTAGTAAATTGTAGCAGAGGTACTTATATTATATACAGGCGGATTAGAACTTATATTATGAATGCAGGGCCTTTGGGGCTATTTATCTCCCGCGGATTAGTCGTAAATAGCCCCAAAGGCTATTTATCTGCTCTGCGTAGCAGAGGTACTTATATTATAGTAAGGCGGATTAGTCTACGCCTTTGGGGCTATTTATCTCCTTTCGGAATTTATATTTATTTTAGGCAACTCAAAAGTCGAAGAACCCTAAGGAAGAAAGACCCTTACACTAGGAACTCTAAGCTAAGAGAGTAGCCGCCCTACTAGTTGTAGCAACATCAGCAACAAGAAAGAGTAGTAGCCTCCTCATGAGCCGGAGCTGCATGCCTAGGAGTACTAGTACTAGCTTCAGTAGTAGCAGCTGGAACAATAGTTGTAACTACTCCTACTTCAGTTGGAACTACTCCTACTTCAGGTGGAACAACTACAGGTGCTACTTAAACCACCTCTGGGGCCCCTTCCTATGCTGCCATTCATTCCTCAGGTTACCTTTACTATGCAGCTATTCATTACTCCAGGTGCAAACCCCCTATGGGGCCCCTTGCCTCTGCAGCTATTCATTCCTCTGGTGCACCGTCTGCTGCCATTCATTCCTCAGGTGCCCTTGCAGAAGTTAAATCCCCACGGAGCGGTGCAACAACTTAAAACCTACTCAATTAACTGATCCAACTGAGCCAGCTCCAGGTTCAACTCAATCAACTGATCCAAAAGCAGCTGACCCAGCTACAACTTCAAATCCGCAAGGCTTCCCAATCTCTCCTCTACTCTACCTTCACCCCTCCTATACCTTCAACCCTTAACTCTAAAGTCAAATACCTCTGTACCTAAATCGATAGAAATTGAAAGGATAAATCAAACACCTAATACCTACTTCTATGCCCTCTTCGAGGGAGGGGCTGAACAAAGTAGTTCCTAGCCTAAGACTCCGGCCTAAAATAAATATAAATTCAGATCAAAAAGTAGAATAAAAAGTAGAATCCTTTGGGGCGGGGGCTGTTACCACTGTTGATAGGTCTTCTGGGGCTGGTGCAGTTACTAGGGTTGATAGGTACTCGCCCATTGGAGTTGGTGCTCCTTTAGTTGCTCCTTTAGTTGCTGGGGCAGTTCCTTCTGGTGAGGCTGGTGCAGGTGGGGCTAAAGTAAGACTACCTTGGTGCTAGGGCAGGTGCTACTAAAGTATAAGACTCAGGTGCGGCTAAAGTAGACTACCTTGGGGCTGGGGCAGTAGGGGATAAAAAAGTAGATCCATTTGTTCCTGCAAAAGTATATCAAGTAGGGGCTAAAAAAGTAGATCCATTAGGGGCTGTTGAACCTCGCACTACTGCTGCTAGGGTTGCTATTGCAGTTCCTGGTGCTAAAGGAAAGAATGCTGCTCTTGCAGTTCCTGGTGCTAAAGTAAATACTGTTGCTAAAGTAAAGACTGATGCTCTTGCAGTTCCTGGAGCCCTAATATAATAATAATTTCCCTAATATAATAATAAGTTCCCGGCCTAAAAAAATAAATGTAAACGTTCCTGTTGCGAATTTATTATAGTATGGCCTCGGCTTTTGAGTTTAGGCACGTTTATATTTCTTTTTTTAGGGCCTTTGGAGGCTGGCTGTTTTGGAGTTGTAATTATACTAACTCGGGTCGGGCACAAGAAAGCACCCTCGGCTGTCGAGGCGGGGTAAAGGAAAGCACCCGCGGCTCTTGAGTCGGGCACAAGAAACTTGGGGCTTCGGCTTTTGACTCGGAGTAAAGAAAAGCACCACGCAAAGTAGAATTTGGGGCTTTTGAGTTGTTTTGTTCATGGTTTTTGTTCGTAAATACTTTGGGGGTCAAGATAAACACTTACCCTTTTAGTAGGGTACAGATACTCATAGAGTACCGTCCTCGGACACGTAAACTCGAGAGGTACTATCGAGAGGAAAGTCCTACAACTGATAAATGGAGGAAATAATTAATTGCCTAGGGAAATAATTAATTGAAGGCCAACTCCCCATACTTATAAATTCGCGCGCTAAAACGGCGTTTTGAGGTTGGGTAAAAAAAAGTAGATAAATTCTTCGTTCCTTGAAAAGAGGTGCTCCTAAAGGAGAATCCCTTGGGGCGGGAAAAGTTAGGGATGCTAGAGTTGGCGCTGCTAGAGTTGTTCCTCTAGAAGACTCCTATGGGGCGGGAAAAGTTAGGGCAAAAGTCGATCCTGCTTTTGGCGCTAAAGTAGACTCAGGTAGGGACAAAGTAGAATCTTATGTTGAGGCAAAAGTTGGTCCTAAAGGATAATCCTCGGCTGAGGCAAAAGTAGTTCCTAAAGGATAAGACTCAGGTGGGGACAAAGGAGAATCTTCTGTTGCGGCTGGCGCAGTTCCTCCTAAAGAGGAGAATCCTCGGGTGATGCAGATAAAGGAGACTCAGTCAGGGATTCAAAAGTAGATAAAGGAAAGGCTTTTGAACCTATAACTTCAGAATCAGGTGCGGCTGGTGCAGTTCCTACTGTTGATGCTGTTGCAGTTGCTTCTGTTGCTACTACTGCAGTTGCTTCCTTAGTGGCAAAAGGAGAAGAATCTGTTCCTGCATAGGCTCCCGCTAAAGTAGATAAATTAGCTACTGAAAAAGTAGATCAATTCGGTACGGAGTAGGGCTTCGTTGAGTCAGCACCTAAGGCAGAAAAGTAGAGGAAAGTAGGTACTCCAAAAGGAGAGAAATTCGTTGCTCGAAAAGTTGGTCCTAAAGGATAATCCTCGGCTGAGGCAAAAGTTGGTCCTAAAGTAGATCAATTCGGTAGGTGCTTGTGAACCTAGCACTTCAGAATCTTATGCTCCTTGAAAAGGAGTTCCTACTGTAGAAGACTCACTTGCAGCTTCAGTAGATAAAGTAGACTCACTCGCGGCTAAAGTAGACTCACTTGCAGCTGGGGCACTTGGCGCTGGGGAAGTTACTAGTAGTGATAGGTACTCGGCAGTTGGAGTTCCTTTAGTTGCTACTGTTGCTTTTGCAGTTCCTAGGGATGCTGACCCCGATAGAGTTCCTGTTCCTAGGGATGCCACTAGAGTCGATAGGGATGCTGAGTTCAACTATTTAGTAGTATCCATCAACTAGTTACTAATACACAGACTCTAGAGCTAGCACTCCAGACTAGGGAGCTGATGCCTTTGCAGCTGGCAATAGAGCAGGCACCTCAGACTCAGGTACTGCCCGGGTCAAAAGACTAGTAGGGCTCCCTTTTGAAGGGAACTTAGGGATAGGCCCCTTGGAGAGGGAACTTAGGGCTTCAAAAGTAGATACTTCAAAAGTAGATAAAGGAAAGGCTGTTGAACCCATAACTTAAGAATCACTTATGGCTGGGGAAGTTGCTCCTAAAGGAAAAGACTACCCTCGGGCTAGGGCAGGTGGCGCTGGGGCAGTTACTCCTACTGTAGAAGAATCCGCTCCTTTAAAAGTAGCTAGGGCTCCCGCTATTGAAGTTCCTGTTCCTAGGGAATAGGGCTCTTGGGGCTGCAGTTGGAGTAGTTCCTAATCCCCAACTTTTGCAGTAGCAGATGATGATACTTTAGGAGCACCTCATTGAGCTACTTTTGAAGCAGCAGCTTCTTCTCCTTTAGCTACTTTAGCTGCTCCAGAGGATTCTTCTACTTTAGCTACAGCTACTTTTGCAGCCCTAGATTCTTCCTCAACTTAAATATCACCAATAGCTGAAGCATCCTTAGCCTTAGGTGCTTCTTCAAGAGCCGAAGCATCCTTTTCCTTGGGTGCTTCTTCAAGAGCCGAAGCGCTACTCCGTCGCCTCCTAGTAAGTATGTAAATGCTTTCCTCTAAAGCCTCAAGAGGAGGAACATCGAAAGCCTCACCAGGCGGAACATCTACTCGAAAGCCTCCCCAGCCGGAACATCCTTTCCTTTTCAAAGGAAAGCAGCCCCATAGGATTCTCCTTTAGTAGGAACTGCCCCATCCGTTAAGGGATGCAAGAGGAACGACTGCAAGGAGTGGTCGTAAGGTAGCGTAACAGGACTGCAAAGGAGTAAGGGAATACTGAAACCGCAGGGTGCATGCAAGGGAGTAAGGAACAGATGCAAGGGAACCGAACGACTGGCAAGGAGTGAACTCCAGATGGACGGTAAGGTATGCAACAGTAACGACGGAGTGGGCGTATGCAAAACAAGAGTAACTACTGAAAGGATAGCTTCCCAGGGTTTTGAAGTAGCACCTTAGGATTTGACTTCTGCAAGTGCACCTGAGTAAAGTGCAGCTGAGGAGTCGTCACTGGCTGCATACGAAGTTTCTGCATAGGAAGTAAAGCATAGGAATTAAAGCATAGGAATTAAAGTGCCCCCCTAATCAATATTCGTAGTCGAATACGAGTTCGGGTCTGGTGCTTCTCCTTTTGCTAAGTTTGAAGTCGAAAGTAGCTGAGTTTTAGGCTATTGCTTCTGTGTCTGGAGATGCCAAGGCAACTGGAACTTCAAATGCAGGAAGGAATAGGGCTTATGAGTTTGTAGGCTAAGGCATCTGGGTCTAGGGCTTCTGAGTTTGGGTCAAGGGCTTCTTTAAGGAGGGCTGATGCAACTGCTACTTTAAATGCGTGAAAGGGCTCTTATGAGTTTTAGGCTAGTGCATCTGGGTCTAGGGAATCTGTAAAGAAGGCTGATGCCAAGTCAACTTCAAATGCAGGAAAGCCAAGGTCATCTGAGTTTTGAGTTCTAGCGCCTTCCATCAGTGAACCTGCAATCAGATCTACTACTTCCTTTAGTCTTGGGCGTCCTAGCCAGATTCACTCCCAAGGGTGAATCAAGCCTTTTAAATGAGTTCCAATAGTCGTCCCTTCTCTCTAAAGCAAATATATGGTGGGGCCTGCTTTCAACGAGACTTTCCTTAGCTTTAGCTGCATCAGCTTGTCAACCTCTCTCTCCTTCACCCGGCAAGGTGGAGCGAACAAAGTACCATAAGATTGGGTGGGGTTGTGTAAGAAGAGCGTACGATAAGCATACGATGTCGATATCAGACGATTCGTGGGATCTTCCTCAAAGTCAAAGAAATCGAGAGAGGAACGACTCGAAGATAAGAAAGTCAGATATATACAGGTTAGGCTCCTAGGAGGTCTGCTTTTATGGTTTAAGTAGCTGCTGCGTAGTGAATCGAGTAAGGGGTTTTGCCCTGTAGCTGTGGCTTCCTCAATGTCATCAGCCGAAGTGGAAGTAGCACCTGCACCTGTAGCTGTGGCTTCCTCAATGTCATCAGCCGAAGTGGAAGTAGCACCTGCACCTGTAGCTGTGGCTTAGCCTTTTCTCTCAGTTCAAATGCTAAGGACAGATAAGTCTGTGGCAGATGAATCAGTTTCAGTTGATTCTTAAAGAGAGGAACGAATCGCAGAAGTGGGTTTCCCCTTTAGCTGTATCAGTTGCATCTTAAAAGAAGTTTGTTTGACCTGGCACAGGGGCTTTCAAAGAGGGTTGCTTAAGTTTATTAACTTTGAGCTTTGGCTTCTACAGAGTTAGGAGTTGTAGCATCTACTGTTGCTGAGTTTGTAGTTGAAGTCAAATTTAATCTAAATAAATATGACATAGAAATATACATCTTATGCTCTCCTCGGTGCGGAGAGAGTAACGAAAGACCTCTAAGAAGGTAAGTCAAGTTAGGAGCCCAAAGGCAAAGTCAAGGAATAAGCGAACGGAACTAAAGGGAAGGTATGCAAGGGAGCGGTGTAGGGTGCAGGAGAGTTAGTAGTTGTTACAACTTCCGCTGTGGATTCCCCATAAGTTCGAAGTAGCACCCGTAGCTCACAAGTGGGTATGCGAAGAGGGCCTTTTAAAGGGGAGTATATCTTGAATTGAGGATATAGGATAGGCAACCTTAAAGTGAGTAGAGTGGGAATTAAGCTTCAAAGAGAAGGTTGTCGACTTATAGTTTATAGATTAAGGTGGTGGATAAGTATGGATTTGAGTAAGGAAACTTCACCCCTTAACTAAAAGACAGGTATAGGGGAAGCCTTTCGGATTGGATTCACTGGGTTGAGGTAATTGAGTTAGAAGAACGGAATGAAGCTTTGAGGGTATTACTTGCAGTGTAGACCCCACAGGGGATCGCAGTTAATTAAGTATGTCGATTTAGAGACGTGGTTTATCTTTCCTTACCTTCTGTTGATCTTTCCTTACCTTCTCTAGAAAAGTATGGGCATTACTGAACTAAACCTTCCTTTAGCAGGAGGATGAACAGAGGTGCAACCGCCCGGCATCCCACTCTTTCATCTAGATAGCTTTCTTTCCCGGGCATATTCACTGGTCAAATAAATTACATCCAACAACAGGAAAGCAACAGCCCAGAGGAAGGAATGTAATGGAAAATTACATGAATTAAAAGGGAAGGAATGGACTGGCATGAATTAAAAGGGAAGTAAGCAAAGGTTTAGATCGCAAGCAAGGTAGCGGAAGTAGCTAAGGTATCCAAGGTTTAGATCGCAAGCAAGGTAGCAGAAGTAGCTAAGGTGTATACAAGGATAAAAAGGTCACCAGAGGAGTCACAGGTATCGAGACAGAACAACGGGAACGAAGGTATCGAGAATGCAAAGTGAAGTAGTGGATAGTTAGCCTGTTGATGAGTTTTGAGTTTAAGTAGAATTTCATCGAAAGAAATATCATATAGAAATTGAAATATGCAACTAGTGGGTTTGAGTCAATAGCAGCTGAGTAAAGGGCTGAAAGACCAAAGGTAACCAGAGCTGCAAAGGCATTAATACTTGAAGTTGTAGTTCTCGCACATGAACCTAGAGCTTCGGCTTCCGGGGCGGGGGAAGTTGGAGCTTCCACTGAAGTTGGAGTATAATTTTGCATCGAAAGAAATTGAAATAGAGACCTCTTGAGCAAAGGTATAGATCGAAAGCAAAGGACTTAAGGTAGCGAGAGAAGAAAGAAGAGCTTCCTAAAACTTTAGGGGTTGTGGAGTACAATGAAGTGGATGAGGTAAGCTTACTTCAAAGAGAGAATAGAGCTCAATTACGATTCAAAAGAGGTAAGTAGATATACTTTTCTAGCGTATAGAAAAGTACAGAGAAGTACATAGGTATAGAGATCTAAATTGAGTTCCTGCTGAACTGGAAAGTATAGATTTAAATTGACTTCCTTACTTTCGATCCCAAAGCAGATTATTACCAGTATAGTTGCGTAAATAGCTTTAAAGGCCATTTACTATTACCCTCTCCCTAACTTACTAACTTGGCGCCCCTCTCCTTAAATCATTACCAGTATAGTGGCGAGCCTATCATGGGATACCCTATCCAGTGGGTACCCTCGTAGTCGAGCTATTCCTCGAAAGAGGGCAGGCTGTGGAGTTTTGAGAGGAGGGCAGGCTAGGGGGGTTTGACTTCAAAAGTAGGCATTTGCAACTAGTAAGCCTTGCGTATTGGAAGTAGGAGATTAGGTATTTGAATTTCCTTACTTAAAGGACCTCTCCTAGTAGTGGAGCTATTGCATTCTTTCTTTCGCCTATCGGCTCCCCTATATTCATAGCCTCTAAGAGGGTAAGAGAAGTAGGTATTCTAAATTTCATTCCTTTATTAGGTCGGATATATAAGTGGGTATTCTAAATTACTTTCCTTTAGGTCGGATATATAAGTTAGAGATGTAAATTTATCTCCTCTAGATGTATAAGCCTTTCATATTGGAAGTTTTAAATTGCAATTTCTGGTTTGCCTTCAGTAGTTCAAAGAAAGAATAGAGGAACGACTCTCGAAGAAGAAAGGAGTTTAAGTTGTGGATTAGGTTGCTGTTTCCTTACCTTCTCTAGAAGTATGGGCATTACTGCCCTCTCGCTACGCTATAGCTATTTCGTTCCTTCGCCTATCAGCTCTACGCCCCTCATTACTCAACCGTCCTTTAGCTGTAGGATGAACAACGGAGGTGCAACCGCCCGGCCGATTTTATATTTAAGGTGGGTAAATTCGGATTAGTCGTAAATAGCCCCTTTGGCTATTTCTCTGCCTCTGCGTAGCAGAGGTACTTATCTTATATTATATACAGTTAGTCTACGCCAAAGGGGCTATTTATCTCCTTTCGTAAATAGCCCCAAAGGCTATTTATCTGCTCTGCATAGCAGAGGAACTTATATTATAGTAAGGCGGATTAGTCTACTTAGTCGTAAATAGCCCCTTTGGCTATTTATATGCCTCTGCGTAGCAGAGGTACTTATCTTATATTATATACAGTTAGTCTACGCCAAAGGGGCTATTTATCTTCTTGGGGCAATTTATCTCCCTTATATTAGTGATGGGCGTCTCACCTCTCCTCCCCTCTCGCATACGCTCGCCCCTCTCGCATACGCTCGAGCCTAACGCGTGCCGGTCAAAGTCAGTAGTAAGGGAATGGCCAAACTTACTTTTAATAGGGGCAAATTACTGGTATTACGTAAATGGCCCCAAAAACCTAGTAAGTAATTATGTCACCTGTATATATATTTCACCCCACTATATATTAAGTTCGTAATACCAGTAATTTGCTAGCTCAGCCATTGACTTTGACCATCTTTTCCCGCGTTGCCATTCACTTACGGGGATACCCTATCCGGGGAATACCCTCTTTCATCGCTATTGAGTTCTTTTCCTGGCATATTCACTGGTCAAATAAATTCCTAGATCAAACTGAAAGACAGGAACGACTGAAAGTAGTGGGCTAAGGTGGAGTACGGTAAGGGAACGACTGTAAAGTAGAGGCCCACTTAATAATAATTTGAACGAAAGGGATCTACTGGAAAGTATATGGAATGCAAAGGAGCTGTGGAAGGTGTCAACGGCAGCATACGAAGCGGCAGCATACGCAGGAAAGGCTAGTAGTGCTGGGTAGGAAGGTGTCAACGGCAGCATACGCAGAATAGGAGTATGGGTAGTAAGGGGTTTAAGTATGGTCTGGTGCTTCGTAATCCTAAATCGAGGAATCCCTGAGATCCTCTAGAATACAAATGTAAGCATAGGAAGGAATGCAAGCCAAGGACACCATAGGTTTTTCCTACGTCTGCAAAGCAGCCAAGTGCAGATGAGGTTTTTCCTACGTCTGCAAAGCCAAGGACACCATAGGTTTTTCCTACGTCCGCAAAGCCAACCAAGGGCGGATAAGTTTCTTAGGTCTAGGGCAGTTGATTGAGTTGTTTGAGTTGATTCATCAGAAATGTCTTATGCAAGTGCTTCAGAATCCTAAAAGGCCTAATATAAAGTGAAATTGAGGTCGCATCCGCCTATATAAAGTCAAATTAAAGTCGCTTCTAGCCTCTGAAATAGCTTCTTCAAAGTAATCCGATTGAGCTTCAGCCAGGGCATCCGCTTCATACAGGGCATCCGCTTCAGCCAGGGCATCCTAAAGGAGTCGGTCATCCGATTTTGAGTTGGACTACGTTATGCAAGTGCAAGTCCGTCCATTCAGATAAGTGAGAGTTGCGGTTGCGAATGGGGATTCAACTTTAAAAAGGAGTTTGGAGCTGGAGCTTCCTTTAAAGTAGTTTGTAGCTGGGGCTTCCTCCCCTTTTAAAGGAGTTTCGAGCCGGGGCTTCTCCTGAGTTTGGGGTTGCAGTTGAAGTTGAAGTTTTAGCTGAAGTATCACCTGCGGAGTCAGTACGCTTTAGGGTTGAAGTAGCGGCAGTGGCTGCATACAAAGTTGCACCTGAGGAAGTTGCACCTGAGGAGTCAATCGAAAGGTATCGAGAAGAGTAGTTTCAATCGAAGGTATCTAAAGGGCAGCATTTGCATTTATAGTTGCGTTTGGGTTTGTTGTAGAATTTAATTGAAAGCTGTACCCCACTTAGTACTTCTGTCTGTAAATTCTTTCCTTACTTTGATTTGGGACCTTTACCTGCCTATCTGCTTCGTGGGTCTGTACAAGGACAACTAGGTCCTGTGCAAGGACAACCATTGCCTGGGCAAGTACAACCAACCATTGCCTGGGCAAGTACAACTAGAGCAAGTACAACTATGGCCGTAGCATAAGTCTCTTCTTTAGGAGAGTACAACAGGTAAGCCCCCAATAGTACAACAGGTAAGCCCTATGGGCAGCTTCTACTGTTTTGATTGATTAGTGTCCCCCGTCCTTTTCCTTTGGTCCACCAGGGTCTCTAAGCGGCTATCTATCGCGCGCTGTAGTCCTTATAATTTGTTTTTGCCTTCCTTACGCTGTCCCCTCCTTGTTGTACCAATTTGTACCTTCGCTAGTCTGTAGAGTTTCAACCCAAGGAGATAAGTATTGATAAGGTTTGTATAAGTATTGAATTTGCTGTTTCAATTTCCATTTCAATTCTATCTATAGATTTCAGTTCTTTCAGGAACTCGAAGAGTGTAGGAAAGTTGAATTCAGCTCTTTCAAAGAAAGGTGTATAGGGTAAGGGATTTAAATTTCCTTACTTTGTGGATTGTGATTGGCAGTTGATGTGGAGGTATTTGACTTTAGAGTTCCGGGTTTTGAGTTCCTGAATAATGAGTTCCGGGTTTTGAGTTCAGTAGACCGGGTTTTGAGTTAGAGGAGAGGCATTTGTGCCTTTCGAGTTGAGAAGAGAGAGTTAGTTCCGGGTTTTGAGTTCAGTGGATGACTTAAGTTGAGTTACGATTCGTAGAGGGAAACCAGGTATTTGAGTGAAAGTTTAGCTTGGGGGAAGCCTTTCGTATTGGATTCCAAGCCGCCTTGAGTTGAGTATATATATTGTAAGGTAAAGTCGATCCTGCAGTTGGCGCTAAAGTAGATCCCGCAGGCATCCGTTGCTGAAAAAGGAGAGAAATTAGGGGCTTGAAAAAGGCGCTAAATTCGTTGATGCCCTCAAGGTAGCATACTCCGTTGATGCAAAAGTAGTTCCTCAAGAATCACTTGGGGCTGCAAAAGGTGGGGCTGGGGCAGGTAGGGCTTCGGCAGTTGGGGTAGAGTTCTTCCTACTGTAGAAGAATCCTCAGTTGCTGCTTGAAAAGTTAGGGCAGCTGGTGCAGTTGGTCATAAAGTAGAATACCCTAGGGATGCTGGTACAGTTGGTCATAAAGTAGACTCAGCTGTTGATGCAGTTGGTCATAAAGTAGACTCAGCTGTTGATGCAGTTGGGCATAAAGTCTCATCCTCTGGTGATGCTAAAGGAGTTCCTTAATCCTATGTTGATGCTAAAGTAGTTACTGAATCCTCTGTTGATACAGATGCTAAAGTAGTGCCTAAAGGAGAATCTTCTGTTGATGCTAAAGTAGTTGACAACAAAGTCTAATCACTTACAGCTGGTGCAGTTGGGGCTAGAGTATCATCTTCTGTTGATGCAAAAGTAGTGACTTCTGTTGATGCTAAAGTAGTTCCTTGCTGCCTTGCCTTTAGAGAAATTCGTTCCTGGTGCGCTCAATTAGGAGCTAAAAAAGTAGATCAATTAGCTACTGCAAAAGTAGAGAAATTCTAATCTTTTGTTGTTGCTAAACAAAGTAGAGTAAATGCTTTTGAACCTCTAACTTCAGAATCCTTTGGTGCTGGGGAAGTTGCCAGTGAGTCCAGGGTTGACGCTCCTAGTGTTGCCGCTTTAGAGGACAGGGTTGCAGTTCCTAGTGTTGCTGCTTTATAGTCCAGGGTTGATGCTTTTGGAGTTGAGGCTTTCGAGTCTAGTATTTCAGCTTTTGATGCAGATGCCACTGTTGCTGTTGGGGCTGCTCTTGGAGTTGTTCATGAATAATACCTCCTGGCTGGTGGTGCTCTTATAGTTCCTAAAGGAGAATCCATTAGGGCATTCAAAGTTGTTGACAAAGGAGAATCCGTTGGCGCTGGGGCTTACTAGGGTTTCTAGGTACTCGGATGTTGATAGGTACTCGACTGGTGGAGTTGGTGTAGGGTTGATAGGTACTCGCCCCCTAGGGTTGATAAGTCTTCGACTGGTAGAGTTGGTGATGCAGTTGCTTCCGTTGAGGCTTTTGAAGTTGCTTCCTTAGTTGATAAATCAGTTGCTTCCTTAGGTGAGAAAGTCGATCCGGCTTTTATAAGCCCTACTGGGGATGCTGTAGAGTACATTAGGGATGCCTCTGCCTTTGGAGCTGGCAATGGAGATGGCACTTCGGGATCTGCAGTCAGTTGATCTTTTTTAGTTGCTTCTGTTGATGCTAAAGTCGTTCCTACTGTATCATCCTCTGGTGCAGAAAAAGTAGATAAAGGAGACTCAGTTGTGAAAAAGTCGATAAAGTAGAATCCTCCTATGATGCAAAAGTAGTTCCTCTAACTTCAGAATCAGGCCTGTATATAATATAAGTTTCCCTCAAATAAATATAAATAAGTTGCAGTTCGGGCTTTCAAAGGTGCGGCTGGGTCTTCCTAAAGGAGACTCGGTAGGGGCTTCAAACCCACGGAGCGGTGGGGATTTCAAACTCAGTCGGGGATTTCAAAGTAGATCAATTCGGTGCTTTGCTTTTGAACCTCTAACTTCAGAATCGTCTGGGGCTTCAAAAGGTAGGGCTGCTGATGATGCAAAAGTAGTTCCCACTTCATAAGAATCATATGGGGCTTCAAAAGTAGCTAGGGCTCCTGCTTTTGATGCAGCTGCTGGGGAAAGTCGCTTCCGTTGGTGCTGTTTTAGTTGCTCCTTTAGTTGCATCTGTTGATGCTGGGATAGTTGCCTCTGTTGCTTCTGGGATAGTAGCTTCTGTTGAACCTGGAACTTCATAATCCGGCCCTAACTTTATAAATTCTTCAGAATACGGCCCCCTAACTTTAAAATCTGGTACAGTTGCTCCTAAAGTAGAATACCCTGGGGATGCTTTCCTTTGAAGGAAAGGCCTACTGTTGAGGCTCTCGAGTAGATCTCCTGTTGAGGCTTTCGATGTTCCTGCTCTTTAGGCTTTCGAGTAAAGGATATTTACATACTTATTTCGAGTAAAGGATATTTACATACTTCGTAGTAGGCTACGGAGTAGGGCTTCGGCTCTTGAAGTTACTTAGGGCAGCTGGGGCAGTTGGGGCGGATGTTGCTAGGGCTGGTGCTGTAGTTCCTGCTGTTGGAGGAGTTCCTAAATCCTATGTTGTTCCTAAAGTCGTTCCTGATGCTTCAGTAGTTCCTACTGTAGACTCAGTTGGGGCTGATGCAAAAGTAGTTCCTAAAGTCGATCCCGCTTTTGGGGCTAAAGTCTTTCCTGCTTTTGATGCAGCTGGTCTTGCTCCTGAGGCTGGCACTGGTGATGCTGGGGCAGTTGCTTACGTTGCTTCCTTAGTTGCAAAAGTAGATCCTGCTTTTATAAGCCCTACTGGGGATGCTGATTTGAGTTCCTTTAGTTAGAGACCCTTTCGAGATGATCATAAACCTTGAGCTTGGCATTTCGAGATATTATCTTACTTATACTTAAACCACAAGCTTGGCATTTAGAGTTTCGGTTGGGGACCCCTTAGTAGAAGAGGCTATAATAATTTCCTTCGGCTTCTGAGTAGGCACCTTAGGCTTCGGCTTTTGAGTTTCAGTCAAGGTCAAAAGTAGAATCCTCTGTTGCTACTGGAAATTCTAAACTGGGTTTCGAGTTCAATAAAGGCTTTCGAGTTACAGAATAGAAGGCAACCAGAGGACGGAAAGCCTTTGGAGTTGCTCCTTAGCTCCGGGGCTGTTGCTGGGTCCTCGGCTCTTGCAGTTACTGTTCCTAGGGCTCTTGCAGTTCCTGTTGCTAGGGTTGCTCTGCCCTTTGAGTAAAGGAGGGTACATTTAGTACACCCAGACGAAGGAAAGGCAGGGGAAAGGTACTCAATACAATTATTTGGGGTATTACAAAACGCGAACTCAAAAACAAATTATTCTACGGCCCTTAAAACCTACTTTAGAGCTAGTCTGGGGTCTTCCTACGGGTTGTCCTTAATCATTTAGAGCTAGTCTGGGGTCTTCCTACGGGTTGTCCTTACTTAATCAAAGGGCAACTGCCCTGGTCGAGATAGAGGAACCACTTCTGGGGTACTCGACATAGAGGAACGACTTAGGAAGGGTTCCAGGGCTGCAAATTAAAAACTGGGGTTCGAGGTTGACCAGTAATACCATGAAGTTTATTATAGTATGGCCTTGCTTCTAAACTCCAAGTACACCGCTCCTTGGGTTCCCTTTCTTGCATTGACCGGTCGAGCTACTTCGGGGGTCCTCGAGATAGAGGAACGAACGCCATAGGCATTAGACATAGAGGAACGAACGACTTACCCATTAAGGGGGACAGCACAAAGAGTACACCCACCCACAGGAAAAGAAAAAACAGGCTTTCGAGTTTCCCTAGGGAATGTTATATAGTATGGCCTTCGGTTGCAACTCCCCCTGGGTGAGGTTAAAGGAGTAGGGCCTCGGGTTTCAAATTGGGGCTGCTCGGGAAGTAAAGGATAGGGCTACGGCTGTTACTGAGTCTAAGTACAAATAAGACTTGAAAACGAGCTACTGAGGCTTTACCAAAGGGACTACTACTACTGTTCCATATGTTGCTACGGCTGCTACTGAAGTGACTGGGGCTACTACGGCGGCTACTGAAGTGACTGGGGCTAATCTTCCTACTGGTGCTATTGATAGTAGGGCTACTGCAGTTACTGGCGCTAGGGATACTGGCGCTACTGGGGATACTAGAGTAACTAGGGATGCTGATTTGAGTTCAAGTAGTTAGTAATCGGATGCCTTAGGAGCTGACAATGGCACTTCAGTCACTGGTGCTTCTGTTGCTGGGTCTTCGACTTTAGGAGTTCCTAGTGTTGCAGTTGGGGTTGGGGACCCTTTAGATTACTTAAACCAGAAGCTTGGCATTTCCAGTTCTAGAAGTGAAGCTGGGCATTTCGAGATATTATCTTACTTATACTTAAACCATCACCTTGGCATTTCGAGTTTCGGTTGGACCTTTCGGGTCGGGCACAAGAAAAAGCATACTTAGGGTCTTCGGCTGTTGAAGATCCTGGGGTCTTCGGCTGTTGAGGGGGCTTCGGCTTTTGAAGTTCCTGGTACTAGGGATGCAGTTAGTGAGTCCACGGCTCCTGCCTTTGAAGTTGCTGGTGCAGTTGCTCCTGCTGTTGCTGGGTCCTCGGCTGTTGAGTCAGCACCTTAGGCTTTTGAGTTAAAGTCATCGGCTTCATAGGCAGCTTCGGCCTTTTAGTTTAAGTCATCGGCTTAGGCAGCTTCCACTTAATAAAAGTGAAAGTCATCGGCTTAGGCTGCTTCGGCTTTTGAGTTTCAGGCAAAGGCTTAGACCTATCAGAATCATTATACTTGTCATCAGAATCACTTTTAGTCGCACTTGTTGCTTTAAAAGTTCCTACTGTTGCTAGGGATGCTGCTAGTAAGTCCACGGGGGGGATACTACTATAGGGATATGCTCCTACTGAAGTTACTGGGGCTACGGTTGCTAGGGCTGGTGCTGCCACTGGGGCTAGGGCTCTTGCCACTGGGGCCACTCGACAGATAGAGGAAAGAAAACCGTTCCTTCGGTTTTGTTATTATAGTATGGCCTGGGGACCCTCCTTGCTTCTAAACTCCTTGTACAACGCTCCTTGGGGTTAAACTCTAGGGGTACAAGTGAGGGGACAAATTGATACAACTGACAAAGTAAAGGCTTTTGATGCAGCTGATGAGTTCCAGTATTTAGGAATCTTCCGGAGCTACTGCTTTTGATGCAAATGCTGGTGAAAGTTGCTTCTGGTGCTGCTGGTAAAGTTGCTTCTGTTGCTTCTGATGCTCCTTTAGTTGCTCCTTTAGTTGCTTCTTTTGATGCAAAAGTCGTTCCTAAACTAGAATCATCTGGGGCAGTTGCTTCGGCTTCGGCTTTTGAGTTGGTTGAGGCTTCTGAGCCATACTATAATAATTTCACAAGGAGGTCCTAGGCTTTTGAGCCATACTATAATAATTTCATCCTTGGGTCTTCGGCTGTTGAGGAGAGTTCTACTGTTGCTAGTGAGGCTGCTACTGAGTCCACTGTTGCTACTGAGGCCAATGCAGCTAGGGATGCGGATATAAGTAATCTCCTGCCTTTAGAGCTGGCACTGGAGATGGCACTTCAGACGCTGCCTTTGGAGGCTTGGAGTTGGTTGTAAATTATACTATACTCGGGCACAAGAAAGATACTCCTCGGCTTTTGAGTTGGTTGAGGCCCTAAAAGAAAGATAAATTCCTCTCCTCGGCTTCTCGGGTCAACATACTTTTTGTAGGGTACAGATACTTATCCAGGATAGAAAGAGACTTATGTCCTGTTGCCGGTGAGGTCCCCCAGAGGACAGAAAGGCAGGGTAACGACCCTACTATAATGTAAGTTCCGAAACCATACATATAAGTCTTAGTCGTAAATAGCCCCTTTGGCTATTTCTCTCCCCAATATATATACAGGGTAGCAGAGTTATATTATATACAGGCGGATTAGAACTTATATTATGAATGCAGGGCCAAAGGGGCTATTTATCTCCCCAGCTTAATATAAAAGTAAATTCGGCCCTTACTATATATTTGGATTTTTGGGCACGCAATTATACTGGTAATAATCTGCTGAGGCCCAAAAACCTAGTAAGTAATTATGTCAATGGTACACCCCGTATATATATTAAGTTCGTAATACTATAATTTGCTGCGAGTAATAATAATAATAATAATAGTAATAAGTGAGAATTGTATTCGACGCGTTCGAGATGCAGCTTCTCAACTTCTAAATAAGATAGCGCGAACGATAGCGAATGCGAGAACGGAGCAGTCAACTGAAAGCATAGACGTGGGAAGGGGTTCCGAAAGGTGCCTTAGAGCAGCCAGGTGAGCAAGCAAGACTCAGGAGCTATGCCGCCTATAAAGGTGCCGTGAGGGAAGTGGGGTTAGACAGGCCAAGAAGTCTTCCTACTCTCTCTGCTGAACCCTGTGCCCGTAGCTGACCTGAACCAGAGCGAGGACGAGATCGTCTTGTGCAATTACCAAGTGGACGTGGACTTGTGCTTGTCTTGTGCTAGTCTGAACTAGCCGAAGTTGCTGCTCGCTCACATGTGCGTGAGGAAGACCATTGTCTTCTTAGCCTCTCTCCTTGCCTCTGTGGTCTAAGCCGTGCAAGCCATATAAGCGAGCGAGCCGTAGATCTCTTAAGGTTGGTTGTTAAGGGAGCATGGCCCATTCTAATTGGTCCTCGTAATAAAGAAGTGGGTCTGAGCAAGTAGTCTCCTGATGCGACCGAGCGATCCAGTCCAGCCCGGACTCTGTGAAGCGAGCGCTGAGCCAACCATTGTGACGCCGGACTCTGAGCCAACTATTAGGAAGAACCGGTCAAATCCATATAGGGAAAGGCAGAGGGACGAGCCGAGAAAGGGACGAGCCAAGAAAGGAGCCGAGAGGAAAGAGAGGCCCTATAGGAACTCTTCCTGTTGCCTATTCAATCTATACCTGGAGATGAGAAGATAGAAAAGGGGGCCCATCTCTATCTTATCTTAATAAGACATGCAAGTTGAAGGAAGCGACCGAGAAAAGAGGGGGCCAGCGCGAGTATAAGTGAGTAGGCCTAAGCTGCCATGTCTCGCCTGGCCCTTGGCGTGGCCCTTACCCGTCTTAGCATTCAACATTCTTGATGAAGCTCTGCCTAGGAAAGCAATTACTATGTATAGTGTATCCGCCTAGTGTAGGCGAGACCCTCTTGTAAAGAGAGCATAGTGCCTATACCATATCTTATCCAACTAGGGAAGCAGGCTCATAGTAGGAGCAAATGAGAGTGACGCAGATGACTGACTGAGGGAATGGGACGGGTGCTAGTAGTTCCATGAGGCTATACTATAGTTCCATGAGGTATACTATATATAAAGGTGCGTAACAGCGAGCCAACCTTTAATGACGCATTGACTGACTGAACTAATGAATAAAGACAGAGGGGCCGGATCTATCTATTCATGACCGCACTTGAGCCCTAACGAGCCAGTATAGAGGGAAGAGGGACGGTGAGTATGCTTCACACTCCAGAGTTTGATCTAGGCACACCCTGCTCTGCACCATTGATTGGCCCCGTATCCGGAAAGAGAGAAGATTCTTTTGAGACTGATTCCCTCTATTGTATGGAAAGAAGAACAAGACCTCTTCGTCGGGGAGCATAAAAGAAGTACTCGATGGGAACTCCCAAGCGCTCCCGTTCTACTCAGTCGCTCCCGTGGCACTAAACCTTTGAGGCACTCTGCCAGACGACTTCTCCTAGTCCTCTTGAAGAGCCTGAATTGGTTCAAGCCTTCATAGGTGGGAAGTCTTCGCTCCTACCTCTGTCCGCCCCGCCTCCTTCGCTTCGCACCTTGAGTGCCACGCCTGTAAAAGGATTGCTTGACTCTGTTAGCTCTTCGTGCGGGAGCCCGGCTCGCTTACCCACTCCTGATTTGGATTCCTTTGACGGAGCCTCTCCTCTGCTTTAGCTCTTTTCTCTGCTCTGCATCTTCGTTCCTTGCTGCCCAGGTCAGGTGGGATAGGTTCTCTGCCGCAGCAGATTATTACCAGTATAATTGCGTGCCTGCAAAAGTAGTAGTTCAATGAAACCCTGTATATATATTGGGATTCGGATTAGTCGTAAATAGCCCCAAAGGCTATTTATCTCCTCTGCGTAGCAGAGGTACTTATACTATAGTAAGGCGGATTAGTCTACGCCTTTGGGGCTATTTATCTCCTTCTGAATTTATATTGATTTTAGTTTAGGAGGCTCCTTCTTTCTTTTCTATATGAGTCTCATAGGTTGCTCTCCTCGGCACGCACTGATCAGTTCTATGAATGATGATTGCTTCAAGGGGAGAACTGTATGAACGCAGACACTTTATAGCATACCTGCACTTATTGACACTTGAACGCATACCGCTCCGTGGGCCGAGGAACCGATTCCTTTGAGTTCGCTGACCTCGACCGAGCCCGTTTATTCGCCTATCTTCATTGTTGACAACTCAATTAGAAAAGAAAATCTTTGACTGCTGAGTATAATATAAGTTGTTCTTTTCTTTTATTCTCATTATATTAATAGCTTCACTATCTTATGAAGATATGATCCTCCCTCTTATGGGAGCTTCTAAACCGTTCCTTAGCCGAGTCACCGACGTAGAACCGAACTCTGATAATGCATTTTCACTACGAAACCGAACAAAAGACTAAGCCAGGTCCGTAGCCTGGGACTGATTATTGAACCGCATGAGTCGACTCCCCTCACTCATCTAATAGGTACGGAGAACTCATATTAAATAAAGATAATGCTTTTGAACTACTGAAGCTGCTATATGATCCTACTCAGAATGGCAGAATTCAGTGCAATGCTCTGCCGCACTACTGAAGATGCTATATAATACAACTCAGAATGGCAGAATGAACCAACTTTCCTTGCGGGACTCCAAGTGCAGCCCTACTTTGAATGGCAGTTCGCACCTTACTTGCCCGCCCTTGCCTGGCGTTGAGTTTTCGTTGGCACCTTCAGAGCCCCTGACTAGCCTGCCATTCGCACCTCGATCTCTGATTTAAGATTGCTTGGTTCACCGATCTATGAATGATTCTTGCTTGGGTAGAGCCAGACGAACACTCTGCCTTCTCTGCCTTCACGATCCGATGCCAGGTAGTGATCAAACGAGTCAGACCTCCTTGAAACCGATCTGCTGCTACCGCTCGCTCCGGTTGGGCGTCACGCTGTTCGCTCCTTTCTTCTGCGCCTCTCGTAGTTGCTTCTTCTCGTTCTCCACCATTAATTCCTCTGATCTGAGTCTGGTTTCCGTACTTTCACTCTTTCTTTTCCGCGCTTAGCTCTATAGCTTACCCGCTCTCCGTACAACCAAAGGCATGGCAGAGATAGTTGACTGCCCCGCTACCTTGGTCCGAGCTTCCGAACTTCCCTGATCAGAGAGACGAAAGAACTGACTCTCTTATTAATAGAATGACTCTAGAACTGAAGACAGTAGAGAAAAGATAGGAGCTACTTTCTTACTTAAGATAGGAGTTTCGGACTTTATAAAGAAAAGAAGATGCTCGATCTCGCCTGCTCTCGTTCCTTGAAGTAGGGTAGTCGATCCCGAAGAGTGAGCTGTGATTCTTGCGGGACAGGTCGCTCATTGCTTCCTTTGCCCTCCCCACCCATACTATAATAAGAAAGATGAAGCATCTGAGCCCATCCGTATAGAGTCTGTCTGGTCGAACCTATTAGAGTTGTCTTGGAAGGTCAACCCATTCTCTTATTCAATATAGCCAGGTTTGCAACAGAAGCGACTTCTTGCTTGAATTGAAAAAAAGGATTGCAAAGAAAGGACTGCCGCGCTAAGGTGGGGTCGGAGCTCCGGGAACTCAGCCGCGCAACTTCTCGTCTCTTGTCCTCTGCCCTCGCCATTCATCTGACGCGTGGACTCTTCCCGGGGATCACTGTCGCTTGTGGGACAGGGTGCTGATCGATCTCAGACTTGAGCATTTCGCTTTGAGAGGCCACACTAGTAAATTGAGCTCTCGATCTCTGCCTTGGAGGAGGGAGCTAAGCTACACTGATTTTCTTTCTTTGCCCTCCGCCTAGGGAGCGTCATGTCTTTCCTTACTGACATTGACTCTTCTATGTATGGTATGGTCGTCCCATTGACTCTTCGTGCCTGTCAACTGTGACTATTGTATGGTGCCTGTCACTCTTCCCTCTCTATGCCTTCGCCCTTAGCTGCATGAACACTTGCTTGGATCGAGGAGCACGCCCCGTATGAATTTGAATTGAATTAGAACTTCCCTTCCGAAGCGGAATGCGTTACTATATTATATAAAGTAAAGGAGCTCGGCTGCGAGTTCCATCCATTCACAAGGTGCGAACTATGTGACGCGGCTAAAGTTTCGGAATGAATCGGCATTCGCTAATCCCACCCACGGTAAAGAGATTCAGGAGTGGAAGCCTTTCACGGGAAAGCAGGGGGAAGCCAGCAAGGAAGCCCACCACGGCAGTTCAGTTCAAGTTCTTTTCTTGGAGCGAACTATCATTACTCTTCCTTTCTTCATAGACGAATAGGCAACTATCATATAAGCACTTGGGAATGGTACAAGCACTGAACTTGGGTACAAAAGCTCCTGGGAATATCAAAATTCGAACCTACGATTGAGATCAAAGACTTCCGTTCAGGTCGAGCTACGAAGACTGACTCCTGGCATTACCCCTATCCCCTATCAGAGGAACCTTTCTTTCTATTATAATAAGAACGGGGAACTCATCTCTCGAGCCAGACTTTCACTCTGCTTGCTGCTCCTATCCTTGCTTTAGTGCTTTCCTTTTCTTCTGAAGATCGGCTGCGCAACTTGTGATTGCTTCGATCGTCTGCCCCTAGCCTGAATTCCACGTACGGGTCTAGCTACTCTACTGTTCGCTGACCTTCATTCAGAATAAAAAGTACTAATTGAACAGTCATATCGGATAACATTTATTGCCAAATTGACCAACTTCCAGAGCATCACTACTTGAACAGTTATATGAGATCGAATTCTTTGCCCGAGCTAGACTAGCCTACGAAGAGAACTTGAGCGGCACTGGTTTTCCAGCTATAATATAAGAGATCGCTTTCATGTTCCTTAGCCCCCAAGAATGAGGGTGGGGTTCCCCGCGTCGAAGACTTTATCACAATAATTCGCTCCTCAATTTACTTTACTATATTAGGGGCAGCAGATTATTACCAGTATAATTGCGTGCCTGCAAAAGTAGTTTTTCCTAAAATATAGTAAATTGTATAAATTGCGTAGCAGAGTCGATCGGATTAGTCTACAATAGCCCCAAGGGCTATTTATCTCCTCTGCTACATTTACTATATTTTGGGGAGTTAAATTGCATAGCAGAGTCGATCGGATTAGTCTACAATAGCCCCAAGGGCTATTTATCTCCTCTGCTACGCATAGGAGTGAAATTGCATAGCAGAGGAACTTATATTATATACAGGCGGCCCTTACTATATATTGGCGTAAATTGCGTAGCAGAGGAGATAAATAGCCCCAAAGGCTATTGTAGACTAATCCGCCTTACTATAATATAAGTTCCCCAATATATATACAGGGCCCTAATATATACAATTGAGAACTTATATAGTATGGCGGATTAGTCGTAAATAGCCCCAAAGGGGCTATTTATCTCCTCTGCTACGCAATTTACGCCAAAGGAGATAAATAGCCCCAAAGGCCCTGCATTCATAATATAAGTTCTAATCCGCCTGTATATAATATAAGTTCCTCTGCTACCCTGTATATATATTGGGCAGATAAATAGCCTTTGGGGCTATTTACGACTAGGCCTAAAATAAATATAAATTCCGATCGCCAAATATATAGTAAGGGCCGCCATACTATAATATAAGTTAAAATATATAGTAAGGGCCGCCATACTATAATATAAGTTAAAATATATAGTAAGGGCCGACCGCCAAATATATGGTGGGGCCGACCGCAATTTAACTATATTAGGGCCGACCGCCAAATATATGGTGGGGCCGCCATACTATAATAAATTCCCAATATATGGTAGGGCCGACCGCCAAATATATGGTGGGGCCGCCATACTATAATAAATTCCCAATATATGGTAGGGCCGACGTTATTCAAAACTACGAAAGATCTACTATATCTCTTCAGCACCAGTCGTGAATGGCTATGGGCCATTCACTCTACCCCTAATATTAACTTTAAAGCCTAAGCAACAGGTCGTGCCTGCAAAAGTAGTAGTTCCTAAAATATATACAATTGTATAAATTGCGTAGCAATTGTAGACTATCCGACGCTATAGTTATTCTTCACTACGATACTACTGATCTTCCATATTGAATATTGAGATATGGAAGATCAGTAGTATCTACGTTTCGTAGCCATTCACGACCTGTTGCTTGGCTCGAGCGTATGCGAGAGGGAGCCCCTAATATTAACTATAAAACGAGCCTAAAAGAAATATAAAGAAATTATAGTAAGGGCAAGGAGATAAATAGCCCCAAGAAGATAAATAGCCCCAAAGGCGTAGACTAACTGTATATAATATAAGATAAGTACCTCTGCTACGCCTCTTTGAGTCGAAAATAGACCCAAAGGCTATTTATCTTCTCTGCATAGCAGAGGTATTTCTATTTTAGTAAGATGGTTTATTCTACGCCTTTGGGGCTATTTATCTCCTTAGCCAAAGGGGCTATTTACGACTAAGTAGACTAATCCGCCTTACTATAATATAAGTACCTCTGCTACCCCCTTACTATATATTGGGCAGATAAATAGCCTTTGGGGCTATTTACGACTAATCCGCGGGAGATAAATAGCCCCAAAGGCCCTGCATTCATAATATAAGTTCTAATCCGCCTGTATATAATATAACTCTGCTACCCCTGTATATATATTGGGGAGAGAAATAGCCAAAGGGGCTATTTACGACTAAAGGAGAGAAATAGCCCCAAAGGCCCTACATTCATAATATTAAGTTCTAATCCGCCTGTATATAATATAAGTTCCTCTGCTATGCAGAGTAGATAAATAGCCTTTGGGGCTATTTACGAAAGGAGATAAATAGCCCCTTTGGCGTAGACTAACTGTATATAATATAAGATAAGTACCTCTGCTACAACTTACTATATTTTTGGGGCCCAATATAAAAGTAAGTTAATAGCCAAAGTATTTACGACTAAAGGAGATAAATAGCCCCAAAGGCCCTACTTACTATAATTAAGTTCTAATCCGCCTGTATATAATATAAGTTCCTCTGCTATGCAGAGTAGAGAAATAGCCTTTGGGGCTATTTACGACTAAAGGAGAGAAATTGCCCCAAAGGCCCCCCATAATATTAAGTTAAGTTCTAACTGTATATAATATAAGAGTTGTACCTCTGCTACGCCTCTTTGAGTCGAAAATAGACCCAAAGGCTAAGGAGATAAATAGCCCCAAGAAGATAAATAGCCCCTTTGGCGTAGACTAACTGTATATAATATAAGAGTTGTACCTCGGCTACGCAGAGGCATATAAATAGCCAAAGGGGCTATTTACGACTAAGTAGACTAACTGTATATAATATAAGATAAGTACCTCTGCCACGCCTCCTTAGAGTCGAAAATAGACCCAAAGGCTATTTATCTTCTCTGCATAGCAGAGGTATTTCCTTTTTAGTAAGATGGTTTATTCTACGCCTTTGGGGCTATTTATCTCCTTAGCCTTTGGGTCTATTTTCGACTCACAAAGAGGCATAGCAGAGGTCTTTCTATTTTAGTAAGATGGTTTATTCTACTTAGTCTACAATAGCCCCTTTGGCTAAGGAGATAAATAGCCCCAAGAAGTAAATAGCACCAAAGGCCCCCCATAACATTAAGTTAAGTTCTAATCTGCCTGTATATAATATAAAGACCTCAGCTATGCTGAGTAGAAGAAATAGCCTTTGGGGCTATTTACGACTAAGTAGACTAATCCTACTAAATATAAGATAAGTACCTCTGCCACAACTTACTATATTTTTGGGGCATATAAATAGCCTTTGGGTCTATTTTCGACTCAAAGAGGCATAGCAGAGGTACAACTCTTATATTATATACAGTTAGAACTTAACTTAATATTATGGTAAATTCGGATTAGTCGTAAATAGCCCCAAAGGCTATTTTTCTACTCAGCATAGCTGAGGTCTGTAGGAGGCCAGGACTAGGAATGGCTCACCGGGATCTCCTTAAGGGAAGGCCAGTCTTGGCTGTCTGTCGTGTAGCATCTCTTCCGCCGATGTCTTCCTTACCCAGCCCTGCGTCCTTGCACTGCTTGCTACCTGACCCCGTGCTTCCTCTACCTATCACTCGAGAGAATTCCTCGCCTCATGGGCCGGTTGCTAGGAAATAATGGACAGAAGTTAAGAAGAGTCCTCAGCCTGGCCTGCCCTCAGAGTCTTGTAGCTACCTATACCGCGTAGTGGGATTCACATTCACCACCTAGAGGTCAGTATTCACATTCACCACCTAGAGTCTTGTATTCACATTCACCACCTAGAGTTCAGGTCGAGCGGAGAAAATAAAATAAAAGACTGCTCTGCTGAAACTGATCACCTATTTCTTTAGTTAATCACAACATAGCTTCACTATTTGTTTGACTCTCCTTATATAGAACTAAAGAAAGGAGTTGAGGTGGGCTAGACTAGAAATAGAAAGAAACACCGCGCCTTGGCTTTGCTAAGTGGGTAAGCACACCTGGACCGGCTTTTCTGGTCGCATAGCTCCGGACGAGTCCCCCGAACACCGCTCCTTTCCTTTAATGGTATCGCAAGCACCTCATGGACTGACCTCACCTTGTCCGGCTTTTCGTCACCCTATGTCCCATTGGTCTCCCCCTCTTCCCCAGCTTTCTGCCACGTTACGCTCTGCTGCTCCACACTTGTCTATTCCCGACAGCAGTTCGTGCTTCTTTAGCGTTCCGCTCTGTAAGAAATGAAGGTCTTCCACTCGCTATAGTGAAGCGGTCTGGTTGACTAAACGAGCCTGTCTCTTCCCGACTGTATTTGATGGACCTTCGCCTCGTGCCGTTGCGCTTCGTCTCTCTAACTCTAAGCTCGGCTCCTTTATCACTCACTAGCAGGGGCCTCTCTCTACTCGTCCTCTCCGACTTGAGTCTCTGCCGGGGCAGATATCAGGAAGTACTTCGTGGTCTATGCTCACCTCTGACTCTCATTGGCATGCATAGGGACTCTTTTCTGACTCTGACTGCCGCAGCGAGCGAAACTCCCCACCTTCTCCTCTCAAAGCCTTCCCCGTCCAGAAGTACTCTATCTCAAGCACAGCCACTCGTAGATCATATGATATGATCTATAGGACAGCTACTCGTAGATGATATGATCTACATACCCTCTCTCAGATCACTGACTTATCATAGCCACCTTACGTACCGCACCAGTGATTAGTCGATCAGTGCTCTGCCTTCCCTTCCTTGGGGATATGAGTCTGCCGGAGTAGTCCGCCCTGGGAGCTACACTCTACTCAGCCGCTAGCGCTTTCTTGTCTTCGTTCCACTTCTCGGCTGTGGTTTGCAAAGAAAGGATAATAAGCGGCCCTTACTATATATTTCCGAGTAAGCGCTTACCACGAGAAGCCTAGCACGGCAGGGAATCTCAGCAGCCTAGCCTCCCCCGGACGAGGCGACCATAGGGAGGAGCGGCTACAGCTTTTATCAATAAGCAATCAGTAGAACAAGCAGCCACCAGAAGCAAGATAGAGGCAGCTGCGAGGCCCGGTAGACTTGCAACGAAGATCATTTTAACTCCGACGACCCGATAATCATTCGCTCCGCACCTTACCCGGTGAGCTTGAAGAGACTGAGCAAAGCAATGCTGGGCCGCAGATGAGGAGTGAATCGCATACCCTTGTCCCTCGCCTCTTTCACTCAATCTAACTCATAAGAAAGAAGTCCGCGTCACGGGTCCTGCGCTCTCGTTCACTCCTTTCCGGACTCCGAGAATCTATATCGCTCCCTCCATGGTCGTCCCGTCGCCTCTACTCTCTTCTTAGGCGGGGACTTAATTATAACCCGTGATGTTGATTTAGTTGATTCTTCAGAAATGGCAGCAAGAAATGCATTCAGCTCGCTCCGGTATCATTTGGTCTCTTTTGAAGGGGACTCACTGAATCTCTCTCCTCTGGGGGACTGAGCCTATAGCCTATTCTCTCCTCTGTCGGCATGTCGGCACTGACTTTCTTTTTCTGTTCTTCGCACTCAATCAAGAACTTGCACATAACATAGTACGCACTTCATTTCATTCTGACCATTTCATTTCACTCGTTACGCCAACCATTTCATTTCACTCTAACTCAATCTCTTCTGCCTAAAATAAATATAAATTCCGAGCGATAGCGTACTTACTACTAAGTTTATGTTAGCCGCTCAATCTCTTGATCGTGCATTCGCATTATACTATTAGTCATTGGCTCCCTTCTTATTTAATAGCATTGATTGGGTATACATTCACTGTGCCGTGTGTGCTAAAGTGAGCTTCCATTAGGAACGTGGGCACCGCTCAAATGAGAGCGATCTAATTGAGTGCTGAACAAAGATTCTTTGTTGTACGGAGGGACGAGTGAAAGTCCTCTTCTACTAGTCCTCAGCAATCCACCTACACTTGACTATAAAGCAAGCAGCAAGTACCATACCACACACTGGTCAATAGTTCTCGCAGAATAAGCGCAATAGCAGTCCGATCTGAGGGCCTAAAATAAATATAAGTGGATCAATAGTTGTCTAAATTAATGTCAGTTCAGTCCGAGCTAGATATGCCAATGATCAGCATGCCTCTCTTATCTATATATACCCCGTAGGCAGAGAGGAAAGGGAGATCGCCTTGGCACGAAGGCAGAGCACTATAGCTTCGTCAGGGGTGAAATTCTTCCGACCTCCAATCTGGTCCTATCCTAGTAGGGTAGGGAAACCAGGCCGGCAGAGGGAGCGACTTATAGCTAGGACCCGTTCTGTACCTCTTATGAGTGCAAGAAATGCTAAACTGGATTTGCTCCTTTACTGCTGTGGAGGACTTAACTTGAACTCATTTATGAGCTATACGGCTCCCCCTCTTTCCCTCTTTTTTATTGATAGAAGCGAAGCGCCTCGTACTTCTCTTTCAAGATTTAATTATACTACAGACGGGTTCTAGCTGCTTGCTGTTAGATATGCTTTAACTAACTCAGTTGTTCAAGGGATCAGACCCTTTCTTTTTACATAAAGGTGGAGTCTCGATCGGGAAGACCTCCTGGGGTTCGTGGTCGATCTGAAGCTTATCCGCCTTTGATTGGTCCATTCCTCACCGGGTCACCGGGCCATTTCACTCTGAGCCTCACTGGTCCACTTGGCACTACTACGGATCTAAACGCAAGACTTCTCCCTCTTACTTGGACTGAGACCATGAACTCTTCCTCTCCTCAACTCCGAAATGAGATGGTGGCAAGAGGTCCTCCACTCTATCAATAATTGGCCACGACACGAAATGATCTTGATTTGTACAGGACAGGGCAAGGTCCACTCCAGTCGCACAGGGCAAGGTCCGCTGTCTTCTTGGTGAAGCATCTTTCCAGCAGCAGCTGTCAATGAAGGAAATCAGCTCTCAATGAGAGAATTTGGAATCCTACAATCGTATAAGAGAAGAAAGAATAGAATATCCAAGGTCTTCGTATTAAGAAAGAATAGAATATCCAAGCTTCGTATATAAGAAAGAAAGAAAGGGTCTTCGTATTCAAGATAGAGTCCCGGGTCAACCAGATCTGAGAGGACTGACTCTTATCTATTGCGTGAAGGATAGGGATGGCCTCTACTGGGTGGATTTGACCTTATACTAGACACACTTCAAGATGGATTGACCTACCGCTCCGTAGGCGGATGGAAAGAGGGATGAATCTGAACTGGTAATCTGGGGATTTGAGGCTTTCTCGAACTAATCGAGCGTCAAGGCGCGCTTCGGGTAGAAGATTCTACGATAAGCCGCGCCACTTCTAGCTATCTTTTTCTGGTTTACGGGTGAGAGAGAGAAGGGAAGAGCACGGTGAGAGAGAGAGCTAGGCCTCGCTCGCCGAACTATCAGTTTGATTCTATATGAGTAATTGGATCCGGAACGATAGGGGACTCGCCCAGCTATGCCAGCCCACAAGAGTGAGAGTTAGGAAAGAGGAGTCAGTTAAGCAGAGAAGGAGGATCAGCAAGCGACTAAAAGCCTCTTCCATCATTCTATTCTCAAGGAGCGGCCTTTCCCATTGCTAAATCGAGAGTAAGCAAAAGTAGAGCTTGAAGTCGTCGGAAAGAATCAATCCATCAATTCCGCAGCTTAAATTCCGAATCCATTCACCTCCGCACAAGAGCTTCAATTCAGAATCCAAAGAGGGCTCTATATATTGTTATGCGTTATGCTCTTTATATTGTTAGCTGCTATCCAATCCAGTACGACTCATGAGTTAAAAGGCAGTTTAATAATGAATGATCAAGTAGTCGCGGGTCGCTGCAAAACACAGAAGTTAGACCAATTCAGGAATAGAAGTAGTCTCAGTAGAGAAGGAATTTCATGGTTTGGAAGAGGGCGAAGGCAAGAGCAGTGCCGTAAGTGAGATAACCAGTGCCAAGAAGTCAAGTACGAGAAGTGCGGATAAGTAAAGGCGAGCAAGGCTAACTCACTGGCATAAAGCGCAGGAGAAGAAGCGCGAACCCACTACGCGAAGGACCGCATTCTGGAGACTATTGAAGAAGCTGCAAGCTATCAACTCCGCTAATAGGGAAGGGAGCCATGATCAGGCTCACGATTGGTCAACGGCAAAGAAGACCAAAAACAAGCCCTAGGAGTCAAGGCTCACTCACATGGGACATCATCGGAACTCACGAAAGAAAGGGAAGCGCACGCCAAACGAGTAACTTATATGGGCAAAGAATTGACTTGCAAATTATAGTAAGGGCCACCTTTGAGTAAGTTCCCCATGAGTGGGATATAGGCGACCCAAGTAGAGGCTTTCCGTATAGGCTCTTGGATCTCCTGGTCCCTAGCCTACTTCCTCTACTGGTGGGCCCAAGTCAGGTTTTTCGCAGAAGCTAAAGCAGACGCCCGCTGGTCTTGAGTTGAGGAAATGATGGGGGTCCGTCTCCTCGTTATTATGGTTGGAGCCCATTCCTCTTTCTTGACTCTTGGTTGGCTAAAGAAAGATCTGATTCCAAGTTCACCATGAGGTGCGGAAGTACTCCTAATGTAAATCAAGTCTGGACCACTCAGAACTACAGTGAGTCGAGAAAGTCATTGAAGTCACTTCCTTATGAGCTTCCGAGCACCTCCTTGCCAATCTCGCCCCGCGTAGCACCTTTCAATTAGAGTAGCAGTCGCTCTGCCTTCTTCGCTCCATGTGAGCCTCTCCCCCTACTTGGTTATCGTCGACATTACATTTCACCCGTTCGTTAGCTGCATTCCCATTCTCTTCCTTGGCTGGATTACAAGCTCTGATCCGCGGGTCGTGGGGAAAGGTCCTCTGCCTCACCGCTGCTATTCCGAGTTAGTTGAGTGAAGATAGTCTCCCTCGCTTGAGTTAGCTGGCCTGGACTAGTTAGAGCTTCTGGCCTCCTCTGACCCGGGACAGACACTCTTTCTGGTCAACCGAACTATCACGGATCTCAGGCACCTTACTTTCCTCTTCTTGAAGACCTCTAGCTTACTCATTTCATTGGATAGTGCTCTAGCTTACTCTGATGAGCTAGTCTCCCTCACCTTTTCTTAGGCTGACCGGCTAGGCGGGACCTATATTATATTACTTGAATGGCATGGCATCCGGCACTACGTTGAGCGCGCACCAAGAAAGCAAGCTTCTTTTAGTTTAATTGCTTGCAAAGATTGAGCTGCGAACAGGCTAGGCAACCCGATAAGATAAGATAAGACTTGAATTGGCATTTGCATTTGACTAAGCTCCCACTCGAGTGAGCTGACCAGAATTAAAAGACTGAGCGAAGCCATCTATTGCACCCTCCCTCTCCTCCGCACCTGGTCATACTCTCCTATCTATGCAATTCTATATGTCATGGATTTGATCGATCTGCTGAGGAAGCATTTGGTATTGAGATCAAAGACTGGAAGCACGCACCTCGCCAACTCCAGTTCTATTCGACGAGAGGAATGCTTCCCAACTCCACTCCATCTAAGACTATATGATAAAGTCATCGGCAGAACTTATATTATAGTGAGGGCAAGTCAAGGTGCTACGCTCGGCATGGGCTGGGCATTAAGCTTCCACGGTAGGCCCTCATTCCTTGGCCTAAAAGAAATATAAATTCCGCTAGACTGAATGAATCAACTGAGGTTCTGATCCCACTCACCGGCTGAGCGCAGCTATTTTCTTTGCAATCCACTGGGCCCATCCTCAACTCAAGAACCGGAGAAGGGGGCCTCTCCTTTGAATAAGCCCACCACTATTCTATTGTTCAGTTCTGCGTTCTTTGGTTTAGTTTACCTTACTTAACCTGTCTCGCTGGCAGACTCGGACGGCACGCACGATGGCAGGCAAGATAATTTAACAGACTCACTCCTATCATGGCACTATTGGCGATCCTCACTTCTGACCATAGAAGCTTAGTTGAACTCGCCCGTCCTGAGCTATTCACTACTGCCTATACTACTATCTATCCTATTCACTACTGCCTCTACTATCTCAGTCGACGAGAGCATCCCAACTCCTATTCTTCTATAATAAATTCTTTGGGCCCTTACTATATATTGGGGAGAGAAATAGCCCCAAAGGGGCTATTTACGACTAATCCGCCATACTATATAAGTTCTCAATTGTATATATTAGGGCAATTGCTCGCCCCTCGACTACATAGTCAAGCAAAAAGGACCGCGACAGGATAGATAGGGCACCTTCCTCTCACTGCGTCTCCACCTCTTCGCCCTCTACTGCATCTACACTCCTCACAGCGACCCATAGGAGACCTCTACTCCTACGCCGTATGCCTTTGACTGCTTCCTTCTCTTCTTTCATCGAGCCTGACGAAGCCCGGTCTTGACGCTAGGCTGGGTGAATCGACCCTCTTCTTTCATCAACTGAGCACCTATCCCCTCACTCATCTCATGAACACTCCTTAGACCCTTTCCCGGCACTATTATATAATAAAGACAACCGCGTAGTGGGACTTCCCAACTAGACTAGCCAAGCTTTGATAAAGAGTTTCGACCGGACCTCGCTTTGAGAAAGAGTTTCTACCGGACCTCGCTGACATGGTTAGGCTCCTCTTTCTCCAGATAGGCTCGTGAGCTAGTGATGAGCGACTACTCCGCCCGGGTTTCTTGTCCTTCTGATCCGCCTGGGGGATCTACTACTGTAGCCTATCCCATCCCGGTCCCGGTCCCATCACCTCCCTATAATTTCTGTGCCTTCGCCGTCTGCCTTTGATTCTCTTTCGCTCCTATCCTTGGATGACTTGAGCCCTTATTCGGAGCAAATGACTTGAGCCCTTCTTCTCCGTGATCTCGATCTGCCGTACCATTCCATTACTGGCCTCTTGTCGGAGCTGCGCTGCTATTCTATTCCGAGTTGAGTGAATCTAGTCAGTGAGCTTCTCCGGCATAGCAGCTTCGTAGGCCACTCTTCCTCTAATCTTCCTAGGGTGGGGAGGTCAACCTTACCAGCTCTGATCTTCCACGATCGCATGCCGGTCCGCCCTCCTTTCCCGAGCCCTCTCCACTTGCTGAGTTTTCTAGGGTAATTTACTAGATTTTTGGCTTCCACTCATTTATCTAATCTTTGCACTGGTCAAATAGCAGCTTCTCCGCGTCGCTCTACTAAGCTGATTGATTCCGACGCCTCGTAGTCGCTGAAAAGAAATAAGAAAGAACGCTAGCTATCATTCATGGTCCGGAGCGAGCCCACCTCAACTTCTGGTCTTGAGTTCTCTTTGCCCTAACTACGAAAAGGAAGAAAAGCTATCGAATCGCCCACCTCAACTCCTTGAACGAGTTCTTCTTGCTCTAACTACGAAAACCAAGAAAAGCTATCGCACACATAAGGAGAGAATTCCATTGAAGCTATATAAGGAGGAAGTGAAGCAATGAATTAATCCAATGAAAGCGAGAGGGTATGTAATAGCTCGACTGATAAGGAGAGGGCCGACCATCTATTTCTGTTTATATTATAGATGGCGGCCCTTCTCTTTGGTCTAATCCGAGGATATCTGGATAGCGTCTGGCGCGGTGTGGAGATTCCGTCCCGAGAGAGCAAACGAAGGGGCGTGGTCTTTCTATTCCTCCTTCTGCTGGTCCACTCGGCCTTTATGATAGTGATTGTCCAAGAAGACAAGAAGACATATTCGTCCCTCTCCCTAAACTAGTTCACCACCAAGATGCTTACGGACCGCCCTGATCCAAAAAATGAACGATTCGAGTCACTCTCGCTCAGCTCAGCATCGGGCCGAGTCAAAGTTGGGAAGAATTCTCAACATAACAATTCGCTTAGTCTCGCTACCTCTTGCCGCCTCGCCTCCTAAAAGCTC
This sequence comes from Curcuma longa, assembly GCF_044706935.1. Classification (NCBI taxonomy): domain Eukaryota; kingdom Viridiplantae; phylum Streptophyta; class Magnoliopsida; order Zingiberales; family Zingiberaceae; genus Curcuma; species Curcuma longa. Next base: position 8,385,266 of record NC_133877.1, on the reverse strand, counting down.
ATTCGCAATGAAAGGGGGGATCCCGATGACACATGCACAGTCGGACTCTGTTTTCGATCAATCTGATTGACTGTGCCTCCTTAGCCCATAAGTCAGGCTTTCTCTTTCTTAAGTCAGAAGGGGGAATCCTTGTTCCCGATTTTTAAGCTAGGTGGGATAGTAAGGAAGGAGCAGTTTCTTTGAGTAGCTAGAACTTGAAAAGTCAGGTTGCATCGGTGTCGGCGGAAATCCGACCATAAGTAGACAGACTTGAACATGAATAGAGCTATGAGGTGCCGTATAGCTCACTTTTTAAAATGAGTGCGTGCCTCCCGCCATGCGGCTACACCTCCGGATTGATCTTCTCCGACTCCTATTCTATATTATAGCTATATTATTACATTAAGCTAGATAGGCCTCTCTATAGCCATTCACTCTTTTCTTACCATTCACGACTGTTGTTTGGCCGACTCATTATTCCAGGAGGGCTCGAGCGTAAGCGAGAGAGACGAGGACAAGAACTATCATAAAGAATAAAGGCCGAGTGGTGAAAAAGAAGAGTTCTTCAGACAGAGTTTCAAGTACGGCACTAATATCATTTAGTTGCTTTTGCCCTGCCTTCCTTCCTCTTTGAGTGTGCTTTCCCGAGACGAGATCTCTATTCGTCTTCGTGTCCATCTCTAGGTAGTTCGAGGGTCTCCGGGTTTGTAAGGGGGCCCGGAACGAGTTCTGGTTCAGCTTTTTCCCTTGCCCTTAGGAGAGATTAAGTAAGAGGATCTGCACCCTCTGTTCGCAGTTTATTGTACGCGTAAGGGAAAGAGGAAAGAACTTGAGCTGCAGCCTTTTCTCTTCATTGCGCGGAGTGGGGGTATTCTTGTCCGATCTTTTAGGTGCAGCTGTTCCGAACCTTGAATGGGAGCTACACTTTTCATACTTATTAGCTGAGTTGCTCGACTCTTCTTCTCCTTGAATGGGATGGGAGCTACAGGTAAGGGCACGGCACTCAACAGCAGCTAATTTATATAAGGCTACCGCAGAGTGGGGATTAGAGTTCATGGAATTCCTTCTTTTCATGGCATTACATCCGAGGTACTTTCTTTGGGAAGTCAGGGAAAAGATTCAATCAACAGCAGCTGCAGCAGTGAATTCCGGAAGTTCCTTGTTGAAGTTTGATTTGGAGTTCGGGACTCTAACCATGAACTTTCCCTCCGGTATATTGAGTATAAATATGTTCTTCCCCAAACTTATATATCAGAGATAGGAGATTCAAGCCCAGAAGAGCTAACAAAAGGCCAAGGACAGCACGTACACTCTTTCCATGAAATGCTTCTAATGCTTGAGTTCCCTTACCAAGAACACAGTGATGAGCAGGCACGATCCAGCAAGTCGGTCGGGACTCATGAAGAATCTAGGGCCGACTTCAAGGAGGCGACGTGAATTCATCCCGTACTCAGACAAGAAGGCATATGATCACTCTAATGCTTCGTTTGCTTCAATTTGTTTAGTACGAGTCCGGTTCTTGGGATCGGAGCTACTTCTTTCTTAATCTTCTCCCGTTGCTGGAGCTAAATAGGAGTTTATGATTCTTCTCGGGTCGGCTACCAAAGAAATATGAGTTTGGGCTGCGGAATTGAAAGACCCTTGAGAACCGGATATGAATATGCTGCTTGTACCTTCAAAGAGTTCGAGTTATAATACTTTATTAAGGCAGCTGCAGCCGGGAATAATAAGTAGTACTCGTTCTGCACTAATTCCTGTTGAAAGAGAGTTCCTTGTTGAAGGCTAGGCACCTCTTTCAAGAGTTCTAAGATATGCCAAAGAGTAATCGGGAGGGAAAGAGGGGAAGCAGAACCAAGTCAAGATGATATGGATCACCCCAAAGATCTGACCAATTTCCGAAGGCCTTTTCAATTTCCATTCAAGAGTTCCTATGTGTTTCCACACCCGAGACCTCGAAAAACTAAATGGACAAATTCCTTTTCTTAGGAATACATACAAGAAAAAGGATAAAGGTAACCCCACCATTAACTACTTCATTTTCATTTATTAATTTGAAAGATTAATTTCATAGTAATAGAAATACATGTCCTACCGAGACAGAATTTGTAACTTACTATCCTCTTGCCTAGCAGGCAAAGATTGACCTCTGTGGAAAGACTGATTCATTCGGATCGACACGAGGATCCGCATTGCCGGAATCCGTGTTGTATATTTGAAGCAGGTTGACCTCTTCTCTCATGGTACAACCCTCTTCCCGCTGAACCCCCTTTCTCCGGTGTTTGAGTTTGAAATGCCTGTAGCTCCCATAACAGGTTCAGAAAGAGCTGCCTAGGACTCTACTGGGACTTAAGACTCACATTTGAAAGCAGGGCCATACAGTTAAGTAGATCTTTCGTAGTTTTGAATAGCGTCGGCCCTAACATATATTGGGAATTTATATTATAGTATGGCGGCCCGGGCCGCCTTACTATATATTTGAACTTATATAGTATGGCGGAATTTATATTTATTTTAGGGCTTAGTCGTAAATAGCCCCTTTGGCTATTTATCTGCCCAATATATATACAGGGGTAGCAGAGGAACTTATATTATATACAGGCGGATTAGTCTACGCCTTTGGGGCTATTTATCTCCTTTGGGAATTTCTTTATAGTATGGCGGCCCCACCATATATTTGGTGGTCGGCCCTAATATAGTTAAATTGCGGCCCTTACTATAATTTATTTATATTCATTTTAGGGCCATATATTTGAACTTATATAGTATGGCGGCCCTATCATATATTGGGAATTTATTATAGTATGGCGGCCCTTACTATATATTTGAACTTATATTATAGTATGGCGGCCCTTACTATATATTTGGCGTAAATTGCGTAGCAGAGGAGAGAAATAGCCCCAAAGGGGCTATTTACGACTAATCCGCCATACTATATAAGTTCTCAATTGACTATATTAGGGCCCTGTATATATATTGGGGAGATAAATAGCCCCAAAGGGGCTATTTACGACTAATCCGCCTTACTATAATATAAGTTCCCCAAAAATCTAGTAAATTATGTAGAGGAGAGAAATAGCCCCAATATTTACGACTGGTCCGAATCTCCCCAATATAAAAGTCAATGTAGCAGAGGAGAGAAATAGCCCCAATATTTACGACTAATCCGATCGACTCTGCTACGCAATTGTAGCAATTTAACTATATTAGGGCCGCCATACTATATAAGTTCAAATATATAGTAAGGGCCGACGCTATTCAAAACTACGAAAGATCTAATTAACTGTATGGCCGTCATTCTCATTCGCACCTATGGTCGAACCCGTCGGTTCCTTGGGCCTTGCTTGCATGTGTTACTATTATAGTATGTACTTTGATTTTAACTGCACTTTGTACTTTGTATATGAATATACTTTATTTAATCATGGTGCTAAAGATCGGACTACTACTTAACTATAGACTTTCATTGTGTTGCTGGTGCCTACGAAACTACGAAAGATCTTTGAATTCACTCTACCATTAGAACTCGCCCGTCACTATCGTTCTACAAAACTACGAAAGATCTTTGAATTCACTCTTTCCATTTTAACTCTTAATCTAACCATTCACTGAAGGAAAGCTGACTAAGCGTTGGAGACCACCGTTTGACGAGGGCTCTCGCGAACGAGCTACACGTCGCGATGCAGCAACAGGTCGTGAATGGCTATCGGCCATTCACTCTACCGTACCTCACTCTTACAACTAGTTATAGGGGACCGGCATATATTTGTATTATTATAGTACGATGACAGAAGGAAGAGCTTCAAGGACTGCAGCAACAGGATCAAACTCAAAGAATCAAACAGAAGGGCCGAACGATAGTGACGGGAAGCAGCAAGAGTCGTGAATGATAATGACGCGTGAACAATCCTTTCACCCGTTGGAAGAGCACTCAGCTCTTTATCAAATAGCCATTCACTATTCAAAACTACGAAAGATCTGCTGTTCAAGATGTTAGGAAATTGAAAGTCTAATGATGAACTTCATTCTTTCCTATCATGTTAAGTATCATGATGAACTCTTTCACGTCGCTATCGATTCATTATATAAGAATCATGGTATATCATGGTATATAAAGATGAGATCATTCCTAGTAATGATCAGACAGTGTTCTTGAATTAAAGTTGATCGAGCCATACTATAATAAATTCCAATAGAGCTTCGCTGTGGATTTATGTATTTACATCTCCCAGCCTAGAAATACACTTTATAGCTCCGGCAGCCTAAGATCTTTAATTCAAGCGACTTATTATTATATTAGGGGCGTTCACTCAAGTACGGGATAATAAAATGCAACTCATATACTTCCATATAAAACAAATAAGATAATCAAAAAAGCAGACAGAAGCAAATTCAGTGTTAGTAGAGTGAATGGCCATCCATTCACGACTGTTGCTGCGGTTAGGGCGGAGGAGTTCGAGTTAGTTGTAGCCATGAGCGACTTAGCCGGTTCAGATAAAGAGACTGAGTCAGGTACTTCCTATATTAAAGTAGTAGCAGGTCCCCTTATGAGCTCTGGTTCCTAGCCCAAGGGCGATAGAGATTTTTGTGAGTTGCCTGAACTCGGAGTTCTAGTTGATGTTGATGAAAGAGTTTCTTCCTATTCCCCTTCAAGTGTACTAAACTACGTAGAAGCAATGTCCGCTAAAATCATTCCTCCTATCTTGTTTTCCGCCTAACCAAACAAAAACTGAATCAATGGCACCAACAGCGGAAATTGCATGGGTTTTCCCATCCCTCAATAGGGGATTATCTGACTTGACTCTATATTCCTTGTGTGGGATGATTGATCCCTCTTAGCAGCCCTCCGCCCTGTCTCCAACCTTGAGATATGAGTGTTAACAGCTAAATCAACAGAAAGGACTAGCCTAACATCCTAATCTAAGGCCCATACCTTTACTAAACGACCAAGAGCGAGCGGATAAAAGATTATATGCTTAGTGTTAGTTAGGTAGACCCTACTCCTAGTAGTGCCCTCAGTCCCTGGAAAGCTGGGATCTTAATAACTCTTCAATGGAACTAATGGAATCCCACTAATCCGATCTCTTTCTCGAAGCACAGAAAGCATCACTCACAATATTCACTATCCGAAAGCCTACCATCCAAAGCTAACCGTGAACAGAGCGAGGGTCTCGTAAGATATGCTCGTACGAGGCGTCATTGATAGATGATAGATAATAGATGATAGATATAGATATCATTTATCATTCACGCAATTATACTGGTAATAATCTGCTGAGGGCCGACTATTAAGGGCAGATCTTTCCCTTATAAAGCAGTAGCACTTGAATAGAACTTATATGTATGGCCCTACAAATATAGTCAATTCTTGCAGCAAATTACTGGTATTACGAACTTAATATATATACGGGGTGTACCTGAGCCAAAAATATAGTAAGTAGTTCTCTTCGGGGATCGACCTAAGATGTAGTATTTGGGAGATATACGACCATAGGCTTCGACCGGGCAGATCTTTCCCAATATATATACAGGGTTGAATATAAATTGCATAGCAGAGGAGTGAAATTGCATAGCAGAGGAACATATATATATACAGGGAATTTATTGAATGGCGGCCCTTACTATAATTGCATAGCAGAGGAGTGAAATTGCATAGCAGCCATACTATATAAGTTCTTAATTTACTATATTAGGGCCCTATATATATTGGGGAGATAAATAGCCGGCTATTTACGACTACCGCCATACTATAATAAATTCCCAATATAAAAGTCAATGTACCCTGTATATATATTATATAGTAAGGGGCTATGCAATTTCTCTATTCAAAACTACGAAAGATCTACCGTTATCACTCGGCCCTCGGCCCTCGTCCCTCACATTCCATTCATTAGCTCTTCATCTTAATCTTTTAGCTTTTATTATAAGTAGCAGCCGGAGTGTGATAGTACTTGTAGTTCTGATCGGACTTGCTTCTTCCTTATGCTAGGAAGAGAGAGCTTCGAGCAGAAAGATTCCATCAGGGTAAGGAAGCTGAAGCGCAATAAAATAAGATGGATCGAAGATAGACTGCTACTACCATGTCCCTAGCCATTTTTCCTCTTTTTTGTTGCCTGCCTATCCGCTTCTGTCAGCATAGAAGGAGGAGAAAAGTCCAAGTCAAGTGCAAGCATTGAGTCAAACTGATTCAGGTATAGCAATGTAGGTCTTGTCCCCCTCTCCTACCTAGTGCACTAGAATAGGTAGCATGGGTCAGTAATAAAGTTGTATATCTAGGACTTATGAGAACTGACATAAACTAGGCAACCACAGGAATGATCGTAGTTAATTGAGTTAAGGGAGGACTCTTCGTGGGGGGTCGTGGAAGAATTGGGTTCGATTCCCGTTATACGCGATGTGGCGAAAAACACTTTATCAACGAGATCTGCCATGCCTGCATTAAGATTTAAAGCGTGTCGTCTACTTCTAGGAAATGTTCGGAAAAGATCACTTTCTCTAATACAACGCCGCATTCTCCGAAGATTGAGGAACAAGAGGAGATCTATTAAAAGAAAGATTTATCTGAGATTGAATCTAAACAGTAACATTAAATCACAAACTACACGAAAGTTGCCCCTTTCTTATTGGGATTTACCCATAAGGGAGATGCACAGAGGAAGAGAACGAACTTCAATTATCCCTTTTCTACTCAATCTTGAAACAAGATCGGACGTGATTCCGGTTCGTCTCCATTTTTGTGAGACTCTTCCTCAAGCAAGGCAGCCGATAAGTCATCGAAGGGTTTGTGTGAATAATGGACTGGTAAGCATTAGAAATAGCAAAGTTTCCCACGGTGATCTAATTGATTTTCAAGAAAATGACGCGAGAACCCGCGGTGAAGAAAGAAAAATAAGGAGATCTTTCTATATCGACATATCAGTTGGAAAAAGAATAGGCAAATTCCTGCCGGTCAGAATGTGGAGAAGAACCAAAACAGAATGGTGGAGCCTACTCAAAACTCAGAGGGGGTGCCGCCTACTACTCAAATCCCGGTTTTTGCAAGAGTTGCGTTCTTCTATGCAAGAAGAAGACTTAGAAAGAACAAAGAAGTTTGGATCCGCAAAAGTATGCTTAGGCAGTTCCTTCGCTGAGCACAACAGAATGAAGAATAATTTGTTTCATTTCAAATACTTATTATTATTGAAGAGAAGGAAGGAGAAAAACCGAAATCTTCCTACTCGAACAATAAGTCCTTTGGTTTACAAGTCTTCTTTATATAGTAATTCGACCTATTGCTCTGGATCCCCCTTTACTAGGAAGATCAGAATCAAAAGGATCGAACTACCTACTCATTATTCGGAGGTCAATCATAGAACACCAAAAGCTGTGGTATCTTATGGACCTAACATAGGTCACATCCCTCACGACATAAGATTGAAAGATCCAAACCTTCCTCTTCGGAGCGGAAACGGGCGTGGCCAAAACATATAAGAAAAGATCGGCGTAGTCGCTCATAGGGACATCTCTATCCGGATAGAGGATAGTCTAGATCAATTTATAGATAGATCTCTCTATATAGAGAGGTATCCCGTGGATAGAGATAAAGATAGGGATCCCCATATGGTATATCTCTTATGTCAATTCCACACTATTTGATAAAAGTGCACGACTACTACTTTCATTCATTTTATCCGAGATTCTGATTGATTGCCTTTTTGACTACTCCTATTTCTTATACTTAAAGCAAGGAAACATCGTTTTTTCTTGTCCAGGATACTCGTTCCATGAATGTCACTCGTCTGGTCGGAGCGTAGACGAGCGAGCAGAGCCCAGAAAAGAGGTCAGCCAAACCACTTTAATTCCATAGAGCAGTCGACTAGAAGTATCAGACTGCTGGCCTGAGAGAAGGCAGTCTCTCTCGGGAAACATGGCCCAATTTCTCTTCTTTCTTTTCACACGGGCAACTTAGGGGAAGAGACCATGAACATGAGTTTCAAATGGAAGTAAGATACTCATTTTTGTTTTTACAAAGGAGGACAAGAAAAAAAACAAAATACAAATTGGATTAGGAAGTGATTACGACTAATCCGCCATACTATAATAAATTCCCAATATAAAAGTCAATGTACCCTGTATATATATTGGGGAGATAAATAGCCCCGATATTTACGACTAATCCGCCATACTATATAAGTTCAAATATATAGTAAGGGGCGTAGCAGAGGAGATAAATAGCCCCTTTGGGGCTATTTACGACTAATCCGCCATACATATAAGTTCTAATCCAAGGAGATAAATAGCCCCTTTGGCCCTGCATTCATAATATAAAGAAGTTCTAATCCGCCTGTATATAATATAAGTACCTCTGCTACCCCTGTATATATATTGGGGAGAGAAATAGCCTTTGGGGCTATTGTAGACTAATCCGCTTAATAAAGAATGAACACGCTCGTACCTCGTCTCTTCTCACACGTCGCTGTCGCAGCAACTCCCGTCTCTACCGTCCCTCTCCCGAGCAAGAGGTCGTGAATGGCCAAAAGATCGGCCCTTACTATATATTTGGCGACTGTTGCTGAGGGCACCGACGTGTTTAAAGTATGTACCTAACCGTGATGAAACTTCTATTATATAAGTAGTATGCTATGCTTTCGTCTGCGCCTAGAACTCCCGTAGGTAGGAATTCTAATTATTAATTAGTCCTGGTCAGCTCCTAGAAGAGGCACTAAGGAGGTACTTCAACTAATCTTGAATATGCCTACAATGGGCTGATCTTGCGAAGCCGGTTCGGGGATTTAATTATTAGCTTTGGTTCGGGGCTCAAACGTTTGAACACGTCGTTATCACTCTCCCCTCTCGCAACTTATAATAAGTCATTTCGTCTCTCTATCGTTGGGCGTTCATAAGCTTCTTTCGTGCGTGCTTACTTATTCTCCAGCCTTTCATACTTTTGGAGAACTTCCAGCTATCAAGGAGACGAAAAGCTATATTCAGCTGCCTAATATAAAAGTAAATTGCAGACTCCTCTTATTATAGGTTTCTTTTCCGGATTTGAGTTTAGCGCGTTCGGCACTAAAAACATGTATATAAGAAGTACGCGTCATTATCATTCGCTCCTCTACAAAAGGAATGAATTCAAATCAGACGAGCTACAGCGAGAGGGCCGAATATGTGATAAAATATTAGACGGGGCTGAGTTCAAACTCAAATGTACTCGTTCGGGACTAACAACTAACTCTTTGGGAGCTGCAGTCCGAGGATTCAAATTATAATAAGAAGAGGGTATCGACAGATAGGCTCGAGCGTATGCGAGAGGGCCGATTTATGTGAGTTAGACGGGGCTGAGAATGCAAGGGCAAAAATAAGAGTTTGAGCACCTTACTATATTAGGGGATGAAATAAAGTATATAAATTATAAAGTGCAGTTTGGGTTGTCTTCTCTGTCTGCTTCCCTTCCCTTTCTTTATGACAGAGCAATTGAATGAAGCGGTGCGGGTGCAGGGCCTCTAAGATTATGAAGAAGCTTTTCATTTTCCGTCCTATTGAAGAAACTTCGGCATGATGGTAGTAGAGTAGTCGATCAGATCTCGCGCGCGGGCGGATAGAAATGCCTATAGCCCACGGAGCGGTAGGCGAGGGTAGCTTGCCGGCAAAGGGCGTGTATGGTAGTCTTTTGTTTGATGAGAACGGGAAGGGTATCCGTAAGGGCATCGTAAGATGGGCTCGAGCGCATGCGAGAGGGGCGAGGCCCTTACTATATATTTGGCGCGGTAGTTTTGAATGCCATCCATGTTAGACTGTTGCTGCGAGCAACAGCGACGGGCGACGTTAACAAAAACTACAGGTGCGAAGCCAGACGGATAACTCTTTACCCGAACCAAAGCAAATATAACTATCAATAACGCCATGAACTCAATTCCCTTCTGAGTCCGTTGCAGCTTGCGTTTCATAAGCTCTTTAGGAGGAGGGTGCAAGTTATTTAGTTTAAGCAGCTGGCTCCTATCCTTAATTGACTCTTATATAAAGAAATTCTATTTACGTCACGTATAGTAATGAAGCTTTGATTTGATTATCTGTGGAATCCTTTCCTCCTTAAGAGTCTCCTCCGCGTATTTCTAGAAAGTGGCTCGAGCCAAAAGGAGAGAAATAGCCCCAAAGGCCCTACATTCATAATATTAAGTTCTAATCCGCCTGTATATAATATAAGTTCCTCTGCTACCCCTGTATATATATTGGGCAGATAAATAGCCAAAGGGGCTATTTACGAAAGGAGATAAATAGCCCCAAAGGCGTAAACTAATCCGTCTTACTATAATATAAAGACCTCAGCTATGCTGAGTAGAAAAATAGCCTTTGGGGCTATTTACGACTAATCCGAATTCACCTAAAATAAATATAAAGGAGATATTTACCCTAAAATCAATCTAAATTCCGCCTGTATATAATATAAGTTCCCGATATATCCCTAAAAATCAAGTCAATTCCGAATTTATATAGTTGGGGAGAGAAATAGCCCCAAAGGCCCTGCATTCATAATATAAAGAAGTTCTAATCCGCCTGTATATAATATAAGTACCTCTGCTACAACTTACTATATTTTTGGGGCCTAATATAAAAGTAAGCCAATAGCCTTTGGGGCTATTTACGACTAATCTTCTATATAAGTTCAATATATAGTAAGGGCCGACGACTAGACTATATTAAGTTCGGGCCATTCACGCAATTATACTGGTAATAATCCGCTGGGCCCCACTATATATCTGGCCGAGAATATTAGGGAATATTGAAAGGTAGATCAGTAGTAGTTTTGAATGCCATGAACGACTTGCTGGGATCGACCAATAATATTAGGGAGATATACGACCCGATAGGCTCGACCATAAGGGCATCGTAAGATGGCTCGACCTTAATATTAGGGGGAGAGAGAGGCCCCAAAAACCTAGTAAGTAATTATGTCAATGGTACACCCCTACTATATATTAAGTTCGTAATACCAGTAATTTGCTGCGACTTTATGTGAGAAAGTCTTCGACGCGTTAAGGCCTGCGACGTAGAGTGGAAGCTATAGGTGGAAGACCTAGTTGAGTCTGACTAGAGCACTCCAAGAGAAGGGGCGCTCCGTTACTCAGGCCACTGCTTGATCTCTTATTCTTCGGTCGGGGGGAAGCATTCCTCAGGAAGTTGAGGAAGGGCATTCCATCTATGGGCCTCACATTGTGACTCTGATCTTGACCGTCTCTTCAACAAGGTGCGGAGCGGAAGGCACCGGGCTAGCTTGCTTCCTGTGGCCCGCGACTCGTAGTCGCTGACGCTCGTTCCAGTTTAGCAGAGCCAGTACTGTAGAACCGGGACATGAGCCAAGACCACTGATTCAGTCTCTTCTCTTATAATATAAAGCAAGCATGAGTGTCCGCGTATCTAATCGTAAAATCCATGCTCGGAAGGACGGGATCCCAGCTTCTCGTACGGGACTGCGAATTATTGGGCGAAAGAGAAGGACCCCATCCTCTATGCATCCAATAGTAGAAGTAGGAGTGCCAGGGCTACATGGAGAAGGAGGTGTGCAATAGGGCGGGCACCAGCTAATAGAATCTACTGTGGAAGCCCAGCTCTTGTAGTCGGCGGATTCAGATGATTGGTAGGCTGAATTGGATTCTTTTGTTCAATTCTTTTCTTCAAATCTTTCCACTGTTGTCAACTATTCTCAGAGTCGGGAGCTCAACTATCAAGAAAGTCTTCATTTGTTTTCTTTTGGTTAGTATGGATGTCTCTTTCCCCCGGTCACTTCTCTTGCGTCTCTTTCTCTTTCCCCCGGTCACTTCTCTTTCCAATGATAGTCCAAATGAGAGTTTGATCCTGGCTTCTTTGGAAGGCTAGCTATATGCTTAACACATGCACGAACGAACTCAAACGATGCCACATGCACACGCAAGTCTAAGCCTTCCTTCATATTCCATTCAGCTAACGCGACTCACGGAGCCGGGCCTAGTCGTCGAACTGAACATGCCTAGTCGAACTGAGAAGATAGCAATTTCGTTAGTCTCACGCAGAAGAGATTGTTAAGGCAGCCCTTTCTTCCACGCCAAACTGACGAAGCACTAGAGAATAGGGAAGACCCAAGTGCTAATACTAATTGAGGAATCCCACCTCCGCGGGAAGCAATCATCAAAGGAAGGCTCTCAATTGCTCACGACGGACCGGAAAGCTATAATGGCTTCAGATAGAGCGGGTGCGGTTGGCGACTAACTTCGGTGGTCATGCTCGTCTACGTGCTTGCATGAGAGACTCGTCTACGTGATGAGAGAATAGGGGCCGAGCCGAGATTGCATTCTTCGGTGCATAGCTTCGGGACCTAGTTTACAGGCTCTACCATCCTCGGCTACGGATGGGATCAGTTGGCAGAGGACAGACAAGGCAGTGATCGATCAGAGTTGCGCGGCATACGAATCCGAATCCAGAGTTGGGAAGCGATTATGCGGTGGAGGTGCAGTACTAGGGGTAGAGGGCTCAGCCCCGGCAACCAATCACACAATCCTCAGCCAAGCGACAGTGATCCCAATCCCAGGTCAGCGAACGAGAGTTCAAGGTGCGTAAGTAGAGCAGTTCAAAGAGAAAGATAAAGAAAGGCCCGAGTGATAACGACGGGCCAGTATTATAGTAAGGGCGATCCAATTGCTATGGTTTTCGAAGGAGCAGTAGCCGAACTTGAGAAAGGTGCGGCTTCGGGCAAAGTTGAGCTTTGCGCAATCTTTGCAAACCGCAGAGACCGCTAGTGAGAAGGTTGATCGAAATGTCTTTAGTTCTTTCATTTGGTGTCGATTCAAGATGGAAAGCTGGTCGGGAAATAATAGGCAGCCTCGGACTCTCCTCTCTAGCCCAAGTAAGCTTCAGTACTCTCTGGCCGGGGAAGAAGTATAGCTGAGATAGTTGGCTATGCCGGGGGAAGAAGTAGGGTAGAAGAGGCAGAGTTCAACCCATCATTCATTCTTCGACTGACCGCACCGTAACCGTTGGGGGGAATGGTACCTATGCCCTCTGACTCACAGCACCTGGGAGATTCAGCTACCAACTGGGAGACTACTTCTGCCATTCCCACTGACCTAACGTGGGAGGATTCCCAGCTCTTCGGGAATCAAGGGCCGAGGTACGACGGGAAGCTAGACCAAATCGAAAAATTACTTTTATATTAGGGCATCCGCTTTCATGAATTTATCTTTGAACTGCTTCTTTCATTGCATCCAAAAGAACATGAATTGATCTATTCGGTCGGGCGCGCTTCTAGGAATTGATCTTGAAAAGACGACTAAACCTGCCCTCTGATGAGTAGTAGTCCAAGGAGTCATCCACCATAGCTACTTCAGTCGACGGAGCTCCTCCCAACTCGACTAGGCCCGGTCCGCTTCGTGCTCCTCTTCCTGGGTGAAAGCCCAAGCCCTTACTCGTACAAGAGCCGAGAACAAGACTGAATAGACGCTCAGTCTGACCCGCCTAAAATAAATATAAATAAATTATGGTGAAAATTAGCTTCCTTCCGTTCAGAAAAAGAATCAATCATCAACAATCAATGATCAAGGGCGGGGAGTCGGTCGGCTAATAACTAACGAGAGCTCCTCTCAAAGTCTTGCCTCGTTCAAAGTAAAGCGTCCTAATGGTGGGCTTCTAAGCCAAGCTCTGCTCCGCGGGCCAAGATAAAGCTCTTAAGAAGGTCGGCTCATCTTCCAACAGCAAGAGTGAAAGGTGGGATCGGTCCGATATTCTCTATAATTATTGACTCTGCGTCCTCTTCTTGCACTCCCTCCCATGGCAAGTAATGAAGCGCTGGTAGCGGGGCAGGCAATGGAATCCAATTTCACGAGCGAGCTACACTTCTTGATGAATCTACCCCGGGGAGCAAGCAGCGAATGCTAGGCCGATCAGCCGCTCGCTGCCTCATTCTTAAACTGATCCCACTTACTATATATTTGTCGAGCTCCTATTTAGCTTCGCTTCCCCGACTCCGCTTCCCTGAATTCAAAGATTGAGCGCACCGGATGAACTCAAGCCGCTCCTCCACTTCGTGCCTTTCCTCTTCTCTTCTCTTGGTCTCGCTCCACTTCAACTACTTTACAGGTGGGCTCGTTCCACTGCTTTGCTGGTCTTGCTGCTTAATTTCTCCTGTTGAGTTTAGGACCGTCCACTACTGTCGTTGCACCGACCTTAGAACTATAAAGGAGCAAGCGGAGGGAGTCTCTTCCTCTCAGTCTCTCGTAGTCCCATGACTGACAGAGCTGAGTACACTATCAGTGCTCGTAGGCGCATGACTGACAGAGATGAGTACACTATCAAGTCAAGGTTCGTAGGCGCATCACAGACAGACAGAGCTTCCTTTACTGCCAGGCACTCTACCCGACCCTCCCGGATTCCTGTCCCCAACTTGTCCGGAGCCTGGGAACTCTTATATGAGGGAGCTTGCCTCTCTGACCGTGCCCTCACCCCACGCACTGAGCCAATTCGAGTCTGATTGATCAGTGATTACTGAACCTTTCTATTATAAGAAGAACCTCATTCCTTAGCCGATAGATAGTAACCGACTCCTCAATCTGAATGGTAGCCTCGCACCGCTCAACGAAGCCCGCAGTCAATGAATTCTGATCTTTTCACGGATCTGTGTCACTGTTGTCAATTTTGCTTTTTGGGTAGTCTTCGGAGCTCGTTCAACTAAGTAGACCAGGAGTGCCAATCGGTAGGACCAAGAGTAGTTATCAGGCTCGGCGAGGATAGGAGCGATAAGAGGGACAGTGATCCGAGGGAGAGAGGACGGACTAGCGATGGCAAGAGAAATGCACTCAAGCCAGTGAGACTGTTCTTATGGATTATGGATGCGGGATCAACTTATGCCGTTCTTATGGATGCGGGAGAGAGGTGGGATGCGGAGAGGGTCAAGAGGGGCGGAGAAAAAGCATAGACTCAAAGAGAAGGCGGGCGAGGGAAAAAAGGAAGAAAGCACTAAAGCAAGAGATAGAAGATAGGCACGGAAAGGTCTCCGAGGTCGGGGGTAGAGGAGAAGTCGAGGTCGGGAATTTATTATAGTATGGCAAGAAGTGCGGTCAGCAATGCATCGTACGTCCGGCCCAGCAAAGCGAAGCTCAGTAGCGTAGCGTAGATTGCCTCACGGAGCTCTATTAATGGTGCAAATTTCTAAGCCAATATAGTAAAGAGGTCGGTTCCTTTCCTCACGAGCGAGCTGCCTTTGAATGACTTTATCTTTATATAGTAAGGAATGTAGCTTCCTAGAGATGGAAGGTCCTTGCACGAGCTCGCTTCATCGTCTTCGGACTTCACGTGTCACTACTTTTATTTAGTCCAATGAGAAGGAAAGGTTAAATTCCCAGTAATCGGTAGTAGCGTCAGATATCAATCTAAGGTTGGCTCGCTCTCGCTCGCTGGGTTCGAATCCCTGATCTCAGGAAAGATTAAAGAGAGGAGCTCGACCGGACGTCATGCGATCTGGGCTCAGTCCATGTTCTCCGGGCCAAGGAGAGCTCTCGATGGACCAATGAATCACGAATGCGAGGTGCGATAGCGATAAATGGAATGCCAGGGACGAAACCTCTTAGATCTATAGGAGTGGAACGAGCCCACCGCTTAAGTTCCGCCATCTTCTAGGGGAGTCTCCGGGTCCTATCATAGGTACTCAGTCGATTCATGACTCAACGGGAAAGGGTCGTTGGGGGTTCGATTCCCCCACCTACTCTTCAGATCTCGGGAAAGATTCCTGGGCTGACTCGTCATATCAACAAGAATAGCCCACTATGCGGTCGGGAGCCAGAACTCGATAGGAGCGGCTTCTCCGTGCCAGGCTCAAACAGGTCGGGGGAAAGGGCTTCTAAGAGCGCGCAAGCACGAAATCTTTGCAATCCGACTCTTCTATATAGGTCTGCCGTCCGCCCTCCTTTCCTTCTCTTCCGGGCTCCCCTGGTCGCTCTGCTCCTTCTTCTCAGCAGCCCTTCCCTTGTTTTGGGGAGTGCTAGTGTTCTTGCGGTGCTAGGCTTTAATAGACAGATCCACTAGCCATGGTTTAACTGGGTGCCCTTCTTTGTAGCGAGGTCCATGGGGCAAGGTAGGTAGGGAGAGTATGCCCGGGCGGGTGGTTGCCATGCGAGGTGTGGTGCTGAGCCCATCCTCTGTAGTTCATGGTAGTAGGGCATCAAGTATGTCATAACGCAGCCACTTTGACGCACTGAAGAGTAAGTTAGTGGTCAAATATGTTCTAACTTGACACTCTCACGCATCTGTCAACATATCTCAAACCGGGATTCTTAATAAACTGTTACAATCTGCCAATCTCACGCATGTATGATCTCACGCATACCTGCACTTATTGTTATTCATTGTACTGTGAGTTACACTAATTGTGATTCAGAGTACAGTGAGTGACATGTTATTCTTCGTACAGTGAGTCACATAATCTAGTTGATGTTGCACGAGCAGATGATGTCTGTCGAACATCTAATGAATGGAAAGCTGGATCCAATGAATGGTTCGCGCTGGCTGGGACCTACTCTACTTCTTTCTCTCCCTATTCAAAGGTCGGAATTTATATTTATTTTAGGGCAATCAAAGGTGAAGGTGCTCGCTATCCCGGGTACTGATGGTGGGCTCCGCTTCACTTCGTGGGCCGGAGGTATAGGTTCTCATGACTAGGTTCTCGTCAGCATGGGATGAACGGCCGGGTCCTATCTTTCCATTCATTGGAGTGCTTCAAGTCAAAATGGCTCGAACGACGCACAGATCAGAATAAGGTTGGCTCTTAGGATTAAGCGGATTGCAGAGATATAGCTGTGTAAAGGACTGACTGCAGAGATTGCGCTCCGAGTTGCAAAGAAGTAGCTCAACGAAGCGACTCTTAGCTTGACGGAGCCGTGGAAAGAAAAGAGAGGAATGGGACCGGTAAAGATCATCAAGCGGGAGAAGTCAGCGGGAAGTAGGCTCAAGTAGCTTCGTTCGAGAGGCTCTGAAAGGGTGGCAAAGAGGAAAGAGAGGAAGGGGAAGTTGGAAAGTCGGATACGTGGGCTCCCGAAGATCAATGCAAAGGAGTGCCTTTCTCCGGTAGGGAGAGTAGCCAAGACCGTTAGGGATAGACCAAAGAAGCAACCGGGAAAGTCCATATTATTTACTTTAGCAGGGGAGGTCGCTCGTTCCAAGGGTAGCGGGATAGACGGACGTGCAACGATGTGAAAGAAGGTCCCTCAGGGGGAAATCCCTACGAGTAGTGAAGAGAAGGAGTGCTAACGACGTGGGCGGAAGTTCAGCCTGTGCTCTGACTGCAATGGAATGTGGAAGCGGGAATTTATATTTATTTTAGGCTGATAGAGAACTCTGCTTTCATGCGCTGATGTCTTTCTTTCTATCTAATCTAGTCTGTGCACCTATTTGAGTCAGCTAGTGCGATCTAGTCTGTGCACCTATTTGAGTCAGCTAGTGCGATCTGGGGAGAGTGTATCTTCGACGTATACCAGTTTAAAAGAGTCCCCGCTGTTCAAAGATTTTCCAGGAAAGTAGAGGAGCGAGAAAAGAAGAGACGATGGGTGAGGCCAGTGCAGTGGACTGGGAAGGGGAAGGTAAGTAAGCGCATATGGAGGACTCGTCGAGTGGACGCAGACACACACGAAAAAACTCTATTGGCCCGCTGCTAAACTCTATCCGAGGTGGACAACCGATGCTTTCTTCTTATACTCGTGCTTGGTGGAGATGTGAGAGGAAGTGCGGAATTTATATTGATTTTAGGGGGAAGATCTTTCTTTTCTTGCTGGTCTTTGCCCCTTACTATATATTTGGCGAAAGGCTAAGCGAAAAAAAAGGCATGGGAGACGTCCTCCTCCTACTGATGCATTACTTCCCCGGGACAAAACAAAAAGAGAAAGCATGGTAGCGCCGTAGCCCTAGCAACAGTCGTGAATGCCCTAAAATATAGTAAATTGTCTAAATTACAGGAGTCGTCGGCCCTTACTATATATTTGGCTACAATTGCGTAGCAATTTCACTCCTCTGCCTTTGGGGCAGAGGAGTATAAATTGCGTAATTTACTAGATTTTTGGGGAGGAACTTATATTATAGTTTAGTCGTAAATATTGGGGCTATTTATCTCCTCTGCGTAATTTACTAGATTTTTGGGGAACTTATATTATAGTAAGGCGGATTAAGGCGGATTAGTCGTAAATAGCCCCAAAGGGGCTATTTATCTCCCCAATATATATACAGGGCCCTAATATAGTAAATTGAGGAGTGAAATTGCGTAATTTACTAGATTTTTGGGGAACTTATATTATAGTAAGGCGGATTAGTTGTAAATAGCCCCAAAGGGGCTATTTATCTCCCCAATATATATACAGGGCCCTAATATAGTAAATTGAGGAGTGAAATTGCGTAGCAATTGTAGCCAAATATATAGTAAGGGCCGCCATACTATAAAGAAATTCCCGATATATTAGGGCCGCCATACTATATAAGTTCAAATATATGGCCCTAAAATGAATATAAAGAAATTATAGCTCTGTTGGTGAAGGAGAGAAATAGCCCCTTTGGCCCTACATTCATAATATTAAGTTCTAATCCGCCTGTATATAATATAAGTACCTCTGCTACAACTTACTAGATTTTTGGGGCCTAATATAAAAGTAAGCCAATAGCCAAAGGGGCTATTGTAGACTAATCCGAACCGCAATTTAACTTAATATGAATGCCCTAAAATCAAGTCAACATATAGTTAAGTTCTGTATATAATCTAAATTCCCAAAGGAGATAAATAGCCCCAAAGGCCCTACATTCATAATATTAAGTTCTAATCCGCCTGTATATAATATAAGTTCCTCTGCTACCCCTGTATATATATTGGGGCCTAAATAGCCAAAGGGGCTATTTACGAAAGGAGATAAATAGCCCCAAAGGCGTAAAACTAATCCGTCTTACTATAATATAAAGACCTCAGCTATGCTTCGTTTTGAAAAATAGCCTTTGGGGCTATTTACGACTAATTATAATTCACCTAAAATAAATATAAAGGCTATTTACCCTAAAATCAATCTAAATTCCGCCTGTATATAATATAAGTTCCCGATATATCCCTAAAAATCAAGTCAATTCCGAATTTATATAGTTGGGGACAGAAAGAGCCCCAAAGGCCCTGCATTCATAATATAAAGAAGTTCTAATCCGCCTGTATATAATATAAGTACCTCTGCTACAACTTACTAGATTTTTGGGGCCTAATATAAAAGTAAGCCAATAGCCTTTGGGGCTATACCGCCATGGTGTGGAGACCTTGCTTACCCTCCCCATTATTCGATCTACTGAAATGCAGTCAATATGGGCAAATTCGATCTACTGAAATGCAGTCAATATGGGCCAAGTGCAGCGAAGCGGAATGCGGCAGCTTGTCGAGCAAGCGAACGTAAGATAGCAAGTCTCAGTCGAAGTTCAAGTAGCCGGGGAGTCTTTCTATTTCTTTCTTTCCCGCCTCATCGAATGGCAAGTGAAGACAACAATAATGTCTCATTAGAAGGGACATTCGATCTGAAGCGAAGCGGAACGAGCGAGCGCAACGAAGGTTGGACAGAAAAGAGAAAGAACAAGGAAGCCTTGGAAAGGAGGAGAGGGAGAGAAAGACCAAGCGAGTCCCTCCCCGGGGCCTATATAAATTAATGTGCGAAGTCGAAGTGAAAGGACGAGTGGGCGGTCTCGCAAGTCCTCAGTACGAGAAGCTCAGAGAGGTGGGAAAGCCAGTACCAGTACAAAAGGAGGGAAGGCCTGTACGAGAAGCTCAGAGAGGTGGGCGCTATAGCTTTAGCCAGGCAGAGATGAGTTTAGCCAGGCAGAGCTAGGATGAGTTTAGCCAGGCAATAGGATGAGTTTAGCCAGGCAATCGGAGATTAGGCTTACTTGCAACAAGGATGGTGCAATAGGCGAGAACCGAAGAAGAGTAGGAGACCATTGCCTAGGCCCACTGTCCAATCTTTTCTTTCTATCTGTTGTTGTCTTTCTATCTTGATTCCCCCGTCTCGCTTGTCTTTCTGACCTACTCCACACCTTCTCTTTCTGATTGGTCCTTCCTGACCTCACCGAACCTTCTTTCATCGACTTAGCCCGGAGTACCTATCCCTTACGGGAATCGAACCCGTGTCTTCGACATGAAAAGACGATGTCCTAACCACTGGACGAAAGGGACAAAGAAGAACGAGCGAACGGAGATCTCTCCACTACAATAGGAGTGAATTCGACTTCTTTGACTATATGCCTAAAATAAATATAAAAAAATTTTCGACTTCGCACATTAATTTATATAGGACTGAGCTCTTTACCGAGAGAGGTGCACGCATATTAATTTATATAGGACTGAGCTCTTTACCGAGAGAGATAGAGGTGCTCAAATAGGAGACTTTCTGTGCTTTGATTAGATGGAAAAGTCAATAACATTTAAGTCCTGCTCGACGAAAAGAAGAACCATTTGGCTCAGCTCTGAAGTTTAGATGACAGGCCTTTCTCACTCAGTAGGATAAAGAGCAGCTCGGATATCTTGATCTGAATGGAAAGGAATCGGTCTCGGGACTCTTAAGAGAAGCGCACTTCTTACATTCCAAAGCTTGTGCCCTTGAGCGCCAGCAAGAGTCGTGAATGGATGGCCATTCACTCTACTGTGCCTCGTTCGCTGATGCATGTGTTAAGCATATAGCAGATACTTCAGATCTCCCTACCTTGAGTGAACTATAATACCCCTAATTTAATAATAAGTCGCTTGAATTCCAGATCTTAAATACGGCTGCCGGAGCTATAAAGTGTATTTCTAGGCGGCAAATTATTAAAACTAGGTCCACAATATGCGAAGCTCGGCCCTACAAATATAGTAAATTGCGGTTCGGATTAGTCGTAAATAGCCCCAAAGGCTATTTCTCTCCCCAATATATATACAGGGGTAGCAGAGGTACTTATATTATATACAGGCGGATTAGAACTTATATTATGAATGCAGGGCCTTTGGGGCTATTTATCTCCTTCACCACCTAAAATAAATATAAGTTGCTATAATTTATTTATATTTATTTTAGGTAAATATCTCCTTTATATTGATTTTAGGCTTAGTCGTAAATAGCCCCAAAGGCTATTTATATGCCTCTGCGTAGCAGAGGTACTTATCTTATATTATATACAGTTAGTCTACGCCTTTGGGGCAATTTATCTCCTTTAGTCGTAAATAGCCCCAAAGGCTATTTCTCTACCCAATATATATACAGGGGGTAGCAGAGGTACTTATATTATATACAGGCGGATTAGAACTTAATATTATGAATGCAGGGCCAAAGGGGCTATTTATCTCCTTTCGTAAATAGCCCCAAAGGCTATTTATCTGCCCAATATATATACAGGGGGTAGCAGAGGTACTTATATTATATACAGGCGGATTAGAACTTAATATTATGAATGTAGGGCCTTTGGGGCTATTTATCTCCTTAGTCGTAAATAGCCCCAAAGGCTATTTCTCTACCCAATATATATACAGGGGGTAGCAGAGGTACTTATATTATATACAGGCGGATTAGAACTTAATATTATGAATGCAGGGCCAAAGGGGCTATTTATCTCCTTTCGTAAATAGCCCCAAAGGCTATTTATCTGCCCAATATATATACAGGGGTAGCAGAGGAACTTATATTATATACAGGCGGATTAGAACTTATATTATGAATGCAGGGCCAAAGGGGCTATTTATCTCCTTCCCTAATATAATAATAAGTCGGTCTTCTAATTAATGATGGTATAGTAAGAGAGGAATTATCTATTCATTATATACCATCATGAAGATATATGAATATGCCGATGCCCTTGCTTTCTTGTTTTTCACGTTGCTACCTTACTTCATATCAGTAGTGCGTTACCAGTTTATCTATCGGGTCTCTCTTGGTCATTCGCCGGTACCTAATTCCCCTGGGCCGAAATAGAGTAACGACGGGCTCGAGCGACAGCGAGAGGAATGAACTACTTACAGGATACGGGAGAGGATCCAAGTACGCTAAAGGACGCGCCATTGCTTCGCACCTTATTGATTGACCATAGGGATCTCGCCCTCTCCTTGTCTAATATGGCGTACGCGTAATGGCTTTCATATCTTGCATCGGCGCGGATCCAAGGGATCGCTTGGGGACGTACAGATGGACCTTCTGGTTCATGGCCTTGCGCTCCGAACATATGCGGAATTCCAATTAGTATGCGTTCGGGTCGGGAGGGAGAGAAAGAAGACTTAACAGAAAGTCACTTAAAAGCACTTAGTTTGCGACTTAAGAACTTATTGTTTATACTTGAATGTTGTCGAAAATAGAAGCTCGTGAAGTGGCACGTGCAAAGTGAATCTTAACAGTGTTGTTTTTATCCTCTGAAAAGAGAAGATGAAATGAGTCTATTTTCCTATTCTCTATGACGTAAGACCCTCGCCCACCCTCCTTTCGTTGCTCGGATTCGCCTCTCAATACAATAGACCATAGGGGAAGCTAAGCCAGTCCTCATCCCGATGGATGCGAGACAGCAGATGATGTGGGAGGTCTCTTTGCCAAGTCATATCATACAATAAATGAGATCCGCTACTTTCACTTAGCCCAACGCTTCTCTTTAAATCGAATTCGAAAGTTCATACCGATAAAAGCAAAGACACGCCATAGCTTCTATTTTCGCCAAATATATATACAGGCTTGTGAGACTCTTTTCGCACTCAAAAGAGAATCAGTTAAGACCCACTTTCCAATTCGAAAAAAGCACTTCTGAAGTAAAGTATAACGAAGAAGTGTTCGAAAGACGTGGACTCGTAAGTGGCTTTGAATCTTCTCTTTTCGACAACATTCAAGTCTCTTCAAGATCACACTTATCGTGCCGCAATCAAGCCGAATCTCTTATCGCCGAATTCATTCATTCCTTATTGAATGGCTCACTCTGGATCTCTACCTCTAGCTACGTCTTTGAGTGAGGACTTAGCAAAGGAATCCAAGTCTCTATCACTTACGTTCGAGCCATCTGGAAAAAGGATCACCCTCGGCTCCTCTAACCAGATATTGAAACTAGTCTTTTGATTGTGTTAGTGGTTTGATGGGTTTATTGGATTATTCCATGTCTCCCGAACTCTTTCCCTTCGGTACATATGGCGCAAGACGATTCCACATTTCAAGGAGGGATCGACGTCTCACCTCTTTCCTTCTTATTATATTCTTTCTATAGGGCTAAGGATTCCCGCTGATCATCTTTTCCTTAACGTAACTACCCCAAAAATATAGTCAATTCCCGCAAGATAGAATCTTTGTTTAAACGTCAAAATCGAATTGGAAAGTGGAACGAAAAAAGAGAGAGAAAAGAGCACTCTTAACTCAATCGCAATAGCTCTATATCGCTCTCACGGATCGTACTCTTGAGTCGCTATCGCCCAAATATATATACAGGCCTTACTTGAGAGTGATTTGTAATATAATATATCGCTCCCTATCGCCTATCTCTCTATGTATAGTGATTGAGAGTGTGAAGGGACAGAACTATCAATTGTGAAAGAGTCTGACGAAAGAGACGATAGCCATTCCTAATTCCTCTTTCACTCCCTTCACTGTCTCGCTCTAGTATAGTGTCTGAGTCTCGCTCTATTCTATCCCCAACCCCCCTTTCCAATACCTTGCTACAGAGGGGCCTCTCTCTTTGAGTTGCAGTTGATCTCCCCCGGCATTGTGGGAGGGCTGGCTGCCTCTCCCCTCGGGGATTCTTCACTCACTGGATTGAGTAAAGTCGCACGGAAGTGCTTTTATGGTCAACCGGGCTAGGACCACCACGATCCATCTTATGAGGGCACGGAGGATAAAATGCACATAAGCCTTCCCAGACCCCAAGACCACAACCAGTGAAACCCAAGGGCAAAGGAGCGTGAGGATAGCCCTAGGGTTAGCGGAAAGGGGGCCGGGTCCACCCTGATCTGATGGATAGGGTTGTGGGTTGTATAGGCTAGAGTGAAGAGCCATTACTTAGGTCCCGGGCAAGGAAAATCACATAGTGCACCCAAAGGCCCAGAAAAGCGGGCAAAGCCGGTGCGGCGGCACCAGTACGGAGCAGAGGGCATCGGAGGGTTCGAAGAGGGTGCCCAGGAGCGAGGGGACCCATGAACTAGTGCGGCCCGCGCTTTTGGGCGGGGCGAGGCAGCAAGTAAGCCGAAGCGCCTTCGGAAGGCTCGATAAATAGAAGCACTTATCATGCTCTTTTGTGCGAAAAGAGAGACTTATTGAAGAGACTTGAATTCGGAGTGGGACTTCCTTCCTCTTTTCTAGTGCTGTGAAGTGTGGTTTTTGAGTCAATTTAAACTTTTTCGGCTCGAGTCAAGGGCGAGACGAGCTCGATAGCGGTTGGCTTGCTCCCTTCGGTTGGGGTTGGGCTTCGCCCTTGCAAGATAGTCTGGCTTCGCCTTTGCATTCTTGATGTGGCGTGGGCTGATGGGCATCGGCTGATTCGCTATCGTTTCCTTAAGGCTAGAGGGCAGAGTCCGTCCCTTCCAGTCAATAATTGGGGCCTCACAATCAGTAGCCGCTTCTCTCTCATGCCTTTATTCGTCGGTTCGAGATTAAGGTGTCCCAGGCGTAGAGGAAGCACACCAGAAACACAACTGCGGTGACGATAGAGTAGGGGAGGATCAAGAGCTCGACGCCAGAATGAGAGAAAGCGATCCTCACTTCCAATTCTCACCCATTCACGACTCAAGCAGTTGCTATTCGCAACCGGACGGGACAAGGTGCCGGGGGTAGAGGTAGAGTGGAGAGGAAGCGACTCTTTCCCAACCTTAATCTTCATGGCATGTAGCCTCAAAGGAGATTCCCGACCTTCTCCTTGATGTGAATACTCCAACGGTATGAAAAGGAACTCCACTCAGATTCTGAACTAGAGGTCTAGTGTCTTGTGTGGGTAAGGGCTGAACCAAGGACGCTCCTCCTTCAACTGTATTAATGGTAGAAGAAAGGAAAAGAGAATATGAATAGAGTTTATTTTCCTATAAGTAATTGTTCGGGACTAAGTCAAAGAGGGGAGAGGATGGGAGCTACAGAGATTAAGCTAACTGCTGCGGTCCGAGAAACGAATTCATTATAACTATCTTTCTCGGGCTCGCTCTACCGGGTTAAATAATTCTACCCGACCTCTTTCATTTGATTAGGTGAATCAAGAACAGGAGCTAACACAGGAGAAAGAACAGCCGGATAAAGAACTTAAGAAGCGCACCCGGCTCAAAAGAAGCTAGAGTCCGGAGTGGAGTTCATGGCTATGTTCGGACATATAAGAGTGAATGGAAAGAGTTCACGTCGCTATCTACGCTCAACTACTCTTCCAGGTCGCAAATGCAATAATAAGACTCTTTTCGAAAAGCAGTCGTGAATGAAAGAAAGTATATTCATAGGCCGCAATTTAACTTATTTTATTTTATTACGTGAATGGCTTTGACTACTCTTGGAATCCACTCTCTCCGTCGCTTCGCTTGTCCCTTTGTTTCCGGTCATGAGCCCTATCCCTATGGATGCAACACGTCGCTATGCTCTTCCCTCCGTAGGGTTCGGTAAGTCCTCCCTCCCGATCACTCTCCTTCCCCGCATTTCCAGTTTGTTGTTTGTTGTTCGGTAAGCATCCATTGCCTGTCCCTTTGCGCTCCATGAAGACTTGATAATGCGCTTGCCGTCCCTTTCTTTGGTTTGGCCTGGCCTTTCCTTGCATTTGTGTTCCGCGTAACAATGTGTCTTTTTTGTTAGAGTGAGGGGCACCCCGACGGAGATACACTTTGATTCACCCGGGAGATACACTTTGATTCACCTATTATGAAGCTGCCGGGAATGAAAAAACACAAAAAAAGTAGTAGAGTAATGTGGCGCTCTCTCGCCTTCTAATGCTTCTCCCTTTTAGTCGGCATGGCCTTCTCGTGAATTCATTAAGTTCTCATAGGTGGGTGTAAGGCATAGCTCCTCTTCTCTTTCAAGATATTGAGTCTGGTCTGTTGACGGAACGGAGTTCGGGATTCATTACTATTTATGAGCGTGCCCTCTCTGGTTGAGGTTCCACGTAAGTTGATGTTGATGGAATGGTTCTTCTTCATGGCTAGTAGCCGGGCTCGGGTTCAATTCAATAAAAGGCTCCGCCTGCAACTACACTACTTCGCTAGCAACGTCCGCCTGCAACTACTTCTCTAGCAACGAGTAAACAATACGTATAAGATAAGCTTTTATAGGCTGTGCTTGAATCTCTGTTGGTAGTTATCTTGAGTTCCCCAACCCCAATAGTACGAGGAGATTTGATTATGTAGCTATACCAGCGTACGAGGAGGTTGTCCACCCCGGCCCCTCCCGAAGAAGCAAAGGAGAGCAGCACCTACTTACCCCGGTGGGCAATGCCATTTACTCTTTCCATTTACTATTAAAAACTACGAAAGATCTACTTACTGTTTTGGCTCAGCAAGTCGTGAATGGCACGCATACCTACGTCGAGTAGTCAATCCAGGTTTTCCTTGCCTTACTAAGCGCTAGGCTAATGGCCAGCTAATGGATTAGGGATTGTACTGCCAAACATACCGACAGGATGATAGGCCAAGCAAGAAAGAAAATACAATAGAGGTCTTACTAAAAAAGAAAAAGCAAATGCAACTTCTACCACCGGTAACAATACATCGACTACTTCGAGGGCTTAGAAGAGGGCTTGCTTTTTATGCTAAACCGGATAGACAGACCGACAATCCTACTTTCAAGGCAAAGGCGTCCCCAACTACACGCTACGGGGCTTAATTACATACTACGGCAATGACTAAACAACCGAATCGCCTTAGCCCCGCGCTCTACTTACCAAGGACGAGAGACATAGGAAGAATGGGCCTGCCCGGTGAATCCACACAATTCAGCCTAACAGTCTTGCATGACTGAAGGAGTTCGGCGAGTGACTCGATCGAGGGCTTATATTAATGGAAACCACTCCGGTCTATCAATCGCTAACCCGTCGCTACCGCTCGGCCCTTTAATTTTATTGGAACTTTCTTTCCCGATCAATAGGATGTTAGGGCTTTAGCCCAGGAACCATCTTTCTTCGTACTTGACTCTTGATTAAGCTCTTTGATGGGCAAATGCCAAACTATTAGTTAAGATATCCACGAGCACTGAATAGGAGATGGGGCATTGTCACGTGAAGAAGAAGAGGCTCAGGCTAAGGGCGAGAGAGAGATTGAATTAACAGAGAAGCTTACTATAATAATAACCCTAAAATAAAGGAGATAAATAGCCCCAAGAAGATAAATAGCCCCTTTGGCGTAGACTAACTGTATATAATATAAGATAAGTACCTCTGCTACGCAGAGGCATATAAATAGCCAAAGGGGCTATTTACGACTAAGTAGACTAATCCGCCTTACTATAATATAAGTTCCTCTGCTATGCAGAGCAGATAAATAGCCTTTGGGGCTATTTACGACTAATCCGCGGGAGATAAATAGCCCCTTTGGCCCTGCATTCATAATATAAGTTCTAATCCGCCTGTATATAATATAAGTTCCTCTGCTACCCCTGATTAGTCTACAATAGCCCCTAATATAATAATAAGTCGAACGCCTTACTATAATATAACGTCACCTTTTAGGTTGTCGATGTTCGAAAGTAAACTGTCCGGGTTGTGGACAAGTTCTTTGCGACGAAGGGTCTGTAGCCTTCAGCGGACGATCCTATCAGTTAGATAATCGAAGTCCATACCAGACAGCATAAAGAGAGATCTTTTCACATGGCGAGGAAGGCTCTCATTAGCAGTCCTTAGGCCGAGAAATGGTAATAGTCTCTGTCTTGAAAGATAGGCATTCGATTGATTAAAAAAGAAGGAGAGCTAGCAGAATGCACTAGTTAAAGAAGAGCTAGTGGAATGCTACAAATCGTCTTCTGTGTCTGAGGGATCCGCTGTTCACGTAACCGCTGTTGTCGCCATATCCGGGAGGAATTTGATCAAAGTCAGGGTCTCATCCCTGATAGGCTCGACCGGGTAGAAAAACAATAAAAATCTTCCTTCAGTGAGAATCCCAGTGTGAAAGGAAAAGAGCGAAAGACGTAAGAGCAAAGCGAGAGGTTCGAAAGACGGGAGAGGAGGAATGAATGATTCAATGATCTTCCCATTTCCAAAAGGAACGAATCCGAGTTCGAACTACAGTAAAAACAAGGGGGAAGTTCAATATGATAATATGAAATAGTCTACGTCGTTATCACTCGTCCCTCACATTTTATTGCATTTTCCCGGTCTTTTTCGATGAACTTTGTCGACTTCTCTTCCTCCACCACCGGTTGCTTGAAGAAGACAAGAGATACCTCCAACAAAGACAACGACTTGAAAGCAGTCCAATACCAGCCTAGGGCAAGAAGACTCGCTTCGCACCTTTTGTCTTCGTCTTCGGCATTAGACATGGTTTTCCCTTGACGCAGCAATACTTGATCGAAGTGAAGTCATAATTCCAAGACCCCTGGAAGTCTTCCTACCAGTCTTCTTCCATTCCGGTAGACCAACAAAGTGGTAAGGTATTATCATAAGAGAAGAAAGAAAGTAGCGGCGACGTCGTTATCACTCGTACCTTCCTTTCTTCATCCTAGAACTATGAGAAGGAATAATTGTTATATGCTTAACACATCTAAGTCGAATTTGATAACCATTTGCTCAATAAAAAGCTAGCAACAAATGGGAGAGAAATTAAGCTTCCAAAGTAGATCCTATCCCGTATTTACCAGCGAAAAAATGAGGGACGAGAGAAGCGACGTGGACGCTTCTAGAGGGTAGGGTGCGCCCGACAAAAGAGGGCCTTGCCAGAAAGACTATGAATCGTATAATGAGCTAGCTCTAGGTATGACTTTGTTCCCTCTTTCTTGGTTGGTAAAAGAAAGTATGGTAGTTTTCCATCCTTTGGCCAACGTTTGGAAACTGCTTCGTCCCCATCCTGATAGGCTCCCCCGATATGGCATTCCTTAGGCTTAGGCTCAACAACCTATCCTTCTGGATCTCCGAGCCTTCTTCTCGTCCTGTGTTCTTCCTTTGTAGAGTTGGGGGGGCCGGGACTGGTGGGATGCAGGAAAAGAGACCTTTTAACGTGTAGGAAAGAAAGCTCAATTCAGTACTATGAAGGATTCGAGGTCTCCACGGAACATCCTAAAGTTAAAGTAGAGAGAGGTATGGACTCTTTTGCCTAAAATGCCTATTCCCAATCCGAAAGTCTAACTAGAAAGTCCCAAGAGGATAAGGAATCCAGATGGCATGCAGGGAGCTTGGTTTCATGTTCTTCCATTCTGTCCACCGTGTTCATGACACATGACTCAGAAAGTGGGCCGTGCCCTCGAAAGGGCAAGAGGTTGGGCGAAAGCGCCTCCCCAGAACGTAAACGATCAGGGATCGGTGGTCTGTCTGAGTTTCGAGTATTGGTTCCGAGCACGTCTTCGCCAACCCACTGAAAGAAACTAAGGCAATTCAATAAATATCATTAATTGGGAACGACTAGGAGCACGCCCAACGCGTAGAGTAAGCTGTCCCCCTCTAGCCAGTACCCTATGTCTAATTCCTTCCTTTCCAGGGATGAGTCCTTCTACGCGGCCCTTACTATATATTTGCGTTGGAAAGTGGCCTAAAAGAAATATAAAGGAGATAAATAGCCCCTTTGGCCCTGCATTCATAATATAAGTTCTAATCCGCCTGTATATAATATAAGTTCCTCTGCTACCCCTGTATATATATTGGGCTTTGAGTCGAAAATAGACCCAAAGGCTATTTCTCTTCTCTGCATAGCAGAGGTATTTATATTATAGTAAGGCGGTTTATTCTACGCCTTTGGGGCTATTTATCTCCTTTGGGGCTATTTACGACTAAGCCATACTATAATATAAGTTCAAACTCCTTTTTATTTGTAATTTTGACAGGATCATAAAGAAGGTATAACGAGAGGGAAGACTAATCACTCTATAAGAGCGGTACTGATAAGTCCACGAGTTCTTAGGATTTGTGCGCCTGCTGACGGACCCCATGCCCCTTTTAGCATGATCCTTGTGGTTGAACAAAAGGAGCTACCTCGGATCTTGGACAGAGCACTCGAGTTGGAGGGAGGGAGTAAGCATAGCGTGGATACAGGGAACAGGGTAGAACAAGAGGATCCTCTTTCAAATATGCTAGGTCTGTGTCAGTCCATCAGGATGTTCATGAACGATAATCGATGTACGTACTCACAGCAGGGCAGAAGGAGAAGTGCAACGAATTGTTATTCAAGGTGTGTTAGATTTCGTGGTCTTCCCTTTTCCTTTGTCTTCTAACCCTTCGGCTTCTTCGGCTTATCTATCATAAAGATTGCGTACCAAACTTGGAACATTGCGCTTCTGTTTCTGAGCAGAAGAGCCGTTTTCAAGTAGTGTTCGTATGTCTTAGAGGAAGGTTTTCTTGTAATTTATGGGATTCGATTGAGGATCATCTCTAGTGGGCACCCGATCCTATAGAGGTGGCCGAGGTAGATCAGAAGCTGGAGCTTGGGGAGGGCTGACCGAGAACTCCCTTATCACTCAACCATGTTGGAGGTATTCGTTCGTGAACCTTACCCGTAGAGTGAATGGCCCGAACTTAATATAGTCTAGTCGTCGGAATTTATATTCATTTTAGGGCCGAATTTACTTTTATAGCTGGCATATAAGTCTTAGTCTACAATAGCCCCAAAGGCTATTTATCTGCCCAAAAATATAGTAAATCTCCTTTACTATATTTTTGGGCTTAGTCGTAAATAGCCTTTGGGGCTATTGTAGACTAATCAGGGGTAGCAGAGGAACTTATATTATATACAGGCGGATTAGAACTTATATTATGAATGCAGGTAGGGTGGATTAGTCTACTTAAGGCTTAGTCGTAAATAGCCCCTTTGGCTATTTATATGCCTCTGCGTAGCAGAGGTACTTATCTTATATTATATACAGTTAGTCTACGCCAAAGGGGCTATTTATCTTCTCGGGGCTATTTATCTCCTTGGGAACTTATATTATAGTAAGGCGGAATTTACTTTCTTTTTAGGGATATATCGGGAACTTATATTCCCGATATATCCCTAAAAAGAAAGTAAACATATAGTTAAGTTCTGTATATAATATAAGTTCAATATATATACAGGGCCGACGACTAATCCGACGCCATTCACGACTGGTGCTGAGGGCAGACTACTGCACTTCTTTTCTTTCTTACTTTAATTGCCATTCAAATTTCCATAGTTAGCCATTCAAATTACCAGAGTTAGCCATTCAAACATTTGTCGAACCCGATTACAATTCTTGATCAATGACGACGCGCAAGAGCTAACTTAAATTAATTTGTTGCACTAACCCCCCTTGTTTTTAGCAAGGGCAAATGATAATTACAAGTATCATTATGAATAATGATGAATAGAGAAGATCATTCCTAGACGCAAGAGTCTTGTCTTATCCCGTTCCGGTCTCTGGCAGCTTGACTTTAAGGACCACTTGGACGGGACTATTCTTTCTTGTCGAACCCGAAATTTGTGGGGGCGATACGCTTCAGCCAAATACACTTCATTATAATAGAATTCTGAAGTTGAAAAAGAAGCTCAAGGCAAGGGGCTGGTCTATCCTTCGGGCACTGTTGATGCGGACTGTCGGAGATGCGTTCCAGGACTGTCGGAGATGCTTAGCCTTGCCAAATACACTTCATTATAAGCCAAATACACTTCATTAGAAGATCATTCTGAAGTCTCGTTTCAGCTCGACCATAAGGGCCGCCCTCTATAATATAAGTTGCTCGCCATACATATAAGTTCTAGGGAGCCCTAATATAGTAAAGTAAATTGAGGGCCGAGTACGCTTCATTATAATTTAATTCTTAAGTTGAAAAAGAAGCTCAAGGCAAGTGGAGCGGAGCAACATTCGATCTGAAGCGGCCAATTGCTGCGAATGCGGAATGCGGACAGAGACAGATAAGTAGTGTGAGATCTCTCACTAGAAGGAGAATGGGCACGGTTTGACTATTCCTAGCCCTCTTTCTCGGTACGAGGAGGGAGTCCCGTACGAGCCAGCTGAGCCAGATTATCACACTCCCATCCCTCGCCAGCTTCAGTTCAATCCTCCGAAGCAAATGCTATAAGAGAGAATGCCCGGGTTGCAGTTGAAGAATCTTCATCTTATCATTCGTTGAAGTCCTAGTACGCCCGGTTTCTCCGAGTTGAGGAGCGAACTAAACTAAAGTGACGGCGGCGGGCATGACCCGTGACCATGAGCCTCCCCAGTCCCCAGAAGGAATCCTTCCATTCATTCGCTAGTGCCCGTTGGAGGAAGGCTCCTGTCCCCTTCTCAGCAGCAAGAAATCTCTCAGAGAGGAAGGTCAGGATCGGCCCTTACACTATAATTTGCGATGTGAGAGAGTTTCTTTCTTCATTGAATGAATGCTACTGCGAAAATGAAGAAAGAAACTCCAAGAGGAGTGAACTTCCAGCTTAGTTTGTGCTTATGGCAGGCAGCTATATCTTCTTTACTTACTCTTCTTCGCGACTCTTTCTTGTTCGCGCTGGACCTAACATGAGGGGCCTAAATCTAAATAAATTGCGGAACTTGCCACTCCACTCTTTCCTTCATGGTCCGACAGAGAGAATAGGCATACGATTCAGAATAGGAAGCGGATCTCACCTGAGAGCAAGAAAGTTATAGATGATAATTGTAAAGGGCGCTTCTCTTCACTCTTCAGTGCTTGCTCAAGTCCCTACCGGTCGAACGAGCTTCAGCTCCGAGCTCTCTCGCTGGGTCAGCCATAGGGGGGGCGCTCTGCGACATTGCATTTGCTCGTCGTTTCACTCGCTCCTCAATCGCCCTTCCCTTAGTGGCTCCCGCCCTACTGCCCTTCCAGTGGTTACGAACACAGCTCTAATCTTCTGCTCAAAATTCCATTTCTAGCAGGCTAAGCGAACCCGAGAATCAGTTTGAGTGCAGACTCCTCTATTCGTTAAGGGCTAAGAGACCCTGCACGCCGCAGGATTGATCTTCGCGACCTGTATATATATTTGGCGAAAATGATCTTTATCCAAGCGTCCCTTAGGTCTCGGACGACTACTTTTATGAGGAGCCCAGCCGCGAGAATGAATTAAGAAGCTTTCGCACGCGTCACTTTAGTTTAGTTCGCTCCTTTTCCCGGATCAGACCTAGTTGCCGAGTTTGCTTTGACGCTTATATAAAGTCTTATATAAATGTAGTTCTTCGTAGGGTCTCTCTCTTTGAAGATTCAGTGGTTCGCACGAGAGCTCAAAGGAAAGGAAGAGACAAGGAATTTTCCCGAAACTCTTCGACGAGGAAGTCTTGCTTTGACTCTCTTCAGAGGCCGGGTCGGCATAATCAGAATGAAGCACGGACTGGAGAGCCAGAAACAAGGGAAACTCGCTTCCGAACCCTGCAAGAACGGATCCTCCTATCCGTCCGAGACCTCTGTCAAAGAAACTCAACGACGAAGGGCCGAGATAGCTTGAGTCCAGTTGGTTAAGCTGAGATTCTTCAACAGAAAGATCTCTTCGATCAGATGCACCTTCCTAGAGATAAAGTGGATTCTTCCCCTCGCCACACCGGACAGTAGAGCATAGCCAGCCCACTTAATTTGAATCCAATCCACCGGCCCCTTCCTAAGCGATGAGATTCTGACACTTTCTATTATTGTGTAGGAGTGACTGTACTAGAGATACAATTACTAGAGATCCATTGCCTCTAGGCTCCGAGCTTTTACTTTTTCTGAGTTATCCGATGAAGCTCTTGTTCAAAGATCTGATTGATGTCAAAGGAAATGTTGCGAAGTAGGAGTGAACGAAGTGACAGGCCAAGCTTTTTAGCTAGAAGAGTGCATGAAAAGCAAGAGATAGATTAGTAACATGGCATGTAAGGATGGCATTCGCATAAAGGAAAAGAAGCTCGCCGAGTTCGATGGCCTCTCGTCTTGGCTGACTGCACTCTATGAACCTAGTGAGCTGGCCGTCTTATTCCCATTGCTCGGGATTCTCTGTCTTAACGGTTTGATTGGCTGGCATGCCTATGCCCACGGAGCGGAGTGGCTGACATCACATTCCTATGCCCACATATTACCGAGGAAGGTAGAAGAAACCGGTCTACCCAGTTCTCCTCAATCTCACTCACCAACTAGTGTATATAAAGAACTTATAGGTCTCGTTGGTACACAGGAGCGTCCTTATTTAGTATTTAGCGAGATCCTTTTCTTTGGCTATCCAACTTGAACTGGTCCTTGGCACTAGGAAGACTCATATAAGGGAATGGGGCGGTTCTCTTTCATGAAAATAAAAATCTGCTTTGGGTATCGGGCAGCAGATTCGTCAGCTCGCTAGCACTTTTTGACAAGGATTGTCGATATGAGGAAAAAGATAGACAAATGCTGTAGAGCTCATATCAGGTTGAACTTCGCGTAGCACCTTGATAAAAGGAAATTACTTGTATAGAGAGAGAGTCCTGCCTTTTTCAGTTGGCATGATTGAATGAGGATACCGCCCATACAAGTAATTTCCTTGCTTTTGCCCTTGACCGTGCGTGCAGTGCGTAGTTCATCCCTTGATGCTTCTTGCCCAAGTATGAGATGGATCTGGGGAGCTATCCTTACTTCCGGAATGGGTAAGAGAAAGAATGAACCGCATAAGGAGCAGCTTCTACTCTGAATGGTCTTGTTTCCGGAGGGCTATCTCGCTATCTCTACAATAGGAGCAATTACACGGAATCGTATATGGGTTGTCTTCGGCTAGCACGGGTCTCTCCTCAGATTCTAAGCAAGGAGTTCGTGGCGCTTAAGTTAATGGAATTAGAGGAAGGGAAGGTTCCACTCAAAGAGAGGCTTGAGCCGGAACTCTTTTATTCACCAACTGCACTGCTCTTGGATAAAAGAAAAGGGGCGTCCTTAGCATAGCATTCCTTTCTCTTAGTAGTATGAGTGAGAGTAGCCTTCAGTCAATCTTTTTCTTCTTTGCCAGCCTAGACTGAATTTTCCTATATAAAATATAGTACTCCCTTCCATATCAAGGCTACTTTAGATGCGGTGACCGTACGAGACGAGAGAGTAGAGAACAAGACAAGAGATGCTAAATTCTTGCGCTCGCATCGCAGTTCGAGAAAGATGACTAGTATGGCCGCGTCTTATTATAGTAAGTCTGGCATCGCGGCATTATAAGTTCAAGCTCTGAGACCCCCCACTTTACAGAAGGACTTCATTCCATTCTACAGAGAAAATCATTCCTATCTATAGAGAAAGGACCTCATTCCATCCTACAGAAACATAGGACACTCAGGCTTCATACGTTCTCAGCGAATAGAGAACCCTCGGCTCATAGTCGTTAGAACAAGAACGAGCTATGCGACTACGAGCTCCAAGGACTGGAGACTCCGCTGATCTACTTCACTCTTTCTATATTACTCATCAGCCGACTCCGCCTTCTCTTCTTAGGGACCGAGGAATTTCTCACTCGTGAAATGACTATCATATCACTCGCACTCGTTTCATTGCCACTCCTTTTCTCTCTTAGACTTGTGAACTGCCGCTTCCACTCTCCCCTTTCTTTACATTGATTATAAGGAAAGAGACCCAAGATCTTATTGATTGAACTGAACCAAGATCGCTGATTGAGAACCTACTCCGAGAACAGAGCACTGACAGTCGCTCGATCTGTAGCTCCTTTCGCATCTTTCCCAGCTCAGCTTCTCCGCCGAAGAGGGGTTCGCCTATACTCGCGCTGATTCTCTGCTCTCTCCCGGCTTCGATCGTCCGTCTTTGTCACTCTCGTTCGCTCCAAGCCTTCGAACTATGGGTTGGGTTGGTAGGCCCTCGAACTATAAGGGTTGGTAGACGAGAAGTTGTTTTATATGAGCTTGCTATCTTATAAGATAGACCCATACGAGGAAAGGTGCGGAGACAGTAACTCGAAGAAAGCTGTTCGGTTTCATCCGCAACTGGATCTCAACTTCTCATCTATCTAGATAATGTTCCTCTTCTGAGTCTAAAGAAATAATAGCACGTGTCCCATAGTCGCAGTGGGACTTTAAATTTGTCTTCACACTTCAGTAATCAATCAATCAATTAAATAGTAAGGAGTCGAATCTTAAAATAGAAAAATCCGCACAGATAATATAGACCCATGCAGCCGGCACGATAAAAAGCGTAATAAACTAGCCCTTTTCTCACTTCATTTAATTAAAAGGCCACTTAATCATGTAATTAACTATAGGGCTAGTTTTATTACTGAATATAATTTAGTAATTAAATACTATTCTAGTTTTCTCACGCCTACTATGGATCAGGCCATCGAAACTCATGCCTGGGAAGCGAAACTCATCCCTGGTCAGCGAGATAAGAGAGAATGGAAAGCAATCAGATCGAATGCGAGCGAGAGAGCAAAGGGAAGCCGACAAGTGGAGCGGCAGAAGGCAGCAAAAGTGGAGCCAAAGAAAGAGCGCTATCCATTTCTATAAGATATGACCTCTATCACGCACAAGCAGTTAGTTGCCTGCCGAGCCAGCCTAATTATAACCTCTCAGTTGAGTAAGCGCAAGAGGAATGAGAAGAGGTCAAGGGCCATACAGTTAAGTAGATCTTTCCCAATATATAGTAAGGGTTGAATAGCGAACTTATATTGTAGTACCTAACATATATTGGGAATTTATTATAGTATGGCGGAATTTATATTTATTTTAGGCCATATATTTGAACTTATATAGTATGGCGGCCCTACCATATATTGGGAATTTATTATAGTATGGCGGCCCTAATATATCGGGAATTTATTATAGTATGGCGGCCCTACATATATTGGGAATTTATTATAGTATGGCGGCCCTAATATATCGGGAACTTATATTATATACAGGCGGAATTTAGATTGATTTTAGGGCCATATATTGGGAACTTATATTATATACAGGCGGCCCTAATATATCGGGAATTTATTATAGTATGGCGGAATTTATATTCTTTTAGGGCCATATATTGGTAATTTATTATAGTATGGCGGCCCCACCATATATTTGGCGGTCGGCCCTATCATATATTGGGAATTTATTATAGCTAGAGGATTAGTCGTAAATAGCCCCAAAGGCTATTTATCTGCCTCTGCGTAGCAGAGGTACTTATCTTATAGTAAGGCGGATTAGTCTACGCCTTTTGGGCTATTTATCTCCTTTACAGTAAATTCGGCCCTTACTATATATTTGAACTTATATTATAGTATGGCGGATAGTCTACAATTGCGTAGCAGAGGAGATAAATAGCCCCAATATATATACAGGGCCCTAATATAGTAAATTGAGGAGTGAAATTGCATAGCAGAGTCGATCGGATTAGTCGTAAATAGCCCTTGGGGCTATTTATCTCCTCTGCTACGCAGAGGAACTTATATTATAGTAAGGCGGCCCTTACTATATATTGGCGATCGGATTAGTCGTAAATAGCCTTTGGGGCTATTTATCTCCTCTGCTACGCAATTTACTCCTCTGCTACGCAATTTACGCCAATATATAGTAAGGGCCGATCGCCAAATATATGGTGGGGCCGCCTTACTATAATATAAGTTCAAATATATAGTAAGGGCCGCCATACTATAATATAAGTTCAAATATATAGTAAGGGCCGCCATACTATAATAAATTCGCCTTACTATAATATAAGTTCCTCCTCAATTGACTATATTAGGGCCCTGTATATATATTGGGGAGATAAATAGCCCCAAAGGCTATTTACGACTAATCCAATCGACTCTGCGTAGCAATTGTAGCCAAATATATGGCCTAAAATAAATATAAATTCCGAAGGAGATAAATAGCCCCAAAGGCGTAGACTAATCCGCCTGTATATAATATAAGTACCTCTGCTATGCAGAGCAGATAAATAGCCTTTGGGGCTATTTACGACTAATCCGCGGGATGCCAAAAATCTAGTAAAAAGGAGATAAATAGCCCCAAAGGCCCTGCATTCATAATATAAGTTCTAATCCGCCTGTATATAATATAAGTACCTCTGCTACCCTGTATATATATTGGGGAGAGAAATAGCCTTTGGGGCTATTTACGACTAAAGGAGAGAAATAGCCCCAAAGGCCCTACTTACTATAATTAAGTTCTAATCCGCCTGTATATAATATAAGTTCCTCTGCTATGCAGAGTAGATAAATAGCCTTTGGGGCTATTTACGAAAGGAGAGAAATAGCCCCAAAGGCGTAGACTAACTGTATATAATATAAGATAAGTACCTCTGCTACGCAGAGGCATATAAATAGCCAAAGGGGCTATTTACGACTAATCCGAATTTACCTAAAATAAATAGAAATTCCGAAGGGCTATAATAAATTCCCAAGGAGATAAATAGCCCCTTTGGCCCTGCATTCATAATATAAGTTCTAATCCGCCTGTATATAATATAAGTACCTCTGCTACGCAGAGCAGATAAATAGCCAAAGGGGCTATTTACGAAAGGAGATAAATAGCCCCAAAGGCGTAGACTAATCCCTCTTACTATAATATAAAGACCTCAGCTATGCTGAGTAGAAGAAATAGCCTTTGGGGCTATTTACGACTAAAGGAGAGAAATAGCCCCTTTGGCGTAGACTAACTGTATATAATATAAGATAAGTACCTCTGCTACGCAGAGGCATATAAATAGCCTTTGGGGCTATTTACGACTAAGCCTAAAATAAATATAAAGGAGATATTTCCCTAAAATAAATCTAAATTCCGCACTTACTATAATATAAGTTCTAATCCCCCTGTATATATATTGGCTATATTTTTGGGCACGACCTGCGACAGCGACGTGGACCTCTCACCTCTCTACTCTAGTGGAAGAGCGAAATGACTGGGGTTCTCTTTCCAGTGAGCCCTATTCTCCAAGCCCGGATGAGGGCCGGATCTTGGACCACCAAGAGACCATGACTCATGACTCACACAAGGATCTTTCTCCTTATAGATAGGAGCGAGACGACAAAGGAATTTTTCAGGCAAAGAGGAGCGCGGAGCGGTAGTCTCCGTCCGAATGGAATGAAGCCGAAAGTAGTCTCCGTCCGAATGGAATGAAGCGTCGTAGTCCCAATCAATGGAAGAAGGAAAGCCGACGTCACTGGGTCTTAGTAAAGTTCCTCGTTCCTAATCAAAGATATATCCTATTTGAGACCTAATCAATCCTCGTAAACAGACCTAAGACGGGTCCGAACGCTCTATGTCGTTTCACTGCTTCGCACCTCATTCATATATATTCTTTCCCATCTCATTCATCTCTATTCTTTCCCAAGAGCTACAGTACCAACGAGAACTCAAAGAAAAGCCTCATTCATTGATTATCTATTGAATCATTCACCTATGAATCTCTATTGAATCATTTTCATAGATATAGCCTCAGCCTCGAGCCTCATAAGAGAGAGCCTCATTCATATCTATTGAATCAAGAAGATAGCCTCATTCATAAGATATAACCGTGATTGCATAGACCTCATTCATAAGATTAGACCTTGATTGCATAGATTAGAGGAAGGCTGGAAGCTGCTACAGTACTGTACTATAGTTATCCAATGATAAGAGCAATGAGAAAGAGACAGAGAAAGGAGGAGAAGAGAATGAGTGCGTGAGTTAGGAATCAGTGAATTTGTTCGGTCCCTAGAGTAATGTATAATAATAATTAGCGCAGAGGTCCCTATGAAAGAGAAGAGATGTCGAGTGAAATGGTTGGTCTGAATGAAAGTGCCTTAGTTGGGCAAAGGAGTTCGAGTGTTAGTAATGGTCAGAAAGAAGTGACGCAGCGGGTGTGCTGTGTTGTGCTAGAGTAGTGAGTGCTCGCTAATGAACAAAGGGGCTAGATCGATGGCCACCTCCAATCTAGGATTTGGTACAGCTAGGGAAGGCCTCCGATGGGTGTAGGATAAGGAACCTTGAGGTGGGGCTGGTGGAATTGAGCCGCCCCAGACTTTTCTGTCTGCATTCTCCCTGTTAGTTCCTTGCTCTGAAATTGATCTACTATCGACGATTATTGGCGCTAAAGATGGGGCCCAGCCCAACCCATTATAAAAAAGGGAAGATATCCGGCAGTAAGAAAAGGAAAGAGGCCCTTTTTGGAAATCTTTACATGTCTATACCATGGCGGTAGTATGTGAAATGAGCCTGACTACCGAAGCTTCAGAAGAAAGAGCTCTTTTTCCATCTTGATTTTGATCAATATTGAGCGCTATTGCTGCAGCGTGATCGAAGCTGGAGTCACACGAAGCCGCAGTCAATGAATGAGACAAGTAGTTGGCACGAATGAGACAAGTCTCAAGTCGCACGGGGAAGCTCTTCCTATCGACGAAGTGCAGTCCTTGGCTATCGAAGCTCTCTATTCTTCGTTAGACCAGTTCTCGCGCTCACTGCTACTCAGTTCTCGCAATAGAGGAAAGCCAACTCATAGTAAAAGGAGGGAAGGAAAGCCCACTCAGGCGAAGTCGGAGGAAAGCCAACTCAGTCCCCCCAAAAATATAGTCAATTATGCGGTAAGCCGACTATGTTAGGAAAGCCGAGGAGGGAGCGACGAAAGCCGACGGTGAAGAACTATTGATTGGCACGCGACGAGCAAACTTTGTGTCGCTCTGCGTCATTGCATTCGCTCCTCATGCCAAGCACTGCCTAGTTATACCCAACCCAAGTCCGGTGTTTCCGAGGCCGGCTCCCCGCTTCCCCACTTTCCTTGCTTTGCTCCACTCTGAACCATCATCCCCCATTCTTTCCTTCTGCTAGCGGCTGAGCTGTCCTTCTTTCGCTTCCCTAAGGCCCACTGCTATCTCTTTTCTTGTATTGATCGAACAATCGCTATCTTGTATTGATCGAACTCCGCTTCAGACTGTATCTTGTGTTGCTCGTTCCACTTCGTATCACTTGCTGGGTCAGCGGATGGTTGAGTTTTCACTTATGAGATCATATCAAGAAGAGTTCTTTCGACTTCGCTTCTAACTAAGAATAGTTCTTTCGACTTCGCAAGATAAGGGGAGAAAGGAGAAGTGAATTTGCTTCGACAACTTTATTTAGCCCAAGATGGAGCGGGCCTTCATAAAGACTTGGCCATTCCACTCGCTATCGCTTCTTTCCCATTCTTCAATTGTTTTGTTCTTTAATAGAATCTATCGCTGATATTATACTGAACCTGGAATGCACTACTCGATTGGATGCTATCTACTCAGTGGGATAAGCTGGACTGGCATAGGGAAATGGAAGCTGGACTGGCACTGGCACCTGAGACCTAAGCAAGGCAAGAGTGAAAGCAAGAGTGAAAGCCCCCGGTCGTTGAATAATAAGAGAAGAGTAGGGAGTTTCGGTCGTTGAAAAAGAAGAGAAGAATAGAGAGCTTCGAAGTGCGGATGAGCTGCATAAATAGAGGGAACGAAGAAGACGGCCTAAGCTCAGTAGTCATAGGCGGATTCCACACGAAGGATAGTAGAAGAGCCATGCGCAGTGAGAAGGGCTAGAGTTGAGCTTCTGTCTTTGCCATGGGATCGGGAACTACGCCTCTTTTCCAAGGGCCCTGAAAGGGGAGCAGGGGGCTGTCCACTATTTTGATCCGAAAGAAAAAGATGAGGCTGGGAAGGAGAAGGCTGCACTCAGTCTCCAGTAGCTCAGGAAGAGCTTCAGTCTTCAGTAGCCAGTAGCCGCTCCGCTCAGTGATAACTTCAGTCTCCAGTAAAAACACTCAGATCGAATGAGCCGTGCTCAATAGAGGGCGTGCCTTGGTCTCTTGGTCTAGCCACCGTAGTCTAGTTTGATCCGCCTTGGTCTCTTGGTCTAGCCACCAGGCCCTATCTCTTATAGGTTTGATCCCAATTGATAATCTGGAGTTTCGCGGGCAGTAGATATCTTTGCTTCGGAAGAGTCTCCCTCTTCTAAACTTGGCACTCCACCTCTGGCACTCTACCTACCCCACTTCCCCAGGCTCCTATCCGTCCTGGGAACCATATCCCAGGTACCTACTCCCTCATTACAAGAGCACTCCTATTCAGGCTAGTCGCTTACGAAGCCTAGAAGACCAGCAGAGGCCCTATCACCATATACTCACAATCCGTCCATTTCACCATATACTCACAGAGACTGTTAGCTTAGACCGGAAAAGAGAAGCGGAGCATAACCCCAACACCAGAAATTCTTTGCTTTTAGAACATTGCAAAGCCCGTTGAGGGAGGTACGTACTATGCCAAGCCATATCTGACCGGAGGTACGTACTATGCAAAGCCCGTTGAGGGAGGTACGTACTATGCCAAGCCATATCTGACCGTTGAGGGAGGTACGTATCTGCCCGTTGAGCACGGAAAAAACTACTCAGGTTCTGAAGTTGATTATTCGTTAGGGCAGGCACGAAGGATCGACTCTCATAGAAGCTAACTAAAGCTGCGAAATAGTTAAGTTGCGGCCAACAGAGATAATTTATTTATATTTATTTTAGGCCTAAAGGAGCGACTGTAAAGGCTGAGTTTATTGGTCGGCTCCTTTCTTTCTATAGTTGATCTAAGGTCGGCTCCTTAAACATCCTTCCCACGGTGCGGTAGAGCAAGCAAGAAGAGACCTAAAAAAAAGAGGAGCGAACTATGCTAGGCGTAGGCTTCAGACCCGTCCCGTCAAAGAACAATGAACAATGAGTGCTCTATTCAAGAGCCGTGCCAATCAGAGTAGTTAGTTTCAATCTGTTCTTGTGCCGGATGCCATTCACTCAACTCAAGTAGTGCTAGGTCGAAGATGCTACGCGAGCGGTACGGGAGATATCATTTGTCTTATATAATAGCCCCGAGGACCGTTCTGTTCTCTTCCCGCTTCGTCAAACGAGTTGCAATCCATTCATTTGATGCTTTCCCGCAAAGCCAGATCATAAGTTCTAATTTTCTTCTTTGTTCTATTGATTAATGATTTTCTTTTTTCTTTGTGATCTGGTGTCGCCTTGCAATCTTCACTTCAGGTAATCTGGTCATGACTGGACCGGGAAAAGAGGGACGTAGGCCTGAGCAGACAGACAAGCCATGGTATGGTGGTCAGAGGTGGGAGGCGTGACTGGTCTAAGAAGGACTAGCGTAGGCTCGGCTCATGAGAGCACCGGTCTCAGAAGGACTAGCGGAGAGGGAGGAGCACCATTGATTGGCGAGTGCACAGTCGCCCACCTATACTATAATATTATTCCCCGGGGACATAGACATAGAGATAGAGGTAGTCAAAATAGCCCAGCTAGCGCCATTTAAAGCCCATTCCTTGACTTTAGCCAGTTCATTACTTAAATTATAATAGATAGGAATGGGAGGCCTAATAAGTCATTCCACTACGAGGGAAGCGGATTGCAAAGAGCCGAGCCAACCGCTGAACATTACATTTTTCGAAAAGCTCTTCAATAGGAGCGAACGCAGTGACGCCTTTATTGACTAGGAGCTTGTAAGCCGATTCTCTCCACCCGGGGAAGCCTTTTCTCCGTGCCATTTCTCCGTGCCAAGCTGTAGAGGAGGGGAGCGAGTGAAAAGAGGGGTAAAGAGAAGATGCCACTAGCTCCATAACAACATATGCCGAGTACTGGTCGGAAGTCCCCATTGGTCCGATCGAAGCCGGGAGATAAAAGACAGTCACGCAACCGAGGATAGGAGCGGATAGTGTAGTAGATCTGCCTACTGGCCCTATAAATATAAATGAAGACTGGAGTGACCACCGAAGCTAATCTCTTGCTGGAGTTCCAGCCAGGGTTTCTTTATTTTTAGGCCGAAAAGAGGAGCCTCACGAGCCTCTCTTGAATGGGAGACTTGGGAGCCTATCTGGAAAGGGAGCCATAGGATAGCGACTGAAAGTACGAGGAGCGAACGGTCACTATTCGGTGACAGGGACAGATAGTACGAGGAGCGAACGGTCACTAGCGAGTGAGAGCCCACCTGCTCCTGAAAGCCAGGGGAAAGAAAGAGCGCTAACTCACTCTCGCACCTGACGGGAGGTTTTCAAAGAGAGCAGTCCCCATCATCAAGACCTTCTAGTCCTGACCTTATGAAGTGGGAATTAGCCCCATCCCAATCCATTCGCTTTATGAAGAGGAACCAGAACGAACCAGAGTCCATAGCTGCGCTCTTGGCTCAGATTCCCTTCCCGCTACCAACCTTTATCATGATGGAAGCCAGAAAGATTAGACTAGACCATTGGAAGACGCTCTAGTGGCAGGAGTAGGATCTCCCAGTCCAACCTTTGTTAATACGCAAATGGGTCTTGTCCTCATTGCTCGCCTAAAAAGGCTGGCTTGAGATTGGCAACCACTAATGTGGAGTTGGCATAGCTCCCAGGTCTTGAATGGCGGGCATGTCTCAGTCATTCCACTGAATATCTTATTCAGCAGCCACGAGTGCAGGGAGATTTATTATATTAATACAAAGGGGCGAAGCGCAGAGCGGGGTTCAGTCCTGAGTCGATTCAACCCGGAGGAGTCAACTAGTTGGTACTCAGATTCTAACCCTAACATAACTAGCAGGGTGCTAAAGCGATTGAAAGAATATCTTAGAAGAGACTAAGCTCAAAGTAGAGATGCCAGGGCTCAGCCAATGCCAATGCTTCAAGTATCTCTGACAGAGAGACCACGAGTTCCTCCTCCTAAGTAAATTGAGGCTGGAGTCTCCTTCCCTCCATGGATCCTCGCTGCTATGCTTTTCCTTTCTGTGATTAGAGTGTCTTCCGGTCTTCTTGTGGTCCTCTTCCTCCGCCTCTGAACCAGAAGAATGAATCTCCCGCGGAGTTAGAGATAGTTGTAGGTAGAAAGAGCCCACAGATCAGAGGGCCTAGCTCTTGGATTAGAGAGCTTCCGATG
The DNA here is from genome assembly GCF_044706935.1 of Curcuma longa. Taxonomy (NCBI): domain Eukaryota; kingdom Viridiplantae; phylum Streptophyta; class Magnoliopsida; order Zingiberales; family Zingiberaceae; genus Curcuma; species Curcuma longa. Next base: position 8,340,461 of record NC_133877.1, on the reverse strand, counting down.
ATCTTTGCTTCCCACTGTCCCAGTCATCATAGAAGACATACCAAAAGGTCAGATAGTCAGTTCATGTATGGGCGAGCCTGCCTAGCTATATTCTTTCCTAAGTCAGATCACCGAAAGTCAAGTAGTGCAAGAGGGCGGAAGCTGCACCTATCTATAGGACTCCTTAGGCAACTCATTTTGTAGATTTGGATGCTAGGTCATAGGTTTCCATTATTAGATATGCTCGGGACCGGGTTTGCACTCTTGAATGGACATCGCCAGCTAGAGACTAGAAATGTCTACTAAGTCCTACCTAGGATAGCTCGATCTTGAAATGAAACCCACTGGGCTCTTTGAATTTCCCCATGGGTCTCGGATTGCCACATAGGGTTTGATGCGCCTCACAAAAGAGTGTGATAGGACCAGGTACATGGATAATGAGAAGAATCTTGCCCCAACGATTGATGCTGCCTTTGACAGTATTGGCACAATCCGTGGATAAGAATCCCATCATCCGATAAGAGTCCCATTACAATCAATCTCTTGATCTTTCCCTTTCTTCCTGGCCCTCCGATGCTTATATACAATAGGTAGAGATGGCTAAGAGGAGGGCATGAGCAGGAATAGAGGAAGGAGGGCACCTGCGATTGCATGCCGAACTCTCCGATCGGGACTAGGGGCAGAAAAGAAGGAGTTGCTTGTGCGAACCCAAGCACGGTCCAGCAGTAGAGGACTTGGAGCTTTAGAAGCCTAGACCATAGGGAGCGAGAACTGGGACGAGCGACTACGAATTGAGGCTTGACGACTCTATCCACTGCTGGGAAGAAGGGGAAGCGAAAGGGCTTTGTTGAGCGTGCAGCAGAGTCAAGCGGAGCGCGATCAGCAAAGTCAGGAAAGTGGATTGCAAAGATTTCGCTTCGAAGCAATCAAACCGATCCTATCGAATGCAAGCAAATAGCGGAGTCAAGCGGGCAGAGTAAGCAAGCGACAGCGCAGCGTGATCTCTGCAAACTACGATCTCTGCAATCCTCTAAGAAGTGGAGCTCGCCGACCTTAGAAGGAGCTGATGCGACTGCGCTTGGACAGGCCAGCGCCATACTGATGTAATCTTCAAAAAAAAAATGACTATTATTCTATATGATCTATATGAGAGAGTCCCTTCTGTCCCGTAGAAGAATCATTTGCTTCTGATCTATTTCTTTTCAATGAGATTGGGAGCGACTAACTAACTTGCCACTATGCGGTAGGAGAAGCCCTGGTAATCTTTCACGCCTGGCCTTAGCTTTCTTATGGGATTCCAGGTATAGTTTCATTGATCTCTTCAGTGCCTCTTAGCTCAGATCAGAGCTTCTTGTGTTCTATCCCCATCATCTGCCATCTCTTGTCAACTCCTCGGGTGGTCAAAGGAGTAGAGTGCGGCGTGGAGGGCCTTACCAGGCGTGAGGAACATGGATCGTAGTTCGAGCAACTGCTATGGCGTCCCCTCATTCCACGTACGAAAGGAAAGTAGGGAAAAACACATGTCTTACTTCACACAATGCGTTCAATTGTCAAGTTAGAAACTTGGCTGATGAACACGAAAAAGGCAACTTATGACACTAGCTCTCATGAGCGAGGTGAGCCCAGTTAGAAGGTTCGGAGGCTCGGAACCCGGGCATTCAATCCCACTCCTAGGTGCGAGTGATGCGGACTAGGGTGCATAGGACGGGTGCGATGGGGATTGATAGTCCTTGGCAGAGAAGAAGGAAAGGACTCGTTCCCATAGGAGGTAGGCCAGGCTACGGTTCAGTTCTCTTCCCCTCAGAATCTCCGGTTAAATAGGTGGCGAGGGGCGAGTAAAACGACGCATCTAATAGGAATAGGAGGCTCAGAAGGTAGGGCTCAGCTCAAGATGGAAAGGGTTGACTTGACCGGGCTAAATGAAAGAAGGAGCTCGAGATCAGAGTTGGGACTCCGGAGCTCGGTTCACTAGAAAGGATCCGTGTCCACAATTTACTATATTAGGGGCAAAAGTAAGTGCGAATAATTCTCGTCCATAACAATACTACTCAGCCCTCTCTCTCTCCCTCAGCAGATTATTACCAGTATAATTGCGTGCCCAAAAATATAGTACGCCAAAGGACTCCTTGGGAACTTATATTATAGTAAGGCGGCCCTAATATATCGGGAATTTATATTATAGTATGGCGGATAGTCTACAATTGCGTAGCAGAGGAGATAAATAGCCCCAAAGGGGCTATTTACGACTAATCCGCCTGTATATTATAAGTTCTCTGCTATGCAATTTCACTCCTCAATTTACTCCTCTGCCCCTAATATAGTAAATTGAGGAGTGAAATTGCATAGCAGAGGAACTTATATTATAGTAAGGCGGCCCCACCATATATTTGGCGGTCGGCCCCACTATATATTTGGCGATCGGATTAGTCGTAAATAGCCCCTTTGGGGCTATTTATCTCCTCGCGTAATTTACTAGATTTTTGGGGAGATAAATAGCCCCAAAGGCTATTGTAGACTAATCCAATCGACTCTGCTATGCAGAGGAGATAAATAGCCCCAATATTTACGACTAATCCAAATCTCCTCAATTTACTACTATATTAGGCCCTGTATATATATTGGGGAGATAAATAGCCCCAATATTTACGACTAATCCAAATCTCCTCAATTTACTACTATATTAGGCCCTGTATATATATTGGGGAGATAAATAGCCCCAATATTTACGACTAATCCAATCGCCAAATATATAGTAAGGGGCTACGCAATTTATACTATTCAAAACTACGAAAGATCTGCCGCTGTCGCTCGAGCATATCTTATTTCTAAACTAAGTGACTCTCGGCCCTTTCTTTATTTCCAGCTGAGTTGATGGCTGGACCTACGGGAGCGGGAAAGAAAGCCAACCACGATCATGGTCTTGCATTAAGTCTTTCCTAGATATAAGCAACTTTACTATAGTAATAAGTTAGCTGTAGTAAGGAGTAGAGTTCTTTCCTCCCTGACTCTTAGTAGCTTAAGTAACTTACGAATATCTTCATGGACGTCGGATAGTCTAAATGGCCCTAAAATGAATATAAATTCCGACTTTAAATCCCATTCACTCTACCCCGTTGGTCGAGCCTATCTGTCGATGCCCTAAATTACGGTATTGCGATCCCTCCGGCCCTAAATTACGGTATTGCGAGCATATCTTACGAGACCCTCAAGTTCAATCTCAATTTAGACCGCTACCGCTAGTACGCCCCTCCGGGACAGTCCATAAATTGCGGTGCCGTAGAGTCGGTTTCGCTGAAGAAAGAAAGAAAGAAGATAACCACTTCCTAGGTACAAAAGATCCCGGAAGCACGTGGAACTATCAAAAAAAGAGAGTTGTGGAAGAGACGTTCGAACGGTCCCATACCACCCCAACAGTATGGCAGCACGTATGAGGTAGAATGGGACATTAGATTAGGGATGATGCCAAAGAAATAGAATAATAAAGAAGACTATCAGGATACAGGTTGCCTTAATAATAAAATGATTCATGACAACTAAACTATATAGGAATGAATTGAAAGGGAGAACCTTATGACGAAATATGAATGAACATCAAAACACAGACACATCAAGTTGGCAATCACTCCCTTGCTGCTTTCAAAGAATTGAACACCAACGAGAAAACAGAAAAGAAAGGCCTTACTATATATTTGCCAAACAAAAACTAAAACAAAAAGAGAGAAAGAAAGAGAAAGTGCATTCTTCAGAAGAGTTAAAGTTAAAACGTTTAGGAAGCAATGCAATGTTAGCGGCGGATGAGCGCTAAAGAAGCGCTAGTGCGCTTGACACCATTGAATCAAGTGTTGAAAGACTACGTATGAAACAAGAATCTCCAGAGGGAGTGAACGGAGCTGCGCGAAGTGAGAACTAGAGCTTTAGGAAGGTTAACGTCACAGAGCCGGTAGGAACGACACGTGCGAACAAATATGGCTCACTTAGGCCTGACGCCAGGACTTTTGCTATCAACTAGGATAGCCTAGTTTACTTGTGGAGAAAAACATATGAACTATGGGCCCGGCTAACAAGGAGACTATAACCTTCTAGCTGATGGTCAAATCTTGGTCTCTGCCTATCGCCGGGACGTGTGATGCTCCGGCTTCCGTCCCAAGGACCGACTGCGTCGTTATCACTCGCCCCTTCAACTTGACCAGCTTAATCACCTACAGCCTATTCATGAATCTCAACCGTATCCACGTCACTTGTCGAAACATTGGCTTGTTTTGATGCTGACAATCGTACTCTTTCTTGTTTGGGTGGGGGATTACCTTACTTAAAGTGAGGATCCAGTACGTCGCTTCTCTCGTCCCTCGTTTCACTCCTCTTATTTAGCCCTAAGCCGAATCCCTGGACTGAGAGTCCCTGAGACTGCACTGTGGGCTTCACTGCTCACTTGGGAATGCACTGAAACCTACACCGCTCACTTTGGCAAGGCACTCAACTACTGCTCTTAGCGTACCAAAGACTGAGACTGCTAGCGCACCGCTTCAACGCGCTACAACGAAAGCTTGAATGGACAATTTCCAGTATAAACGTCATTTCATTGCCCTAATATAGTAGTAAATTGGTCCTGGCATGCATGATTTTCAGTTGAACTACGAACGACTAACTTTTTCTCTTTTCACTACACCTACTCTGTCTTAGACACTGAACTGGTCACTCTATCGCCAACAACACTGCTAACTTCACTCTTGACTGCACTGCTAACCGTTGACTCTCCCTAAGCCGAATCGGTTCATCGAGGAACTCAACCAATCGCGCTGACCGCTAACGTCATTCTTTCTTTTCCCCTTCTTTCTGAACCCGCTCTGTGGGTAGTTTATGGCAACTGCCTATCAATATCTCTTTCCATAGGCAACTTATAATGAACTTCCGGAATTAACTGCAAAGGACAGCTTTCTCTTGTAATTAACAGCTGCAGAAAGGTTGGATCCCGAGAATGATTATAAGTACGCGTTTGGCACTAGATACATTTTCAAGCTGGTACCCTGAAGTTCATTCCTCTTGTGAGTTGTACTCGTTAGCGAAAGGCACCACAGGAGAGGAGACTAGTAGTAAGTAGTAAATTGAGGTATATTAGGCCCTGTATATATATTGGGGAGATAAATAGCCCCAAAGGCTATTTACGACTAATCCAATCGCCAAATAAAATATGTAGTAAGGGGCTATGCAGAGGAGATAAATAGCCCCTTTGGGGCTATTTACGACTAATCCGCCATACTATATAAGTTCTCAATTTACTACTATATTAGGGCAGAGGAGATAAATAGCCCCAAAGGCCCTGCATTCATAATATAAGTTCTAATCCGCCTGTATATAATATAAGTACCTCTGCTACAATTTACTAGTTTGGGGAGGAGTGAAATTGCTAGCAATTGTAGCCAAATATATAGTAAGGGCCGCCATACTATATAAGAAATTCCCGGATATAGTAAGGGCCGCCATACTATATAAGTTCAAATATATGGCCCTAAAATGAATATAAAGAAATTATAGCTCTGTTGGTGAAGGAGATAAATAGCCCCTTTGGCCCTACATTCATAATATTAAGTTCTAATCCGCCTGTATATAATATAAGTACCTCTACTACAACTTACTATATTTTTGGGGCCTAATATAAAAGTAAGCCAATAGCCAAAGGGGCTATTTACGACTAATCCGAACCGCAATTTAACTATAGTAAGGGCCCTAAAAATCAAGTCAATTCCGAATTTATATAGTTGGGGAGATAAATAGCCCCAAAGGCCCTACATTCATAATATTAAGTTCTAATCCGCCTGTATATAATATAAGTACCTCTGCTACAACTTACTATATTTTTGGGGCCTAATATAAATAAGCCAAAGGGGGCTATTGTAGAAAGGAGATAAATAGCTTCTATAAAGGCGTAAACTAATCCGTCTTACTATAATATAAAGACCTCAGCTATGCTGAATTTACTAGATTTTTGGGGCTATTTACGACTAATCCGAATTCACCTAAAATAAATATAAAGGAGATATTTACCCTAAAATCAATCTAAATTCCGCCTGTATATAATATAAGTTCCCGATATATCCCTAAAAATATAGTGGGGCCGAATTTATATAGTTGGGGAGAGAAATAGCCCCAAAGGCCCTGCATTCATAATATAAAGAAGTTCTAATCCGCCTGTATATAATATAAGTACCTCTGCTACAACTTACTAGATTTTTGGGGCCTAATATAAAAGTAAGCCAATAGCCTTTGGGGCTATTTACGACTAATCTTCTATATAAGTTCAATATATAGTAAGGGCCGCCATACATATAAGTTCTAATCCGACGCCATTCACGACTGGTGCTGAGGGCAGACTACTGCACTTCTTTTCTTTCTTACTTTAATTGCCATTCAAATTTCCATAGTTAGCCATTCAAATTACCAGAGTTAGCCATTCAAACATTTGTCGAACCCGATTACAATTCTTGATCAATGACGACGCGCAAGAGCTAACTTAAATTAATTTGTTGCACTAACCCCCCTTGTTTTTAGCAAGGGCAAATGATAATTACAAGTATCATCATGAATAATGATGAATAGAGAAGATCATTCCTAGACGCAAGAGTCTTGTCTTATCCCGTTCCGGTCTCTGGCAGCTTGACTTTAAGGACCACTTGGACGGGACTATTCTTTCTTGTCGAACCCGAAATTTGTGGGGGCGATACGCTTCAGCCAAATACACTTCATTATAATAGAATTCTGAAGTTGAAAAAGAAGCTCAAGGCAAGGGGCTGGTCTATCCTTCGGGCACTGTTGATGCGGACTGTCGGAGATGCTTCCAGGACTGTCGGAGATGCTTGCCAAATACACTTCATTATAAGCCAAATACACTTCATTAGAAGATCATTCTGAAGTCTCGTTTCAGCTATATAAGTTGCTCGCCATACATATAAGTTCTAGGGAGCCCTAATATAGTAAAGTAAATTGAGGGCCGAGTACGCTTCATTATAATTTAATTCTTAAGTTGAAAAAGAAGCTCAAGGCAAGTGGAGCGGAGCAACATTCGATCTGAAGCGGCCAATTGCTGCGAATGCGGAATGCGGACAGAGACAGATAAGTAGTGTGAGATCTCTCACTAGAAGGAGAATGGGCACGGTTTGACTATTCCTAGCCCTCTTTCTCGGTACGAGGAGGGAGTCCCGTACGAGCCAGCTGAGCCAGATTATCACACTCCCATCCCTCGCCAGCTTCAGTTCAATCCTCCGAAGCAAATGCTATAAGAGAGAATGCCCGGGTTGCAGTTGAAGAATCTTCATCTTATCATTCGTTGAAGTCCTAGTACGCCCGGTTTCTCCGAGTTGAGGAGCGAACTAAACTAAAGTGACGGCGGCGGGCATGACCCGTGACCATGAGCCTCCCCAGTCCCCAGAAGGAATCCTTCCATTCATTCGCTAGTGCCCGTTGGAGGAAGGCTCCTGTCCCCTTCTCAGCAGCAAGAAATCTCTCAGAGAGGAAGGTCAGGATCGGCCCTTACACTATAATTTGCGATGTGAGAGAGTTTCTTTCTTCATTGAATGAATGCTACTGCGAAAATGAAGAAAGAAACTCCAAGAGGAGTGAACTTCCAGCTTAGTTTGTGCTTATGGCAGGCAGCTATATCTTCTTTACTTACTCTTCTTCGCGACTCTTTCTTGTTCGCGCTGGACCTAACATGAGGGGCCTAAATCTAAATAAATTGCGGAACTTGCCACTCCACTCTTTCCTTCATGGTCCGACAGAGAGAATAGGCATACGATTCAGAATAGGAAGCGGATCTCACCTGAGAGCAAGAAAGTTATAGATGATAATTGTAAAGGGCGCTTCTCTTCACTCTTCAGTGCTTGCTCAAGTCCCTACCGGTCGAACGAGCTTCAGCTCCGAGCTCTCTCGCTGGGTCAGCCATAGGGGGGGCGCTCTGCGACATTGCATTTGCTCGTCGTTTCACTCGCTCCTCAATCGCCCTTCCCTTAGTGGCTCCCGCCCTACTGCCCTTCCAGTGGTTACGAACACAGCTCTAATCTTCTGCTCAAAATTCCATTTCTAGCAGGCTAAGCGAACCCGAGAATCAGTTTGAGTGCAGACTCCTCTATTCGTTAAGGGCTAAGAGACCCTGCACGCCGCAGGATTGATCTTCGCGACCTGTATATATATTTGGCGAAAATGATCTTTATCCAAGCGTCCCTTAGGTCTCGGACGACTACTTTTATGAGGAGCCCAGCCGCGAGAATGAATTAAGAAGCTTTCGCACGCGTCACTTTAGTTTAGTTCGCTCCTTTTCCCGGATCAGACCTAGTTGCCGAGTTTGCTTTGACGCTTATATAAAGTCTTATATAAATGTAGTTCTTCGTAGGGTCTCTCTCTTTGAAGATTCAGTGGTTCGCACGAGAGCTCAAAGGAAAGGAAGAGACAAGGAATTTTCCCGAAACTCTTCGACGAGGAAGTCTTGCTTTGACTCTCTTCAGAGGCCGGGTCGGCATAATCAGAATGAAGCACGGACTGGAGAGCCAGAAACAAGGGAAACTCGCTTCCGAACCCTGCAAGAACGGATCCTCCTATCCGTCCGAGACCTCTGTCAAAGAAACTCAACGACGAAGGGCCGAGATAGCTTGAGTCCAGTTGGTTAAGCTGAGATTCTTCAACAGAAAGATCTCTTCGATCAGATGCACCTTCCTAGAGATAAAGTGGATTCTTCCCCTCGCCACACCGGACAGTAGAGCATAGCCAGCCCACTTAATTTGAATCCAATCCACCGGCCCCTTCCTAAGCGATGAGATTCTGACACTTTCTATTATTGTGTAGGAGTGACTGTACTAGAGATACAATTACTAGAGATCCATTGCCTCTAGGCTCCGAGCTTTTACTTTTTCTGAGTTATCCGATGAAGCTCTTGTTCAAAGATCTGATTGATGTCAAAGGAAATGTTGCGAAGTAGGAGTGAACGAAGTGACAGGCCAAGCTTTTTAGCTAGAAGAGTGCATGAAAAGCAAGAGATAGATTAGTAACATGGCATGTAAGGATGGCATTCGCATAAAGGAAAAGAAGCTCGCCGAGTTCGATGGCCTCTCGTCTTGGCTGACTGCACTCTATGAACCTAGTGAGCTGGCCGTCTTATTCCCATTGCTCGGGATTCTCTGTCTTAACGGTTTGATTGGCTGGCATGCCTATGCCCACGGAGCGGAGTGGCTGACATCACATTCCTATGCCCACATATTACCGAGGAAGGTAGAAGAAACCGGTCTACCCAGTTCTCCTCAATCTCACTCACCAACTAGTGTATATAAAGAACTTATAGGTCTCGTTGGTACACAGGAGCGTCCTTATTTAGTATTTAGCGAGATCCTTTTCTTTGGCTATCCAACTTGAACTGGTCCTTGGCACTAGGAAGACTCATATAAGGGAATGGGGCGGTTCTCTTTCATGAAAATAAAAATCTGCTTTGGGTATCGGGCAGCAGATTCGTCAGCTCGCTAGCACTTTTTGACAAGGATTGTCGATATGAGGAAAAAGATAGACAAATGCTGTAGAGCTCATATCAGGTTGAACTTCGCGTAGCACCTTGATAAAAGGAAATTACTTGTATAGAGAGAGAGTCCTGCCTTTTTCAGTTGGCATGATTGAATGAGGATACCGCCCATACAAGTAATTTCCTTGCTTTTGCCCTTGACCGTGCGTGCAGTGCGTAGTTCATCCCTTGATGCTTCTTGCCCAAGTATGAGATGGATCTGGGGAGCTATCCTTACTTCCGGAATGGGTAAGAGAAAGAATGAACCGCATAAGGAGCAGCTTCTACTCTGAATGGTCTTGTTTCCGGAGGGCTATCTCGCTATCTCTACAATAGGAGCAATTACACGGAATCGTATATGGGTTGTCTTCGGCTAGCACGGGTCTCTCCTCAGATTCTAAGCAAGGAGTTCGTGGCGCTTAAGTTAATGGAATTAGAGGAAGGGAAGGTTCCACTCAAAGAGAGGCTTGAGCCGGAACTCTTTTATTCACCAACTGCACTGCTCTTGGATAAAAGAAAAGGGGCGTCCTTAGCATAGCATTCCTTTCTCTTAGTAGTATGAGTGAGAGTAGCCTTCAGTCAATCTTTTTCTTCTTTGCCAGCCTAGACTGAATTTTCCTATATAAAATATAGTACTCCCTTCCATATCAAGGCTACTTTAGATGCGGTGACCGTACGAGACGAGAGAGTAGAGAACAAGACAAGAGATGCTAAATTCTTGCGCTCGCATCGCAGTTCGAGAAAGATGACTAGTATGGCCGCGTCTTATTATAGTAAGTCTGGCATCGCGGCATTATAAGTTCAAGCTCTGAGACCCCCCACTTTACAGAAGGACTTCATTCCATTCTACAGAGAAAATCATTCCTATCTATAGAGAAAGGACCTCATTCCATCCTACAGAAACATAGGACACTCAGGCTTCATACGTTCTCAGCGAATAGAGAACCCTCGGCTCATAGTCGTTAGAACAAGAACGAGCTATGCGACTACGAGCTCCAAGGACTGGAGACTCCGCTGATCTACTTCACTCTTTCTATATTACTCATCAGCCGACTCCGCCTTCTCTTCTTAGGGACCGAGGAATTTCTCACTCGTGAAATGACTATCATATCACTCGCACTCGTTTCATTGCCACTCCTTTTCTCTCTTAGACTTGTGAACTGCCGCTTCCACTCTCCCCTTTCTTTACATTGATTATAAGGAAAGAGACCCAAGATCTTATTGATTGAACTGAACCAAGATCGCTGATTGAGAACCTACTCCGAGAACAGAGCACTGACAGTCGCTCGATCTGTAGCTCCTTTCGCATCTTTCCCAGCTCAGCTTCTCCGCCGAAGAGGGGTTCGCCTATACTCGCGCTGATTCTCTGCTCTCTCCCGGCTTCGATCGTCCGTCTTTGTCACTCTCGTTCGCTCCAAGCCTTCGAACTATGGGTTGGGTTGGTAGGCCCTCGAACTATAAGGGTTGGTAGACGAGAAGTTGTTTTATATGAGCTTGCTATCTTATAAGATAGACCCATACGAGGAAAGGTGCGGAGACAGTAACTCGAAGAAAGCTGTTCGGTTTCATCCGCAACTGGATCTCAACTTCTCATCTATCTAGATAATGTTCCTCTTCTGAGTCTAAAGAAATAATAGCACGTGTCCCATAGTCGCAGTGGGACTTTAAATTTGTCTTCACACTTCAGTAATCAATCAATCAATTAAATAGTAAGGAGTCGAATCTTAAAATAGAAAAATCCGCACAGATAATATAGACCCATGCAGCCGGCACGATAAAAAGCGTAATAAACTAGCCCTTTTCTCACTTCATTTAATTAAAAGGCCACTTAATCATGTAATTAACTATAGGGCTAGTTTTATTACTGAATATAATTTAGTAATTAAATACTATTCTAGTTTTCTCACGCCTACTATGGATCAGGCCATCGAAACTCATGCCTGGGAAGCGAAACTCATCCCTGGTCAGCGAGATAAGAGAGAATGGAAAGCAATCAGATCGAATGCGAGCGAGAGAGCAAAGGGAAGCCGACAAGTGGAGCGGCAGAAGGCAGCAAAAGTGGAGCCAAAGAAAGAGCGCTATCCATTTCTATAAGATATGACCTCTATCACGCACAAGCAGTTAGTTGCCTGCCGAGCCTATATATTGGGGAGATAAATAGCCCCAAAGGGGCTATTTACGACTAATCCGCCATACATATAAGTTCTAATCCAAGGAGAGAAATAGCCCCAAAGGCCCTACATTCATAATATTAAGTTCTAATCCGCCTGTATATAATATAAGTACCTCTGCTACCCCTGTATATATATTGGGGAGAGAAATAGCCTTTGGGGCTATTGTAGACTAATCTTTTGGCTTATATTTTTGGGCACGACCTGCGATAGCGACGTGTTCATCTTCTCTTTTCGACAAGACGACGAAGCGCACTTAAAAAAGAAAGAAGGGAGCGGACTATACGCTTATTGCCCTTTCAAGCTTCTTCCCTAACTTGTTCGCGAATTAAGTGCTTTTGGAAAGAGTGAAATCAGAGTCAGAGGCCTTCTATAATATTAAGTTCCGCTTCCTCGTACGTATCCTCGTCCCGAATAAGAGTACTTATAATAAGTCCATGCCAAAGCTAACTCGCCGGGTCTCTTCTTCTCCGCACCTCGCCTCTAACGACATTGATTCTGTCTTTCTTTTCGCTCGCTCGTATGGTCTGGCTCCACCCCTCCGAGATTCTTTACCAGAATGTGTATCCTTGGCTCGCAAGGCGTGCTTGCATCCTAAAGCATAATGAGCTATATTGGTATGAGCCCGGACCTCTGCGTGCACTGCTTCTGAATCAGCAGGTAGGGATCAAATTCAAATGAAACTTATCCTTTTGCTCGGGAAAGGGCAGTGGGTACGGATCAGAGGGCATCTCGGCCTCAGCTGAAGCTACAGAAGGAGCGGAGCCTCATATGCTCAGACAAAGAGTAGTTCATTCCTTAAGTGAGTTGATAGCTTTATCTGGGCATCTTACTATAAGAAAGAGATGCCAGGCTTTGAATCCTAGGGAAGGAGACGAGGACCAGGTGAGTAGGGATGAATTCAGAGTCCCGAACCGAGCCCTTTCTGAACCTTTTCAATTCAACTTTGACCGGCGAACTCTGTTAATTCAGATCTTTCTCCGCCTACAAGGTAGTTTCTTAATATAACAACCATCTCTTGAAACTGGAATGAACTCCTTTCCCGAACAGCAGACTCTATTAGGAGGACTCAAACACCAGAAACGAGAGAACCCGAACGCTAACTTTGATGTTTAATTCTCTCCGGAACTCCACTCATATTCCCTTCCAGTTGCATATGTAGTTGAAGCTCTGTAGTCTGTTTGAGGGAAAACATATGAATAAAGTGATCAGTCAATTCCATTCCCACCGTCAGGGTGAGGGTGATTTATCTCTGGACTCGGGCTCGGGATCCAACCTTGACTCCTGTTTGGTTCAATGAAATAAGGCATAGCACCTGTTGAAAGAGATTCCATTCCTATAGTGAGAAGTTGCCTAAAACTACCCCCAAAAAAATATTAAACGCGGGAGAAGACTTATAAGAATACGCTCGTAGCTCAACAAGAAGGACAGGGCCCCACGGAGCGGTACGAGCATCGCGACGTGGGCTCGACCTAAGGGCATAATTCTCCTACTTCATGAAGAAAGTATGAGCTCAAGAGTACTTAGGTGCCCTCCTTCCTCAACCTTTGGATCCTCCGACCCACCCACAAGAATAGTAGTTGCGGAAAAGACCAAGGAAAACAGAGACAACAGCTATTGCCCGGTGTCAAGTCGCTCATTTCTTTTGACATCCGGCCCGCTTCAGCTCAATTCGTATACTCAGTTAGAGGAGATCCCACACCACCCCAATTAGGCAGAAGCCCAGGATGGAGTAGATTCTTCTGGAAGACCGTCCCCTCCCACATCTGAGCTTAGGTCTTGAAATGAGGTCCCCGGCTTGGCATATAATATAGCAAGAGTCACGAACTATTGGAAGTATGAGACTTGATAAAGACGGAATTTAACTATATTAGGGCGGTTGGCGATCCAGTAGTCGACTCATGTCCGGGAGCCCTGCGAGAAATGGCAGAAGCACTGAATGAATGGCCGAGACCTCAAAGGAGATAAATAGCCCCTTTGGCCCTACATTCATAATATTAAGTTCTAATCCGCCTGTATATAATAGTTGTTCCTCTGCTACCCCTGTATATATATTGGGCAGATAAATAGCCAAAGGGGCTATTTACGACTAAGCCTAAAATCAATATAAATTCCGAACCATTGCTCATGACCTTCTGCGGCAGTCCGGGAGCTAGAGGAGCGAATGAATGCCCGCGACTAGTTTCTCTTCAGTCTCTCCCTAGTATGATGAAGGCCCCATCCTTTATCTTCCCAGGGCGGAGAAGATGGCACGAAGCACTCTGAAGTCGGGAATTAAAGATCACCAGACCCAGACAGACGGATAAATGCCTGACAGAACGAAGTTGATAGAACTTAGCTTAGATAGGCGAGACTTTAAGAATAAGCGGAGTGCTCAATCTGCCGCGCTCCACTCCGTTCCGCTTGTCTGCTCCGGGTTATATTATTAAGGAAGGAAGGGAAGAGTAGTTAGCATCCGTACCTGCTCTAATAGTAGAGGGCCCTCCTCCATCCGCTCGCTGGCTTTCCTGGATGAATTCCGAGATTTGATGATCTTTCTTTGTCTCTTGCCTGTCCTGGTGCTGCGACTTCGCATCTGGATTACTGCCGCTATGTCTAAGCCCCGGCCCGCTCTCTACCTTTCGACTTCCCCTTACTATAATTTAGGCGATCGGAATTGATCTTCTTTCCCGAGGTGGCGACTCTGCTATTTCATTCAGAAACTCGACAATTGGACTTAGATGGCGTATCCATCTATACTATAATTATAATGAGACCATTGCTTCCTAAAGATAAGATAGGCCTATTTCCATCATTCCACGTACATTCCTTCCGAGACATTCCGATGCCATGCCAGGCGCTCCGAACTCCCATTGTTAAGGTCAGCTTCGGCTCTCTCGATAGCAGCTCCCGCTCACTGTGCTCCTTTGTTAGCATTCCATTGTAGCCTAACAAGAAAGGCCATACTTAGGGACTTTATTTAGACCCGTAGAGTGAATGGCCCTAAAATGAATATAAATTCCGCCATACTATAATAAATTCCCAAAGGAGATAAATAGCCCCAAAGGCGTAGACTAATCCGCCTGTATATAATATAAGTTCCTCTGCTACGCAGAGGCGGGAGAAGACTTATAAGAATACGCTCGTAGCTCAACAAGAAGGACAGGGCCCCACGGAACGGGTACGAGCATCGCGACGTGGGCTCGACCTAAGGGCATAATTCTCCTGATTCATGAAGAAAGTATGAGCTCAAGAGTACTTAGGTGCCCTCCTTCCTCAACCTTTGGATCCTCCGACCCACCCACAAGAATAGTAGTTGCGGAAAAGACCAAGGAAAACAGAGACAACAGCTATTGCCCGGTGTCAAGTCCTTCCTATTTCTTTTGACATCCGGCCCGCTTCAGCTCAATTCGTATACTCAGTTAGAGGAGATCCCACACCACCCCAATTAGGCAGAAGCCCAGGATGGAGTAGATTCTTCTGGAAGACCGTCCCCTCCCACATCTGAGCTTAGGTCTTGAAATGAGGTCCCCGGCTTGGCATATAATATAGCAAGAGTCACGAACTATTGGAAGTATGAGACTTGATAAAGACGGAATTTAACTATATTAGGGCGGTTGGCGATCCAGTAGTCGACTCATGTCCGGGAGCCCTGCGAGAAATGGCAGAAGCACTGAATGAATGGCCGAGACCTCAAAGGAGATAAATAGCCCCTTTGGCCCTACATTCATAATATTAAGTTCTAATCCGCCTGTATATAATAGTTGTTCCTCTGCTACCCCTGTATATATATTGGACAGATAAATAGCCAAAGGGGCTATTTACGACTAAGCCTAAAATCAATATAAATTCCGAACCATTGCTCATGACCTATCCGGGAGCTAGAGGAGCGAATGAATGCCCGCGACTAGTTTCTCTTCAGTCTCTCCCTAGTATGATGAAGGCCCCATCCTTTATCTTCCCAGGGCGGAGAAGATGGCACGAAGCACTCTGAAGTCGGGAATTAAAGATCACCAGACCCAGACAGACGGATAAATGCCTGACAGAACGAAGTTGATAGAACTTAGCTTAGATAGGCGAGACTTTAAGAATAAGCGGAGTGCTCAATCTGCCGCGCTCCACTCCGTTCCGCTTGTCTGCTCCGGGTTATATTATTAAGGAAGGAAGGGAAGAGTAGTTAGCATCCGTACCTGCTCTAATAGTAGAGGGCCCTCCTCCATCCGCTCGCTGGCTTTCCTGGATGAATTCCGAGATTTGATGATCTTTCTTTGTCTCTTGCCTGTCCTGGTGCTGCGACTTCGCATCTGGATTACTGCCGCTATGTCTAAGCCCCGGCCCGCTCTCTACCTTTCGACTTCCCCTTACTATAATTTAGGCGATCGGAATTGATCTTCTTTCCCGAGGTGGCGACTCTGCTATTTCATTCAGAAACTCGACAATTGGACTTAGATGGCGTATCCATCTATACTATAATTATAATGAGACCATTGCTTCCTAAAGATAAGATAGGCCTATTTCCATCATTCCACGTACATTCCTTCCGAGACATTCCGATTCCATGCCAGGCGCTCCGAACTCCCATTGTTAAGGTCAGCTTCGGCTCTCTCGATACCATTTACGACTGCAGCTGAAGTCTTGGAATTCACGACTGCTTCGAATCTTAACAGTGTGTTTGATCCTCGTCCCGGCTGCTGAGACGTCGTGTCGTTCTCACTCCTTAAAGAATCAAATGATCGAAACGTCGCTAAAGAAAGAAAAGATCATCTGATAAGTCGAGTCACAGAGCACCCTAGAGTCTAACTAGCACTCAAATTGCTTCCTCTTATTGCCAATTGCAAAGTGCGAAAAGAGAATCAGAACTGTGCTTTTCAGGGACTCGGGAAAGGGTCTTTAAGCTTTAAGCTTCGTGCTGTGAAGCATTTTCTTATTCTCTTTAAAGCCACTCTATAAGCTTTTCGTTGCATTTGAGGGCAATCGAAAAGATAAGATGACAAGTATCAAGATTCAGTCTCTCTTTGAGCACTAAAGAAAACACAGAAAAGTGCCATGCTTCTATTTTCATATTCTCTTTGAGCACGAAAAAGAGGAGAGGAAGAGGGTAGCGGGAGATCCAACCTTAAACGTTGAGTACGGGACTCACATCTAACTAAACCAGACGAAAGCTAATACGGCATTACGCAGCTCCCGTACGGTCGGATTTAGCCCACTTACAGGAGGGGGTGCCTGCTTATAAATGAAAGTAGTCCTCTTGGAATGAACTTAGACCCCATGAGACCTAAGGGACCTCGGGAGGGAGAAATGGAAGAACTAGTGACGAACCAGCTACATCAATCTTCAAACCCTACCGAATGAGCTCAGCCTTCGTGGTGCGGCCTACCGATGACTCTTTGGACAGCCCGATGACAACTCATTTATTGACAGTCACTCGAATGGCTCCCGTGAAGAGCTTTCTTTGTAGTTTCTTCCACAGTTCCTATAGCAAGATCAGAGTGAATGGGGCGAGTGATAACGACGCGCAAGATCTTTCGTAGTTTCGTAGGCGCAGCTAAACGACATTCACTATTTTGCAGCGGATAGAAGCAGCAGTCTAACATGGAAAGAGTTCTCTCTGCTTTCGACTGAGGTAGCGCGATGTGCAGGATCCCCTTTTCTAGGCCTTACGCAGAATCAAAGTGAGTACGACAGAGAATGTGCGATATAACGCGGAAAGAAGCGCTGCGTTGAGTATGTGATCGAGTAGCTCACGATCTCTTGGTAGAAGCCGAGTAATCAAACCAGCAATCGAATCCCATGCTAATCTCTCTTTCCTTGCCCTGTGTGAATGAGCAAAGCATGCAATTAGCACTGGTAGAGCGGGGAGGTACTTGCCAGAAAGAAAGAGAGGGGAGCCTGGGGTTAAAGAGAGTGGAAAAACACTGAAAGAGAAGACGACAAAAAGGGGACGAAATGCGATAGCGACGAGGCCCATTAATATACATTGGCGATAGTGACGTGGCTATCCGATGGGGCCTTCTCCTTCCGTCTGATTGCAAAGTAGCCCGATCTAATTCACCTAATTGGGCACGTCTAGCATATTTGATAACGGTCACTGGATCACTATAACTGACTCCTTCGCCACCATAGAACTCAACAGTGAGACGTTCAACACATTCAGCTCTACTAAAAGGAAGATCAGCTCTACATCCACCAAAACCACCGGAAATGTATGAAAATAAGTAGGCAGACGACGGGATATAAAGAAAGCTAGCGTCCTTCTTGATCTCTAAAGAGAGGGTGCCCTAACCATCCAACTGCTATTCCATCCCCGTTATCCATCGACCGAGCTATGAATCATCCCCCTTTTGCCGGATTATGACCGATGTAATCATAATAAGCTCATTATTCGGGAATTGGCTTGGCCTCTTCGCTATCTTGATTGCTTCAAGTATCCTTGATACCACTGATCACGAGTGGGACCAACGATTGGAGGTGAACCATACGACATAGTTCCAGCAAGAACGAAAGCTGCAACAAAAAGAGCAGCAAGACTACTGGAAAGCACAGTTTCCATATTGCCCATACGCAATCCTTTGTATAGACGTTGAGGCGGGCGGACACTAAGATGGAATAAGCCCGCTAATATGCCCAATGTACCCGGAGCAAGAGGGAATTCCTCCGGGAATCAAAGGATCAATGCCTTCCGCGCCCCATGGTGGACATAGAGGTCGTACTTTTCCGGTTAGTCCAAAAGGATCGGACACCAAAGCTCTTATTCGAAGTTCCTAAGATCTTAGGCAAATCGAAAGAGCCCGTACGTTCATCGCATAATCTTTCTAGGTCCCAATAGACCCAATGCCAGATAGCTGCCAAGAAGCAGAAAGCAGAAAAGACTGCCCCAGCCAGACCAAAGACCTGGCACTTATTGATTATAGTTCCCGACTCCAACCACCCCATTCATTGGTTATCCCTAAACGACTAATGAAGGGTATAACGAACTGTCTCCACATTGGATCGAGAGCGGGGTGAGAGGGAACCGCTAATTCGTATAAAGCCATCGAACTGGCCCAACCAGCAACTAGGGCAGTATGCATTATCTGGACCGTCGACCGATCATTCAATACGAGAGTCTGAAGACGATACCAAGGCAAAGCCATTCCAATAGCCCTTGATCAATAAATCAAACGTCACACTATGTCACTTTCTTTTATCGCATTGGAATTATAAAACACTATACTATATACCAGTCGATTATATCTGATAAAAGGTGAATCTTGATTCCGTTCCATTGAAAATAAGGGATCAATTCAGTTCGTAAGAAGAAGGAGAAGCGGATCACCCGAAGAGTACCAATACGCAATGGGAGGCTGACTCCTACTTTAGGGAAACTAATACATAGGATACTTGTTTCTAATTCATTATTACGTTAGTTAAATTCTCTCTTTATTTATTTTCTCTGACTCTATAAACCTTTCAATCTATGTATTCATATCTATATATATATTCTACAATAAAGAGAATCAAATAAGGGATCAAGATGAGAAAGCCATTGTTACGTTTCCATATTATCGCGAAGTATAGTACTCAATTTGCTCTTTGCCCGCCACCAAAGATAATAGTTCCAAAACTTTTTCGGAATCCCGTCGTTGCACTCGGCCCTTATAGTCGGCCCTTGCCTTCCTGCTGGCTTGGTAACTGTACCCCGTAGATCTCTTATTTAGTTGGTTGGTCTGTCTCTGTCTCTCGACTCAAAGGTTAGTAGGTCAATCAAGATCGGGAATATGAGATGTGGCTTGACTTTCGCTTCGATAGTTAATGGCTAAACCTTTATCTCCCCTTCCGCTTCGGTCTCGGTTACTGTGATAAAGAAACCTTCCCTCTTGTCTTTCCGGGTC
Source organism: Curcuma longa (assembly GCF_044706935.1). Lineage (NCBI taxonomy): Eukaryota > Viridiplantae > Streptophyta > Magnoliopsida > Zingiberales > Zingiberaceae > Curcuma > Curcuma longa. The sequence continues at coordinate 8,320,926 of NC_133877.1, read as the reverse complement.
TTAAACGACTCTAAAGAGAGTGAGTGACCAACGAAGAAAGAACTCGCGGGCTTTCTAGAGGCCTTTTAGACAAAAAGAAAGATCGAGAAGACGTCACCGCGTCATTATCATTCGCCCCTTCAGTAGTGCTTCTTCCCCGCTCTGGACAGTCATAATAAAACAGAGTAGCATTAGAAAGGTGCGAAGCCTTGAAGCAAGAACTCTTAAGGACGGGAGTGAATGCACCATGTTCAGATGGGGCACGAAGGCTAAAAGAAGAAGTAAGGTGAAAAAGACCACTTATTTATGTGTTGACCACCGCCGCCCAACTTGCAAGGACCCACCCACGACCGCGCCTTGCCCCTCTGCTCGTTCCAGTCAAAGTCGAGACGAGAAGAGGCCTCCTCCTGTGACATAGGAATGGAACCCATGCCATTGAAGTACTTCTTTCTTATTCATCCCAGATACATGGCTTAACAACCATCCCCGGGCCCGGCTCAACATTCTTGGAAAACAATCTCTTCTAGGCTTTTCAATGACTTGGCCATTCAATCTTGTGAACTAATCGAGACCGAAATAGGATAAGGAGATACGAACGGAGAGGAATAACCAATCGATGAAAGAACATGAAACCATTCTGTTTCAATAGAGGTACGGGAAAGGGTTGGGGGCAATGAAGTAGGTGAAGTGGTTGGATTTTGCGAGCTGTTCCAACTGGATGTGATTCCAAGAGCCGAACGAGAATGAATACCACACTGAAGAGTCAAGACCGGGCTCCCTAATAGAATGTTTAACCGATCCATTCCGGATCGTTGGTACAGAAGTTGTAACATGGGAAAACCACGGAAAACACGACTTATTTGAATAACCCGGTGACCTACCAATTGTAGAAGTAGGATCTTTGGCAAGCAATAAGCACTTAAATAATACAAATCGAGTGTACCAGATTCTTTCTCATTTCGAGGAAAAGGTGAGGGAGGAAAGGGAAACAACGGAGGGATCCGAATCGGACCTAAATGGGAATGACATGAAAAGTGTTTTTCAAAACCTATCATTAAGGGCGTTACGACGATATACGAAAGGAATGACAAAAAACTCGTGATTGGTGTGGAGGGGAAGATCTGCTTATGAAATAGTTCAAGAAAGAGTCGTCTCATTTCCCGTTCTTTCGAATTCATTCACTTCTAGGCAGGTTCTGAACGCCGCGTCACCTACTTCATCTTCTGTAGAGTTTCCCCCGACCGGTTAAATTGGTTTTTTTTATTCGATCCCGAAGCATCTCTAGGGTTGCCCTGCCTTTGGCAACCTGGGCTTCCTACTTCTCCAAGTTTTCGTGGAATGTTTCACCGTAATTCCATAATTAACAAATATTATCTAGATGCTGGATTACCGGTTTTCTATCTGTCCTTTGCTATCAAGAAGCAGGAATTGCGGGATGCTAAAGAGAATGCTGCTGCTGCATCTGAGTTCGCATGTGCCTCGGGAGAACCACTACATATAAATATGCCTCTATGCCATTAACTTCGCATCTCGAAAGAAAAAAATCTAGAGAAAGAGAAATCCCCTTTTAAACGAAAAGCGCTACGCCCCTCCTTGCCTAAGAGTTCTTGCTTCCTTAATAAATTACCTGCTGCTCTCATTGCTGCTTTCCACTAAGGGTCTGAAAGAGTTGGATAAAGTTTCACTCTCGATGGCAAGGCTGGGGGAAGATCGAAACTTCTAAGAGGTGAACCTGTTTCCGGATTCCTTCTAGCGCTTAAGGTGCGTAGCGGATTGACTAAGAGATGGGGCGGTGTTGGGATACCTTTGAATATGACTCTTAGTATAGAAAGGAAGAGGTTGGGGCTTCTCTCTAGATAGTGAGTGGTCGAAACTTTGGGATCTAATTCCATATCGACAAGCATATCAACAAGTCGGCCCTTTCGCCTAAGCCCACAAGAAATGACGTAAGTAGTAGTGCGGGCAAGAAAAGGCTTCTTTTTCGGCTCCCATCCCCCGAACTGTCTCACGAAGAGACGAATTCGTCGTTCATTGCTTTTAAGATTGATCCCTGATCTTTAATTGGAAAAATCGTATGTGCCCGGATAAAAATCCGTAGTGGATAAGGACCAAGGATGATTGTTAGGCGTCGCGGAAGGAGTAGCGAGTAGGAGCTGTGCCCTCGATTGGGCTGTGTGTGAAATGCTGGACACGTAATTACCACAACAATGATTCTACGTAGTTTTGGCAGGTGTGAAGGCAGTTATAGCAAGTGTGCCGGTATTGTTAAGCCGGCGCAAGGTGAGACTGGGGTCAAGGGTGGTACTAAATTGAGTCCCGATTCTAAAGTCATTGCTACTTCAGCGACAGCAGACTAGTCTTGATGACCAGAATTGTCCGCAAGGTGAAAAGGTAACTATGGAATTGCTCCTATTACAAATCCCGTGCCCAATCTCAGATCTACGAATACCGGGTTGTTGTTTGCAAGAATACGCTCTTTGGCTTGGCTCTTTGAAGGACGTTAATCAGAAGGTGCATCGAAAGCCCTGATAGAAGGAATTGAATCAATAGTCTCAGGGGCATGCCCAGAAAAAACAGCGGATGGTGCAGTCAGTGAAGAAGAATCATCCGCATCGAATGGGACATCTTTCCTTAGCTTGTTTCATACCCCCCTCCCATGCGAAAGGCTCAGGAAGGAGGCGGTATCGTATAATAAGAGAATGGCTCTTCGTAGGACACACAACTACCTCCTTCATAGATAGACTTGTACTAGTCACCTCAACCTCCATAAGACAGTTAACTGAAAAGAGGGATCAAGCAGAGATATAACCTGAATCACCCCCCTACCTCCTTCTTGCTTGCTTGCTACTATCATCGTATTATGAGACAAACTGGGTTGCATTGGTAGCTATGCTTAGTGGTGACATACTTTTTCGTTTTTCAACGGAATCTCATCCCAAACAGTTGTGGCGGAACACGCCACTTAATTTCAAACGCCAAAGAAGTATATGGCGTAAAACAAGACTTCAGTCCCACTCACCATAAAAGTGTGTCTTTTTAAGACCCGAAGTCTTCTCTGCTCCCAGGGGAGCAAGGGATAGGGCCAGGACGAGGACCAATAAAGCAGATGAAATAGAATCAAGCAAGCGCCGTCGGACGGGAGAGGAGCGATGAGAGATCAAGGCGAGGGAAATCTGGTCACCGGGGTAGGATATAGTCAGTGTGCCGCTTTAGGCTGGCTAACTTGAATCTGCTATCTTTAGACTAAGCTTCATCTTTTGGCTAGATACATCTATAGAATAGATATTATTAAATTCTTTACTCTCCCCACGATCTTCCTTCTTAGCTTAGTAGCAGCCGTGGAAGTTAAAGTAGTTATAGCAGAATAAGATAGAAGATGACCAATCGCACCTCATCCCATCTAGATTGGTGGCGACTCGGATCGGATGGCATATGATTAAAGAGCGCAGGAGAGAAAGTGAGCCTTGGCTTTGGCTACGACTATGCTCTTAAAAGCAGATAGAATCAAAGGCAGTGTGAGAGATCCATCCCATTGTCTTTCTTCTTTGCTACTTTATTTTATAGAATATTTTACTAGACCTTGATGCCTTACGAATGACCTGAAATACCTTAGCAGGGGAGGTTGGGTTAAGGATACATAAAGGAAGTCAAGCATAAAAGGTAAAGTAAATAGTGCGGGTTAGCCTTTCAGCGGACGATAGCAGAGAGGGAGAGGTCGATAAATTTGAAAAGGGCTATATGCTGCCAAGCAGCTACATCACAGCAGCAGAAGCTTATTGATTGAATTGAGTCCAGTCTGCTGGAAAGGCTTGAGTGGCCTAGTATTGATTCAAGCCTCAGAAGCTCATCTTAAGCAAGAAAATGAGAATGAAGAGCAATTGGTGATTTCGTGCTTATAATAAAGGAGTTCCCAACGGAATAAGCATCAAGGCCGGTCGCTAGAGCTGCAACTCAATATTTCGCACCGGAAGAGAGAGCAGACTCCTTTCATAAACTGTTCGTAGCGCTTTGGAGTAGGAGCTGAAGCAGATCGAAGGACTACTACGTCAGCTGGCATTTAGAGTGGCGTAGGCCGAGTCGACTAGGTTCCTTCGACGGAGCCCGCTTATATTTTCATATTCATTCTTTTAGTTCCTTTACGCAGCTTAAATTTATCTTTCCGAGGGGAATAAAGAGTCTAATAACTATAGTCAGATGTGATTTCGGATCCAAGCTTATAAGTTAGAGCCATGGACCTAGCTTAATGAGCAGAAGACGCGGAGTCAGAGCCCCCTATTCGCTACAGCAGCGACGAAATGGCATGCCTGGATCGGAGAACGGAGCCGTCTGGGGCAAGTGCAAATCTTATGAGAGTAGTCTTCGATCGACTTTTCATCTTTCTATTCCGTAAGTAAAGCAATCCTCTTATACGGAGTGAAGGTTCAGGCTTAAAAGGTTACTGGCGCAATGCCAGTAAGCGAGGAATTGGAAATCCTGATTTGAGTTCCATCATCCTTCATCAGCGACTAGTCTCTGTCTTAGTTTAGTGGTCGAATAGTCTTTCCTTAAGTCCGGGATTAAGAAGTCAAATAAATCCTTTCACTGGAATTTCTGAACAAGCTTAGGCTTTCGCTTTAGCGAAGCCGTTGCTTGTTCTGTAGCGGTAGCTTTCAAAATTGCGTAGCCCTTGCTTGTTGGAGGCGAAGCCGTTGCTTGTTCACAACGGCTTTCGCGCTAGCGCCTCTATTATAAAGCGTTGCTTGTTGCAGGAGTTTTCTTGCTCAATTGAAGGATTCGATCCAGCCGCTCCCCTACGCCTACGGAATTTATAATCTCTGTCCACTGTCCTTGTCAATTCCAAGATTTGCTGGCGCCAGAGACGCCGCCAAAGATGAAGAGAGGCGTCTCTGGCTTTCATAGCTTTTAAATTCTCTTCTAGCCGCTGGAGTTGTTCCTTTGCAGTTTTGATGAGATTCTCCTGCTCACGGAGGCGCCCGAGCTCGCGTAGGCGCTGTAAGCGTTCCCGTGCCTCCGAAAACACATGATAGTTTTTTATTCGGAGGGACCAGCTTCGTGCGCAGGAGGAGCTGCTATAGCTTTTGAGAGGGTCGTTCTCTAAATTCAACCAGATCTCCTCTTGGGAGACCTCGCCCTCGACCGACAAGGAAGGCCGTAGTGACAATATCACCTAGAGGAGGCTGGTACAACCACTCTACTATCCATCCTTTCAAATAAGGGTAAGCTGCTTAATGTGGAAGGGCCCGCAACTTCCAGGGGCGCATTCACAGAAACCAGTGGGAGCTTTTTTGACCTATGGTGGAACCATTATTCAAAAAAGGTTCAACTGCGTTTAACAACTCGTCTATGAAAAGAATTAAAGAAAGAAAAACTTCGCCACGTCGCGATGCAGGTCGTGCCCAAAAATATAAGTACGTTGGATTAGTCGTAAATTGCTACGCAGAGGAGATAAATAGCCCCAAAGGCTATTGTAGACTAATCCGATCGACTCTGCTATGCAATTTATATTCAACCCTGTATATATATTGGGAAAGATCTGCCCGGTCGAAGCCTATGGTCGTATATCTCCCAAATACTACATCTTAGGTCGATCCCCGAAGAGAACTACTTACTATATTTTTGGCTCAGGTACACCCCGTATATATATTAAGTTCGTAATACCAGTAATTTGCTGCAAGAATTGACTATATTTGTAGGGCCCAAAAATATAGGTCTTTTATCTTATGCTAAAGGGTTTGTTTTCGTCTGGAACTTATCAGTCACCCCTTGGAGCTACGGGCATCGCTTAGTGCTTATACGAGCACCGGAAAGGCAAGCACGTCGTTACTCTCTTCCCTGGAACAACAGAAATGAAATGCACGGTGTCCTTCTCTTGAACGGAAAGGCAACTCCACTTCGCCACGTCACTTTCGTTCGTCCCTTGATCTAGTTCGGGGCGGGATAGGCCATTCTACAAAACTACGAAAGATCTTTTCTTACCGAAGAGTAAAGTAAGCAAGTCCATGTTAGAGCCCTACTCTTGTTGGGCAAGAGTACGAGATAGGCCTGAGTCCGGTTCAATTCCAGTCCGAACCGGAGTAGGAAGTTCGGGTAGATTAATCAATATCTTGACCCGCACCAGTTGATAGGCTAAAGTTTAATCCTGACCTGTACGAGTCCGAACCTTCTGATTCCGTTCTTTCCTGGAGTGGGCCATCCCTCTCCTTATCTTATAGTCGAGCCCAACTACACCGCTCCGTGGGCGTCGCTCATCCCTTGAATTGTAGCTCCGGGCCTTTAACTGATTCACTGGGCTTTGAATTCACGACTGTTCGGAATGAGTGAACGACTGTTGCTTGAGGTGAGGGCCGAGACTCAATGAAACACGTCTACGCTCCCACTTAGCTCGAACCTTTCATTTCAGTGCCCTCCTGTCTTATCTTATACCCGTGCATATGAGCTATTCTTGTTATTGATTGCTAGCTATCGTCCTACGACTCCGACTCTTGCTTGGTATGAGACACTCTCTGCTGTTGCTCGTCCCGAATCTTCCTATCCCTCTCCAGAACCAGAACTCAAAGAGGGTGAAGGCTAACGAATCAGATTATTCAGATTGCCTCTACCCGCAACAGAGCTAACGAGAGCCTTAACAACCGGTTACGATTATAAGTTCTTTGTCTTCCATTCACTCTTTGTCTTTAGTCGCTTCGCTCATATCTTGATCTCGGGTAAGCCACTCTTTATCTCTGGCTCCTAGCAGTCAGTCTTCCGCCGCTCTATACGAGTCCGGAGCTTTCCTCTGCTCTGTCAAAAAGCACTTGTTTTCTTTAGGCTTGCACATTCTAGTCCCGATCTCTGGTCTCCACTTAGCGCTGTCGCAGGTCGTGCCCAAAAATATAAGCCAAAAGATTAGTCTACGATAGCCCCAAAGGCTATTTCTCTCCCCAATATATATACAGGGGTAGCAGAGGTACTTATATTATATACAGGCGGATTATAACTTAATATTATGAATGTAGGGCCAAAGGGGCTATTTATCTCCTTTGGCGTACTTATATTTTTGGGCACGACTTTGCTGAGGGCTGAGTAGATCTTTCCCAGTCCCAGTATACGTTTTGAATGTACTTATATTTTTGGGCACGACTACGGTATGCATCGGAATTTATATTTATTTTAGGCAAAGGCAAAACCACAATCCAGATCCAGGAAGCGAAAGTGAGGACTTGATATAGACCTGTGTGAGGAGCTTCACTTGGCCCTTTCCCTCTTCCTTAATGGGTTTAGTAGTCCTCTTCCTTTCCCTCTCTTCTGTTCCTTTCTGAGCCCTCTGTTTTCCTGGGCTCTATTCCTCTTCCCTGCTGCCTTCTTGTTCTCCTGGGCTGTTGAGGTAGCCTCCAGTGCAGGTATGCGTTAGAGTGTCAAGTTCATACAATTCAAGCAACTACTTCAAATATAGTGCGTCAATGTGGCAGATTCATACAGTTATGCTCCCTTGCCCAACTACGCAACCCTTCAAGCTGGGCTCATCCCAGTCCTTTTCCCTATCATAGGTAGGGTAGGTTGGGTCGACTTCCGGTAGGAATTTATATTTATTTTAGGCCAGTTTAACTCGCTCCTCGGTAGCAACTACAACTAGTCATAGCCAGCACCTAATAAAGACTCCCTTCTGCATCAAAGGAAGGTCCCAATAGTTCCCTGATTCTGCGCTTGAGCTTGATTGACTTCTCTCAGGCTCCGCACCTTACCCGGTCGAACTCCGAATGAATGAAGCCAGGCCAGAGCTGTTCAAGTGAAGAACCAAAAGCTCCCGAGTTAGAGATTATTGTAGTCACGATAGTTCGTTCGTTCGAGCCTTATGAGTCGGCGAACCTCTCCTATCCCATCTCTTAGTCACTCGAGTGAGCTGAACAAATTTAGCTTTGCAGGGCAGTTCCGGATGAGTCTTCCCACCAAGACCACTAATTCGAACCCATTCTGAGTAGATCCGTGATTTGTGATTGGTCCGGAGAGGTCTCTCCCACACCCCGGTCTGAGGCTCCCTTGTCGATGAGATGATTGTGCGGATCAAAGAAAGGAAAGGACGGATGAGTGGGCGAATGAGTGCAACGAAGGAGCGAACGAAATCGCAGACTGAACTAGGGAAGGTCTCGGAGAGGAAAGGTTCGTGAACAGGAGACGACGGGACCTATTTTCTTTCCCTCCGTAGCACTGAGCCAATTAGAGTCTGATTGATCAGTGATTCCGAACCTTTCTATTATAAGAAGAACTTCTTGCATTCAAAACTACGAAAGATCTTCTCTGACTGGGCTCGGCTGATCTACTTGCCTAAAATAAATATAAATTCCGCACCTGCACCTCTGATTTAGGAGGATGGGACCCCTGCTCCGGATTCAAGAGCTGCGGGTGAGGAAGGAAGGAGCTATGCGATGCATCGGAATTCTCTTCCATCTGCTACCGGGCACCAAGCCGAGGAGAAAGACTCCACACTGCCACGGGAAACCTACTTCGTTCAGGGCCCCTGTCTCAGTTCCGATTAGCGACCCTTATTATCCTATCTATATAGAAAGGAAGCGAAGCTGAAGCAGATAAGATCACAAGTCTTCTGTGAGCCCTCTCTCTCTTTCTTTTACTAGTGCTCATATCCTTGAAAGAACTAAGAGTAATGACAAGGGCTCTTTATGACTTTGACAAGGGGAAGAGAATATGCTGCTTTACTTTAGCGATTGCCACTGGGACAAGACAGATTCAAGGTGGCCAGAGACTGAGGCACTAGTAGTAGAGTAGTAGGAGACTGACCCAGCTTAGACTAAGCTTTCTGAAGGTCACTCAGCGGATTATCACGTCGTTCCACTCGTTTCGTACGCTACTCTTCATCCATCTATCTATGCTTTGCTGAGAAAGATACTAGAAAGCGGATCTCTCTCTCCCCGAAGTGGAGAATGGGAATCCGGGCCTCCTTAGTCTCCTCTGCCCTAAGAAGCGCTATTCAGTGGTTAATATTGATTGCTCAGTGGCACTCGGTCAGTAGTCTGAACTGTAGTGAATGGGACGGTGTGCTTTAGCGCTCTAGCTCGGTCCCCACACCCATGATCTCGGCAGATTGATTCTACTCTGCTCTGAGATCGAGCCAGACCCGGGCACCATTTCCTCCAACCAACTAATCTTTCTTCGACTGAGCAGGGACGGAGATGAGGAGTCGAGCCAGACTGCGACTGAGCTTCCCTTCGCAGACGAGAATCTTCCCAATTTACTATATTTTTGGCGCATGCCCTCCCGACTTATGTGGTCTTGCTCCCGCAATTTACTTTTATATTAGGTCATTCGCACCGAAGAAAAAAGTCAATTGTTTGTGAGAGCTCCGATTCCCTGAGCGTTTGGTTTGTTCAATCGCGAAATAAAGAAAGAAAATTCTTTGAAAAAATAAAATAAAATAAAGAAATTATTAGCCAACGCAGCCAACGCAACGGTTCTTTGTAGCTAGGCAGCTATAGGCTTGACCTCTCTTTGCTTTCAATTCGGTTCTTTTCCGTTTCTTTCATTCACAAATGCATATATAGATAGAAGTGTAAAGAAGGACTAGGTGGGCTAGAAAGAAGGAAAGAAAGACGGATTGGGAAAGAAGACTGACTATAGGTCGGATGAGATGTCGGCTCGCTCCTTTTCCTACTTTGTCTCTTTCCGGTTGAGCTTTCCTAATACGAGTGGGCTCCTCGATCAGTCGGATGCTTTATTGTCTCGTTTTAACACTTTCTTTATAAAGAACACTCTGCGTGATGAGCACTCTGCGTGAAATTGTCAAGTTCAGAACTCCTCCCCTCTCATTGATCCCCAGGAAGCCTGATAAGAAAGGCAACCGACCTCGAGTTGGGCCTGATAAGAGAGGCAGCTGACCCCGGCCAATTGCAGCTAAGCGGAATGCGGCAGCTAGAAGCGAAATCAGTCTTTTATCGCTCCTGTTCAGTCGCTCCTTGCCCAACTTTTCCTACTTGCATTTGACTGAGCAGTTCGTTTTTCGCTCATTTGGCAGTTCCCTTTGAGACTAGGTATTCATAGTAAATAATCTTACTCACCAATTTATATTTATTTTAGGGGGCGCAGTAGGAGACCAGAACAATCTACTATGGAGTGAGGGGAGCAGGGAAAGAAGACTTTATCTCCAGCCTCTAAGACCAGAAGACTACTGCTATGCGATCAAAGTACTCGACCCGCAGCCCATTGGTAGAGCCCAGAGGAGTGAATCGGACCATCCGCCTCATCGCATCTGGCTAAGCCTTCATCATGCAGTCGGATCCTTATTTCCCCGTCCCAATCACTAGGAAGCGGTTACCAGGCCGGCCTAGTTGCCAGAGCTTGGACTAGCTACAATACCTATGCTTGTCATGAGTTGAGGGACTAGGACTAGCAACTATTCGGCTATTGGTGTTAGGCATGGGATGTGAGAGGTGGGAATCCGTAGTGGATGGGCATGACGAGAGGGAGGGACGAGAGTGACGTAGAGGATCAGGCACCGAAGCAGCGCGATTCAAGTAGTCTCGTGAAAAGACCCCGGCCCAAGTCGCTCTTCATCTACTACCGCTCCAGCTCTCATAGTAGGAAAGGAATGAATGAGTACGCTATTGCGCCCCCATGAGGTTAGGAAAGAGGGACTCCGCATTTGAATACACTGGTCGGTAGAGAAGGAGCGAACGAGAGTGACGCAAGAGAAGCCTTCTATCGAGCTCTACGGACTACTTGATAGGGATAGGCGTGACGCTAGGTTCGCGAAGAAGGACCCGGCATAGGAATCCTTGATCAGTGGGAAGGAAGCATAGGAGGAGCGCTCTAGTATTCGGCTATCATCTAATCGGCTAATGGTCTAATCAGTCGTCGGAACTTATATTATAGCAGATTAGTCGTAAATAGCCCCTTTGGCTATTTATCTGCCCAATATTATAGTAAGGGGTAGCAGAGGTACTTATATTATATACAGGCGGATTAGTCTACTTAGTCGTAAATAGCCCCTTTGGCTATTTACGACTAAGTAGAATAAACCATCTTACTAAAATAGAAAGACCTCTGCTATAACTTACTGGTTTGGGAAGCCCCTATTGAGTCGAAAATAGACCCAAAGGCTATTTATATGCCCCAAAAATATAGTAAGTTGTGGCAGAGGTACTTATCTTATATTTAGTAGGATTAGTCTACTTAGTCGTAAATAGCCCCAAAGGCTATTTCTTCTACTCAGCATAGCTGAGGTCTTTATATTATATACAGGCAGATTAGAACTTAACTTAATGTTATGGGGGGCCTTTGGTGCTATTTACTTCTTGGGGCTATTTATCTCCTTAGCCAAAGGGTCTATTTTCGACTCAAAGAGGCGTAGCAGAGGTACTTATCTTATATTATATACAGTTAGAACTTAACTTAATATTATGGGGGGCCTTTGGGGCTATTTATCTTCTTGGGGCTATTTATCTTCTTGGGGCTATTTATCTCCTTTACAGTAAATTCGGCCCTTACTATATATTTGGCGTTAGGACTACCGGCCCATTCATATCTGTCTCACCCGTGCTTCTCCACGAGGACCGGATAGGCACTCGTTCTCACTCCCTCGCTTCTTGGGCAAAATCTGACTTTCCCAATCTCGACCGTGACCGGAGTAAACTAATCCATTGCTTGCCTGACGCCGCCGCACTTCGCTTAGCAAGATGGGAACAGTTTTCCTATGGTTTGTAATTTTCCGCTTCGCTTCAATTGAAATATATAGTAAGGGCCGCTTCGCTCCAATTGGCTGTCGGTTCGACTTCGCTACTTCGCATTTATTCTATCTCTAGATTATGTAAAAGAGCTTTCTTCGCTTCTCGGCTCTTGATCGACTTCGCTTTCTTGCCAAGGATTCTCTACTTCGCATTCTCCTTCGACAAAGCTTCTTTCTCGACTTCGCTTCCGGTCTGGCTGGATGAATGAATTCGACTTGTTATATTATAGTATAGTAAGGCGTTCGACTTATTATTATATTAGGGGCGGCCCTCTCCTTAATCAGTCGAGCCTATCAGGGGATACCCTCTCCAGGTTATAGGCGCGTGACAGAGCTTGAGCTTCTCCCTATACTGGGAGAGCTTCTCCGGCATAGCTGCTTTTCTTTTCTCCACATTCCTTAGCCTCGTCACCGACTCGTCTTTCCTCAACTCTCCTAAGACTAGAATGATCATTGGCATGCTAAGGTCAGATTGGCATGCATTTGACTAGAACTCCCCGGCCGAGCTTCTATTGGACCGGCTCCAGTCGCTCCCCTAGCATCTTTCTTCTCAGAACGGTAGTTATAGTGACCTTCTTATTCTATTATAATAAAGTAAAGTAAGTAGCATGTTTATCCGAATAGACGTGGCATAAGAGCACCACTACTGGGGCCTTCTCAGTCGCACCTTTCATTCATCAAGCTCTTTGAGGAGGAGGTGGAGGTCCTCATTCTATCTGCTTCCCTGGGAGTAAGAAGTCCTTATAATAGTTCTTCGTCAAGCGGTGGGCTTTCGGACCGGAATCGAACCCGCAGTCTTGTCTTCAGGTCATGAGCCTTCAGAGTTTACCCATTACGGAACCCCGCTTCTGAGCCATTCTTTCTCTCTGTCCTTCTTCTACCATCAATAGAATAGTCCTTATATTGCTAAAAAGAGTCCTCAGCAAGCAAGCTATCTACGCTCTCCCGACCTCTCATCCCCGACCTCCACTCTGACTAGCCGAGCCTGATTAACCAACTTCGAAGCGAGCGCAACTACTTTCTTCATATATAAAGAGAAAGTAATGAATCGGCTAAAGGAAAGGAATTCAACTGAGCTTGCCAAAGCTGACGAACCCATGTCGCAGTCCCGACCGCGTAGTGGGGAGAATTCAACCTCCGACTGCTCATCTTGAACGGAACGGAACGAGCTCCCTGATCACTAGTCAGCCACTATTGGTATTGAATTGACTGAAGTCAGCCACTAGCCACCACTCCACTATTGGTATTGATTGGCATGCAAGAGAATCAGCTTGAGCAAGATCAATAATACAGAAAAATCCAAGGTTATCAACATCTATCCTATCTGAGACTCGAGGAAGCATTTCTTATCCGGTAGGAGGAGGCTAGGAAGCTCTCTTCGGGAAGCTATCTATCTTCTGGAGGTACCCCAGCCCAGTACGAGCAATCTCCGCCTATCAATAGAGGAGGCTATTTCCCCGGAGTGCAAGATGAGGACCCGACTGCCCCACTAGGCAAACTGACCGGTTCACTCTCTTCGAAGACCGGTTCTCCTCGCCAAATATATAGTAAGGGCCTTTCAGAGACTATTAGATTCGCTTGTGTTAAGCATATAGCAAAGTGTCTCTTTGAGTGCTGCTTTCATTCCTTTGAATAGGCAACCGCGGCTAGCTATATTATAGAACAATTATGGCATGGCATCCGGCACAGAGTTGAGCGCGCACCAAGAAAGCAAGCTTCTTTTCGTTTCGATCTACTAATCTTGGGAAAGAGAATAGGTCCCATTTTTCCCATTACTTGAGGTTAAGCAGAGCATCGAGAGCACTTGGCCCAGCAATGGTAAGTCACTCGTCCCAGTGAGGAAAGCGTAGTCGAGGAGCCCACCGAAGAAAGCTTCGCCGACCGATATCCCCGCACCTCAGACTTGATCTGTCCTCGGAGAGCAGACTAATAGGACGGCGCCCAGACCCAGGGACTGTCTTCTAACCTCACTCCCAAAGAATTCAATCTAGCCAGAGCTCCGCCAGGCGCTGTTCATCGGAATTTATATTTATTTTAGGGCCGCTCCAACTTATATTATAGTAAGGCGATAAGCGCATGACATTCGTGAGAAGAATAATGATGCTATTGACATTCGTGAGAAGAAAGAGATTGAACCACGGCCGGCAAATATAGTAAGTTGAGGAAGTGCGCTTAACTAACACGAGCACCCGTGGCACTCTTCAATAGCGGTAAGTAAGATTCAGCGGTGGGCCATGGAACCCACGGTCTCGGCAGAGCCAGAGAGATCGATCTCAAGAACAAGGGCATTCTCGCAAACCAATTTCACTTATCAGATCAGAGCTAAGAGAGATTCAATTCAAAGGTAGGCGGAGCATCACTTCCTTTAATGAAGCGGTGGGCGGGCAAGTAAGGTGCGAACGATCAGCTATTGAAGTGGGTGCCTAAGCGAACCTAAGATTAGAAAGTCAAGGAAAGGGGCGGAGCGGTCTCGGAATGCTTTCAAGTAGCCGGACTCACGTTCAGAAAGGATAGGGCTCTTGCTATCTCCGCCATGCCATATCAGATCAGGATGGGGCTCTTGCTATCTCTGCCATTTTAGTGTTAGGGCGTACGCTATCTCCGCCATGTGGCAGGAGGCGGGTCTGGGTACTCAGCTATCGGAGGTCTGCTCCCTTCAGTCGAATCATTCAGTATTCGGAATTTATATTTATTTAGGGGAGGGCTGGCTACGGTGAGCCAATCAAGTAATCTAAGCCGATATAGCTGTTCCAGTAGTCCCGCTCTTCGAGTTCTTAAATTCTGATAATTCAGTCTCATATAAGTGCTCAACCAGTCCCGCTCTACAAAGAGGTCAAATTTGATAAAAAAGTAATCGAATATATATGGAAAAGCAGTACTTTTGTTAAATTTGAAGGTTCGGGCATGCAACTCTGAAAAGAATCAGAGGACCGCCTATTCCGAGCGGCGACTAATCATCTGAAGCCAGCCGTTAAGATCAGACCACCCTCTCGACACTTGTATATAAGCATTTCTAGTGAAAGTAGGAGACCTATAAGATAAGCTAAGCATTTCTATCGAAAGATCTCACATCTCAGCAAAGTCGTGCCCAAAAATATAAGTACATTCTTCACTACGAGTAGAAAGATCTGCAGCAAATTACTGGTATTACGAACTTAATATATATACGAGGTGTACCTGAGCCAAAAATCTAGTAAAAGGAGATAAATAGCCCCAAAGGCATAGACTAACTGTATATAATATAAGATAAGTACCTCTGCTACGCAGAGGCATATAAATAGCCTTTGGGGCTATTTACGACTAATCCGAAACTCTTTCCTAACTTTAAAACAATAGGGTTATATTATATACAGGCGAAGATTTTATACTCGGAATTTATATTTATTTTAGGGGGCTAGCTATAGCTTGAAACCTCTGACTTAGACTCAGGGAGGCACTCATTTAATGACAGGTGCCCCCTATGAAGAATCTTCGGACTAGTAGTGAAAGGGCTTACGCAAGGGAAGCAAAAAAACAAGACCCCACGCCAGTCTCCCACGCATATTCACACAGCATTCCCTTCGCCAGGCAACAACTTCTAAATCATTCCCATCGCTAGCAGAGACAACTTACTAGATTTTTGGCTCATTGAACCTGCTTTGAACCCTCTAGCCCGACAATTGCCTACGCCTATGGTAGAAAGAATAGAAAGCATGGAATTGAACCAGCACTTCCCAGTAAGAAAGAGCCTCGTCAAGAGCCTAACAATACAATAGTACACAGTCCAAATGAGCCTGACGCATATTCAACAAAGAATCTTCCTGTCGTCCTCCTTAGATTGAAAGAACCTAGCGCTCTGGCTCACAGCTCTGAGCCGCAGACTTCCCTCCCTTATCAGACGTCGTCAGCTCTCTGGTGGGCTCTTCCTTCTGATAGATAGCATAGCCTGCCCCCTTATCGAAGTTAATTGTAGATAGCTGCCCCTTACGCCTATCGAAGTTCATTGCCCGGCTACTCACTAAGCAGATCTGATACAAATTCCCTAACCGACTCCCTCCTTTCTAACTAAGTTTTTGCCTAACCGACTCTCTTCTAATTCTAAGTTTACTGTTGAATCACATGCATATTCTCCCTCTTAAGGATTACCCCTTACGACGACTGTTCTCTCTATTACGACTGTTCTCTCTTGATTATGCAGTAGTGGGACAGGAATTGAAACATCAAACTCGATGCCTTACGATAGTGGGACTGGAATTGAAACTGAACTCGCCAGGGTAGGCCAATGCTCTCAATCAAGGCAAGGCACAGGTAGAGACATCAAAAGCCTGTATACGACACCTCCCGTGCTCGATCATTGGAAAAAATAGCTCTAACACCTGTGGACCTATCGCTCATCCATTATAGTGCTCTGCCAGACCTCATTATAGTGCTCTGCTAGACCTCGGTTCAAGGGTTCGGATACGCTTCCTTCCCCCACGGACCTCTCGCTCTTCCGCTTGTGCTCTGAACTGCTTCCCTATGCTCCGGTAACTTATAGCCATTGCCACTCAATGTAATCAAATCCTGTATCACACAGCTGCAGCTCCGTAACATACCTCTCTGCAGGACTCGCTCTTTGCCTCTTTTAGCCAAGACTCATTCCCTTTGCTCTTTTAGCAGTCCCATTCGATAAAGCCTAGCAGTCCCATTCGATAAAGCCTAGAAAGCCTTCCTTGTCAAACAAAACAACAACAGATTTAGATCAGATCTTTGAGAAAGAGAGAGAACTTCTACGTTAACGCTCTATTATAAATTCGATTCTCTATCTTCTCTCAGAGCAGAGTCGTTATAGTTCTGTCGTTCGCACTTCCTATCGTCACAGGTCCCACGCTCGCGTAAACCATCTACTCTTCCCCACCCCCATCTCACGGATAAAAAAGCATAGGCGAATAACAAACTATGGGAGGCACCCTCCGGGGACAGGCTTGAATTGTAAGCTATCGTAGACCCAGTAGGCGCTCTTGTAAAGCTAATGAGGGGGAAAGAAAGGAAGGGCAGCAGAATTAGCGAAAAAAGAACTTATTCTCTGCTGCGCTCAGCAGCTCCTTTAGTCTCACTCGTAACAGCAAAGAATTCATGCTTGCAGGATGAAAAGAGATACTCAATTAATAAGCAACGAGTCATCTGCTCTCAGATACTCGCGAAAGAAGGCATAGTCGATTCGATAGTCGCTCTAGCCACCGCTTCAACCACCTGTCAGTCAACTACCACCGCTTCAACCACCTGTCAACTATATCATTCGCGTAATGAATGCTTCTTGTCTCCTAGAAACCGGCCTTCGTACTTCCATTCCAAGTAATTCTAGGCTCAGTCCTCACTCCCACCCATACCTAGAGCTAGAGATCCGACTCCTATCAAAGAGTTGAGACACGTGCCTTTCCACCCGACTCCTTGAGACACCTTGACTTTCCACCACCCTTTGATGTAGGGGCTGGTGGTTCCCGGACAGTAATATTCACCGTCCTCTCGCAACGGATATCGACCGACTCGTGATTTTGATTTCGATTCCAGTCATCTTTGTTGAATGAAGAGAGAAGCGAAGTCGAGAGATAGAGTAATAGGAATCGCTAACGATAGTCATTAAAGGATTTATCGTCGACTCTTATAAAGAGGGAAGGCCTTCTTCAACCTATTGGCTATTCGACAGTTCGAAAGCGAAGGAAGACTCAGAACGAGCGAGGAATGAGCGAACGAACGAATCTTTATCCCAAGAAACCTGCTACGAAAGGCATACGACTACGAAAGGAAAGAAGGAAGAACTCATATAGAGAGTATAGAAGTCAAATTCACTCTACTAGTAGAGAAAGAGCCCAGCTGCCGTTCGCTCGTTCGACTTCGCTTTTGCTTTTCTTGCCATGGAGAACGCCGCACTCCACTTCGTTCCGTTTGTCTCATTCGACAAAGCAAGAGCTCCTTCGCAACTTCCGAAAGCATTCCCTTTCTCGAGATCCTTCTATTGAGTGAGAAAGACTGATGAAGTCGACTACGCAACATGAACTCGCGGGTCAGTTCTCGCTCTACTCTACTTCTATTTAATATCATATGAGAGCCTCACTCGCTCCTTATATCAATCTCAGTGGTCAAATCCATGTGGTTGAGTTGCTCTTCTCTACATGGTTTAGTGGTCAAAGTTATCGTAGCCGGAGCCTATCTAAGAAGCCGGAGTACCGAGAAGGGAATCGAACCCGTGTCTTCAACATTCAAAGACTATCCTGAATGAGAGCAGTGAAATGATGCTGAGAGAAAGTAGAGGCTTGACAGGAATGGGGCGAACTTGACTTAGACCCGGAACGAGCAGGCGCAAGTGGGCCCAGGCTTAGTAGGCGAAAGAGGAGCGAAGATAGTGCTTGATCCAATAGCGGCTCTAATAATGGAAGCGACCCTTACTATATATTTCTGCGGCATCACATGGATAATTCCAAAGGCAACTCAGCCATCATAATTAATGAAGAAAGATGGATATGAAAGATGGGCCGGTCAATCATCGGTGGGAGATAGCATAAAGTCAAGGCTACTTTCACTTCGAAGACGGGACGCAGAACTTGAACTTTAACTTCGATTCGTGGCTGGACGCATGGAAAGGTCTGAGGAACCCTGCCCTTCCTACCTAGGCCTACGCTTCGGATTCTCCCTTCCCCCTTTAGCAGAGCCAGAGCCCACGGGTCCTATTAAAGAAAGCTCTCGTGTTCCGCTGCCGAGTGAGAGGTCCTCTCGAGTATCCGCTATTCTTGGTCACGAGTGGAGGGCTCCGTCTAATCACTGCCTAGCACTTGAACACAGGTCAAGATCTCTACTCCTCATTCTGCTCTCATAGCGTAGTCACTCAGAATGGTCGGTCCCTTCGCAGAGAATGCATCATCAGTCCTTCCTTCCTTCTTTTATCCATCTTTCTAAGAGAGGTCGGTTTTGGACCAGTCAAAGAAAGTAGGTTTGGGGGAATCCTCTGCTCGACTTCGCTTCAATGAGAGAGCAGTGAGCGAGACTGATTCTATTATTAATAGAGGTCAGATCCTAAGGTCAGATCTTAAAATTAGATGCGACCCAGATTCATGGCAGGGATGGAGAGAGCATGATCAACCATGTCTGTCTTGACCAACCATCTCTTTCATTATGGTCTAATCGTTCATTCCACTCGCTGGCTCCTTTCACGAAGTTGCACTCGCTCGACTTCGCTTCCACTCGCTGCTCGCTCCGCATCTTCGCTCCTCTTCCCTTGCCCTGCCCGAATTCAAGTTCGAGAACTCTCTCCTGTATTTAAAAGGGCCCTAAAGCTCAGAGCCTGCCCACCTTACTTCACACAGAGAAATGATATATGATATGTTCCGTATGTTCCGCCATACTATAATAAATCTCCTTTTCTTTCCCATATAGCAGGCCCATTCATTCCTTCTTACTGGAGATCCAAGAACTTCTCGTTCAGTATAGGGCTAGGACGCATAGTTCGGGACAGTTTGGACAGAGAAGAGAGAGGATTGATTGGACAGACAGCTTTCATCGACTTACGAGAACTGATGCTTATTAGCCCAACTTCCATAAACAACTATTATGATTCCTAGGACGACCTTCCCCGCACCAAAGAATATGAAATAGCCTTTCCGCCAGCAGATGCTCATCCACTTAATTCAGGATTGGTGGACCTCATCACCCTACCCCCTTCCCACCAGATTGGAT
The DNA here is from genome assembly GCF_044706935.1 of Curcuma longa. Lineage (NCBI taxonomy): Eukaryota > Viridiplantae > Streptophyta > Magnoliopsida > Zingiberales > Zingiberaceae > Curcuma > Curcuma longa. The sequence goes on along the minus strand of NC_133877.1, from coordinate 8,301,545 downwards.
TATAAAAGGCTTTCTCAGATTGGCACTCTGCGTCTATCTTGCTCGGGCACCTTTCTGCTGCTTATGCGTGGCTCCCAGGCCTCCTCCTAGTCCGCCTTCTCTACTCCACTCCTTAAAGAAGCAAGAAGTCCTGAAGAACTCAATCAGCTAATGAACCCGCTGATCCAGTTTCCACATCAGTTCTTAGAACTTAATAGTAGGCTTGAGCTCATCGGTACGGTACATTAAATAGCCCCTTTGGCCCTGCATTCATAATATAAGTTCTAATCCGCCTGTATATAATATAAGTTCCTCTGCATACAACTTACTAGATTTTTGGGCAGATAAATAGCCTTTGGGGCTATTTACGAAAGGAGATAAATAGCCCCAAAGGCGTAGACTTATCCGCCTGTATATAATATAAGTACCTCGGCTATGCAGAGTAGAGAAATAGCCTTTGGGGCTATTTACGACTAAAGGAGATAAATAGCCCCAAAGGCCCCCCATAATATTAAGTTAAGTTCTAACTGTATATAATATAAGATAAGTACCTCTGCTACGCAGAGGCATATAAATAGCCTTTGGGGCTATTTACGACTAAGCCTAAAATCAATATAAAGGAGATATTTACCTAAAATCAATATAAAGGAGATATTTACCTAAAATCAATCTAAAGGAGATAAATAGCCCCTTTGGCCCTACATTCATAATATTAAGTTCTAATCCGCCTGTATATAATATAAGTTCCTCTGCTACGCAGAGCAGATAAATAGCCAAAGGGGCTATTTACGACTAAGCCATACTATAATATAAGTTCAAATATATAGTAAGGGCCGACGCTATTCAACCCTGTATATATATTGGGATACGAAAGATCTGAATTTATATTTATTTTAGGGGCAAATTAAGGTATTACGAACTTAATATATATACGGGGTGTACCTGATATGATAGTTCTCTTTCCCTCTCCTTCGGCTAGGCCTTTCTTCGACGGCTTGGGAAAAGAACTTCACCACTCATGGTCTTCCTACTCCGATCTCGCTTCGGGTTTACCACTAGTTGGGCTAGCTTGCCTTCTGTCCTTTTCTGACTTTTTCCGCTTACTGGAAGTATAGATTGAAGCCCCTTGTAAGGGACTACGAGCAACTCGCACTAGCCGTAACAGCAACAGGAGCGAGGGCTGCCTCATCCGCTTCCTAGCCGGAAAAGAAGGACTTTCTTCAAGCCAGGAAGAGCAAGAGTACCGCCCGAGAAGAACGGAAAGAGAAAGAAGGATTGAAATCATGAACTCCTTTCCCTTTATTAGAAGTATAGTAGGAAAGCTTGACTGAACTAACGCTTTCTATACTATATAAGAGTTGCACCAGAAAGAGAGATTTTATCAAAGTCACCATCCCCTTATCCTAGCAGTCCAGTGACTAAGAAGGGGGCGGGGGAGGCAGTCTTCGAACTTGAGTATGGATCGTAATTGAGCGAAAGATCTGCTCATCGAAAAGTGGTCAACAAGCGAAGGTCTTGACCTGGAATGGAAGGATCGAATTCGAGCAATAAAATAAGAGATTGAAGAGTTGACTTTACGTTGAATACAGGAACTAGTACGTACACTTAGCATAGATGGAATGAACTATAATAGAAAAGACTCCGGCGGATTATCAATGCCCTTACTTAGGAGGTAGGCTATCGGTCATTATACTCGTCTTCTAAGCTCTGCTGCAGAAAAGAGCCGATTCTGACTCCCAATTCAAAAGAATTTTCAAAGCGCACTCTGGGGATGGTTGGTTTCGACATTCAACCCCTTGGCTCGGGTGCAGTTTGAGGAAAACTCCGTAGAGATTACTGCTGATCCATTTGTGAAAGCTCTTTTCCAACTAGTCCATCCCATTGAATTGAATGAAAGACTATCTCGACTCGACCCTTCCGTCTCTTTGCTTTCTATCTCTTACAGACAGAATAGATGAGAAGGTAGTCTTTCCTTAGATTGATAACCTTTTCCCTTGTAGTTTTCTTTCCATACAGAATAAATTCCTTTTTTGAGGAACTTATATTATAGTAGGGCTTTCTCGCTCAAAAAGAGCTCGGAACCTAGCCCGAGAGAGAAAAGCGTGCATTACGAGTACTGCCCAGATCTTCTCAATACAAGATCGAAAAGGAGGGGGTCTTTCTTCTCAAGTAGTAAAGAAGGCCCGGTCCTTCCCTAAATATTTTATTATAGAGCCTAGGTTGAATATTGGGGAGCTTTGACAACTTCCCAAACGCCCCACAGCTTAGAGGTCGGTGAGTTTAGAGACCTATAATACCCTTCTCACTAACCGTAGGTTCGAGCGAAGGCTACTTCAATAGATTCATAAAAATGAGCAGAACAGTGAGTACTAGTACAATTGTTATCCCATCAATGACCATAGCCCGAAGCAGACCTGGAAGCTGATCTGCGAGTGTGAACGATTAATATCGCCGCAAAAAGATTACGATTTCGATGGCTTCCTTTCCGGAAGGTGATTGGGATAAGGGTTTGATCGAGAGCTAGGGGATTCGGTTATTTAACCTAAGAGAAGAGATCCAGTTTACAGAGGAGATGCCAGGGGCGGTGGCTGTTCAAGGAAGTTTCTAAGGGGGAAGGTTTTCTTTTTTTATATTCGAGTTTGACCCCTTTCTTCGGAATTCATTCGAGTAGTAGCCATGGAATGGAAGGAGCTGCTTTCCCTGGCCGGAAAAAAGCGTAATCCGATGCCCTGCTTTCCTTATCCCTTAGTCCTCTCTCGCAAAAGCAATGGAAGTTGGAGCTAGTTTAGTTCTTTCATCGCCAAATTATAGTAAGGGGCCCTCGTCAACTTGAATTGGAATTGTGCAACTTTCCCTTTTCTCGGGATTGTTGGTCTTACAAAAAGTTCCCCTCGAAGACGGACATTTCAAGAGAAGAGATTAGAGTTATATTTTGAGGAAAGAGCCTCTTTTGGGCCGGTTCTTGTGAATAGGGCTCGATTCATGATCTTAGGTTTGAATGAAAGACAGGATACGAACGTAGGCGATTGGCTTGGGAGTCCCCGTCAAGCAAGCATTAGAGTCAAGGCACCAGTATCCTACATTTTTTATTTTTTTTTGCTCAAGAGCAAGGAAAACCTTGGCTGATCACCAGCTTTGAACTTTGAATCCGCTATTATCTTCAAGTGTCGGAGAGTGCAGCTCGAAGTCCTGCAAGTGATGTTATTGGTCGTAGGAAACCCCAGCTGATATGCCTTCGGGATAACCACACCTTCTGGTGACATCAACACGATCCCATCCCAATGCCATTCCCCTTTCGAATTCAAAGCTCCATCAAAGTACATGGTCCAAAAAAGTTTCTATACTCAATGTAAGTGTAAAATACTTTTTCATCCGGAAAATAATCCATCATGGGGCGGATGGTAAAAAAAAAGGTGACGTCCAAGGTGAAATAGCTTGTCCTAACATCGATTTCTAGCTGACATAAATGATCTCTGACAACAAGATTTGCTACCTAGCAATTCGGCCTGAAACAATCGAAGAGATACTTGAGCGCAAGAAGCCGGCATAGCCCTTTTCAAAATGAAAGAAAATACTGGTACTGAGGTTGTTAAAGCGGTAGAAATGAGAGTCAAATACCTTCCTTACTTTTACGAATCGCCCATCTAATAGCCCTTCGGCTTTTAACATTATTACCGGTTAACTACCGGGTATAGGTAGTTTACGGAAAAATGTTCTTATCGAAGAGCGGAAACTGAAAATACCGGAACTCCGTCGGCACTTCCTTCGTCATATGCTTAGTAAAAACAACTCTTTCTAGGATGCTACTTTTGTAAAGAGTGAGCGGTATTAGGAGTGTAGGGAATCTAGAAGCCCCACCCTCGTTGGGTGGGTGTGCAAAGTAAGGTGTTAAAATGCGGATACCGGCAATGTCTGGCCTGTAATAATAATCACATGGCTTTGTTTAGTAACTTTCTAGAGACTCTCACTCCGGTGCCTTGGCGCTCTGTGTTTGAACACAGAGGGCGGTTACGGCGGTTCCTGATAAGGATCGCTGTGGCCGTTACGGGTTACCTGTCTTTTGAAGAAGTTATTTGCTCGCTAGTTGTAGCGCGAAGAGTAGCTGCATTGGTGCGTAAGTCAGGCTTATTATTCACCTCTTTGTATCTCAAGCAGTGCGCTGTGCACCTACAGCAGTACTATGCGGGTTCTACAATTAGGGTAGGGAAGTCTGCGGTCAATGTCAGTCTAAGTAGACAAGGCATTCCATCTATTATACCGAGTCATCATCGACATTGCATTGCGCGTCGAGGTGATCGAGGTCACCATTTGGTGAGATTGTATTTGTCATGGTTTAGTCTGTGTAGGATTGTAAAGTTGGCAAAAAAGCCGTCCAAATCCACTTTCAGTTCGATCACTAGTTTCTCATTCAATACATCTCGTAGGGTTGCTGTCTATGGCGAATTAAAGAATGTGTGGAGCCGTTTGCAGCCTCTCTATATGCCTTGGTTGCCCACGATCCCGTTGATTACGGGACTATCGTGGGCAGATATAGAGTAGGGCCTGGAAAACTGTTCCTAACGATGACCGCCATTTCTGGAAGGCCCCGTCATATATATCTTCTATCTTCACTTCATTGAAGTACGAGATAGCAGCCTTCATCCGAGATCGGAAATTGGTTCATTGGGCAGCTCATGACTTCCATCCTGGGATGTTGTGGTCACAAAGGGTATTATATCCCTTAGACTATAGTTATACACGCAGGGTGATGGAGGACAGCTTGGAGTTCTACGTATCATATGTGGAACCCTTCTTAAATAAGGTCTATAGTCCTCTATGGGATCTTAAGCTGTCACCAGGTCGTCTATCGGGGGTCCTTTCTGGAGCCGGTAAACTGCGCTTGTTTGCAATAGGTAACTATGTGCAGCAGCGTTTGCTTTATCCTGTGCATGTCTGGGCTATGCGGGTGTTATCGCGCATACCCACTGATGGGACGTTCAAACAAGAACGCCCGATCCACAACCTTAGCTTAATAAGGCCTTCATATGTTCTGTCTATTGATTTGAAGGCGGCTACTGATATGTGGTCAGTCGACATCATCGCCACTGTTCTTCAGATGGCGTTGGGCAAGACTCTGGCGACATGCGTTGTTCAAGGGTGTCTTTCGTTGAACCACTTCTGGGTCAACAAACCGCTTGTTAAGAAAGCGCGACTCATTATGTTCATGACTGGTCAACCCTTGGGATACTACGGTTCTTGGGCGCTCTTCAGTTTCTCACACCATTATTTGGTGTGGTACGCGGTGCTACTAGCCTATCCAGGGAGTAAGGAGCCATTTCGAAAGTATGCCCTTCTCGGCGATGATATTGTAATCGCCGCCATACTAATATAAGTCGCGGTGGCTAAAGAGTACTGTCAGTTGCTAGACACCTTAGGTGTCCAAGTGTCGTTAGATAAATCGATAGAATCGACTACTGGCACTATTG
>NC_133877.1:8286101-8291101 GCF_044706935.1 Curcuma longa | reverse complement strand
CCTTGTAAGGGACTACGAGCAACTCGCACTAGCCGTAACAGCAACAGGAGCGAGGGCTGCCTCATCCGCTTCCTAGCCGGAAAAGAAGGACTTTCTTCAAGCCAGGAAGAGCAAGAGTACCGCCCGAGAAGAACGGAAAGAGAAAGAAGGATTGAAATCATGAACTCCTTTCCCTTTATTAGAAGTATAGTAGGAAAGCTTGACTGAACTAACGCTTTCTATACTATATAAGAGTTGCACCAGAAAGAGAGATTTTATCAAAGTCACCATCCCCTTATCCTAGCAGTCCAGTGACTAAGAAGGGGGCGGGGGAGGCAGTCTTCGAACTTGAGTATGGATCGTAATTGAGCGAAAGATCTGCTCATCGAAAAGTGGTCAACAAGCGAAGGTCTTGACCTGGAATGGAAGGATCGAATTCGAGCAATAAAATAAGAGATTGAAGAGTTGACTTTACGTTGAATACAGGAACTAGTACGTACACTTAGCATAGATGGAATGAACTATAATAGAAAAGACTCCGGCGGATTATCAATGCCCTTACTTAGGAGGTAGGCTATCGGTCATTATACTCGTCTTCTAAGCTCTGCTGCAGAAAAGAGCCGATTCTGACTCCCAATTCAAAAGAATTTTCAAAGCGCACTCTGGGGATGGTTGGTTTCGACATTCAACCCCTTGGCTCGGGTGCAGTTTGAGGAAAACTCCGTAGAGATTACTGCTGATCCATTTGTGAAAGCTCTTTTCCAACTAGTCCATCCCATTGAATTGAATGAAAGACTATCTCGACTCGACCCTTCCGTCTCTTTGCTTTCTATCTCTTACAGACAGAATAGATGAGAAGGTAGTCTTTCCTTAGATTGATAACCTTTTCCCTTGTAGTTTTCTTTCCATACAGAATAAATTCCTTTTTTGAGGAACTTATATTATAGTAGGGCTTTCTCGCTCAAAAAGAGCTCGGAACCTAGCCCGAGAGAGAAAAGCGTGCATTACGAGTACTGCCCAGATCTTCTCAATACAAGATCGAAAAGGAGGGGGTCTTTCTTCTCAAGTAGTAAAGAAGGCCCGGTCCTTCCCTAAATATTTTATTATAGAGCCTAGGTTGAATATTGGGGAGCTTTGACAACTTCCCAAACGCCCCACAGCTTAGAGGTCGGTGAGTTTAGAGACCTATAATACCCTTCTCACTAACCGTAGGTTCGAGCGAAGGCTACTTCAATAGATTCATAAAAATGAGCAGAACAGTGAGTACTAGTACAATTGTTATCCCATCAATGACCATAGCCCGAAGCAGACCTGGAAGCTGATCTGCGAGTGTGAACGATTAATATCGCCGCAAAAAGATTACGATTTCGATGGCTTCCTTTCCGGAAGGTGATTGGGATAAGGGTTTGATCGAGAGCTAGGGGATTCGGTTATTTAACCTAAGAGAAGAGATCCAGTTTACAGAGGAGATGCCAGGGGCGGTGGCTGTTCAAGGAAGTTTCTAAGGGGGAAGGTTTTCTTTTTTTATATTCGAGTTTGACCCCTTTCTTCGGAATTCATTCGAGTAGTAGCCATGGAATGGAAGGAGCTGCTTTCCCTGGCCGGAAAAAAGCGTAATCCGATGCCCTGCTTTCCTTATCCCTTAGTCCTCTCTCGCAAAAGCAATGGAAGTTGGAGCTAGTTTAGTTCTTTCATCGCCAAATTATAGTAAGGGGCCCTCGTCAACTTGAATTGGAATTGTGCAACTTTCCCTTTTCTCGGGATTGTTGGTCTTACAAAAAGTTCCCCTCGAAGACGGACATTTCAAGAGAAGAGATTAGAGTTATATTTTGAGGAAAGAGCCTCTTTTGGGCCGGTTCTTGTGAATAGGGCTCGATTCATGATCTTAGGTTTGAATGAAAGACAGGATACGAACGTAGGCGATTGGCTTGGGAGTCCCCGTCAAGCAAGCATTAGAGTCAAGGCACCAGTATCCTACATTTTTTATTTTTTTTTGCTCAAGAGCAAGGAAAACCTTGGCTGATCACCAGCTTTGAACTTTGAATCCGCTATTATCTTCAAGTGTCGGAGAGTGCAGCTCGAAGTCCTGCAAGTGATGTTATTGGTCGTAGGAAACCCCAGCTGATATGCCTTCGGGATAACCACACCTTCTGGTGACATCAACACGATCCCATCCCAATGCCATTCCCCTTTCGAATTCAAAGCTCCATCAAAGTACATGGTCCAAAAAAGTTTCTATACTCAATGTAAGTGTAAAATACTTTTTCATCCGGAAAATAATCCATCATGGGGCGGATGGTAAAAAAAAAGGTGACGTCCAAGGTGAAATAGCTTGTCCTAACATCGATTTCTAGCTGACATAAATGATCTCTGACAACAAGATTTGCTACCTAGCAATTCGGCCTGAAACAATCGAAGAGATACTTGAGCGCAAGAAGCCGGCATAGCCCTTTTCAAAATGAAAGAAAATACTGGTACTGAGGTTGTTAAAGCGGTAGAAATGAGAGTCAAATACCTTCCTTACTTTTACGAATCGCCCATCTAATAGCCCTTCGGCTTTTAACATTATTACCGGTTAACTACCGGGTATAGGTAGTTTACGGAAAAATGTTCTTATCGAAGAGCGGAAACTGAAAATACCGGAACTCCGTCGGCACTTCCTTCGTCATATGCTTAGTAAAAACAACTCTTTCTAGGATGCTACTTTTGTAAAGAGTGAGCGGTATTAGGAGTGTAGGGAATCTAGAAGCCCCACCCTCGTTGGGTGGGTGTGCAAAGTAAGGTGTTAAAATGCGGATACCGGCAATGTCTGGCCTGTAATAATAATCACATGGCTTTGTTTAGTAACTTTCTAGAGACTCTCACTCCGGTGCCTTGGCGCTCTGTGTTTGAACACAGAGGGCGGTTACGGCGGTTCCTGATAAGGATCGCTGTGGCCGTTACGGGTTACCTGTCTTTTGAAGAAGTTATTTGCTCGCTAGTTGTAGCGCGAAGAGTAGCTGCATTGGTGCGTAAGTCAGGCTTATTATTCACCTCTTTGTATCTCAAGCAGTGCGCTGTGCACCTACAGCAGTACTATGCGGGTTCTACAATTAGGGTAGGGAAGTCTGCGGTCAATGTCAGTCTAAGTAGACAAGGCATTCCATCTATTATACCGAGTCATCATCGACATTGCATTGCGCGTCGAGGTGATCGAGGTCACCATTTGGTGAGATTGTATTTGTCATGGTTTAGTCTGTGTAGGATTGTAAAGTTGGCAAAAAAGCCGTCCAAATCCACTTTCAGTTCGATCACTAGTTTCTCATTCAATACATCTCGTAGGGTTGCTGTCTATGGCGAATTAAAGAATGTGTGGAGCCGTTTGCAGCCTCTCTATATGCCTTGGTTGCCCACGATCCCGTTGATTACGGGACTATCGTGGGCAGATATAGAGTAGGGCCTGGAAAACTGTTCCTAACGATGACCGCCATTTCTGGAAGGCCCCGTCATATATATCTTCTATCTTCACTTCATTGAAGTACGAGATAGCAGCCTTCATCCGAGATCGGAAATTGGTTCATTGGGCAGCTCATGACTTCCATCCTGGGATGTTGTGGTCACAAAGGGTATTATATCCCTTAGACTATAGTTATACACGCAGGGTGATGGAGGACAGCTTGGAGTTCTACGTATCATATGTGGAACCCTTCTTAAATAAGGTCTATAGTCCTCTATGGGATCTTAAGCTGTCACCAGGTCGTCTATCGGGGGTCCTTTCTGGAGCCGGTAAACTGCGCTTGTTTGCAATAGGTAACTATGTGCAGCAGCGTTTGCTTTATCCTGTGCATGTCTGGGCTATGCGGGTGTTATCGCGCATACCCACTGATGGGACGTTCAAACAAGAACGCCCGATCCACAACCTTAGCTTAATAAGGCCTTCATATGTTCTGTCTATTGATTTGAAGGCGGCTACTGATATGTGGTCAGTCGACATCATCGCCACTGTTCTTCAGATGGCGTTGGGCAAGACTCTGGCGACATGCGTTGTTCAAGGGTGTCTTTCGTTGAACCACTTCTGGGTCAACAAACCGCTTGTTAAGAAAGCGCGACTCATTATGTTCATGACTGGTCAACCCTTGGGATACTACGGTTCTTGGGCGCTCTTCAGTTTCTCACACCATTATTTGGTGTGGTACGCGGTGCTACTAGCCTATCCAGGGAGTAAGGAGCCATTTCGAAAGTATGCCCTTCTCGGCGATGATATTGTAATCGCCGCCATACTAATATAAGTCGCGGTGGCTAAAGAGTACTGTCAGTTGCTAGACACCTTAGGTGTCCAAGTGTCGTTAGATAAATCGATAGAATCGACTACTGGCACTATTGAATTCGCCAAGCAGTATTGGACAGATCAGGTTCAAGTTAACTTGACTCCAGTATCAGCTAGCGCTGTTCTAGCAGCCCAGTCACTCATCGGACTCTGTCAGTTGGCTGATAAGTATGGCTTGTCGAGGTCATGCCTCTTTCGGTTGGCGGGTGCAGGGTTCCGAGTCCGCGGACGACTTCTCTCCTCTCGTCTATCAAGACGGTGGAAACGGTTGCGTGTAGTTGCGGATAAGTCCCTTTCTTACTTTCGGCTACCTTTGGATATGTGGTTTGGTCGGGGCCCTCAACCCTTATCTGAAGGGTATCATAGTCGAAAGGTTAGCAGGGCCTAAGCAATTAGTCTTAGTCCCTGAAGAGGACCTATGGTATTCAGATGAGCAAGACATACTAGAGAGGACGCTCCTTCGGGAGTGGATGAAAGAGTGGTTAGAATTCCTTCTCTGGTACTGTAAGATGATATCTGATCCCTCTCCTTCGTTGGAAGATCTGTTTTCATCGCCGACGGTTAACCACACCTGGAAGCGTGTCGTGGCGGACAAAAGGATTCAACGCTACAGCCTTCTATGGCAATGTTGGGATTTAGGTGATGGATGGAATCTTTCTACGATACCCCCTTGTTTATCAGAGGGGCGAACGGTAGGTCTGGAAGGAGATTTAAC
>NC_133877.1:7996101-8278601 GCF_044706935.1 Curcuma longa | reverse complement strand
CATATTAAAAATCTCACTTCCTTCAGTCTATTGTTCCCGGCAGTTGCTATAGAATGGAGTGAGTTTCGCTAGCCCATTCATGAGGTTATCACCTCTTCGTGATATTAAGAAGAAGGAGTAGCCTTTCTATATGCTTCTTCGAATCGATACTGATTTGAATAATGTTCCCCCCTCTTCTTTCGTCTATGCTTTTTGTAAAGCGGCTAAATCCTATGGATAAATTAGCTACGTGAAAGCTAAAAGCGTCACTAAAAAAGAGGTCATATGCAAGGCTTTGTGGGGAGATCGACTTGCAGAAGTCTCTCACGCCGGGGATTTTGATAGGAGTGACAGGGGAAGGGTAAATGAGTTAGGAACGATCCCAAACCCTCTGAGAGATGCTTTTCATAGCCTACTTTCGTACCCACAAGCCCATGCAAGGGAATCCACTTAAGACTTTCCCTCTGAGATAGCGAGAGCGCTTGCACAGATGTTCTTGCCACTGTTGGTGCTTTAGTTGTACTAAAAGTAGTAGGAGATTAGGACTAAGGGCATAGCTTAAGGAAGCAAGTAAGCTGAGGGAGTTCTGTGGTGAAGGACTACGCGCTGCTAATGTCCACATTCGGTCGGTCTTCAAGTGAGTGAGATGAGGAGTGAAGAGATGGAACTAAAGAGATTCGGGTTAGCCCAAGCCAAGTACCATCCATTTAGCTATCGGACGATGTGATCATCCGCTTCGGACCTTTCTCCGCCCTTTATTTACCCCCGCTGCTGGTCTTCCCACTTGCAACTGGTATGCGGTAAGACAAGAGCGTCTTCATTCAGAGAGAGTTCAAATACGCTCTTCCTTATGTTAGCAAGAAAAGAAGGAGCTCTTGTTGTTATAGAAGAAGCAGCTAGTTCATCGGCATCTGTTGTCGTTGAATGAATAACCGACGTTATTGCTCTTGTTGGCAGTTAGTTTGATTCAGCAGTGACGAAAGGCTATCGTATTCTAATGATCTCATCTGCTTAACGAAATGCTCTTTCTAGGTCTTTCGGCATAGAAAGAGAGTAGTAGGCTGTGATGTGATGCCATATAGTGAAGTTCGAAAGGGCTTAGAAGCATAGAACTGACTTGACTTCAACTTCACGTAGGAACCGTCCAATTCCATAAGAAAGGACGTAACCAAAGGGGAATGACGTGATAGGGCACCAGTCTTCTTTCTTTAAATAAAAGGCTAAGGGCAGAGACCGATTGAATTTGATAATAGCAAGCCCAAGTCCAGGTTTAGGAGTACATTCCCGGTAGCAAAGGAAGAAGGAAATGTTGCGAAGTCGGGATAGGTAGAAGGGGGGAACGGTACTCTCTTTTCACAATCGCCCGTGGCTAAAACAAAGAGGGCCTAGACCCAAGCAAGGGTAGGAGATTGAGCAATCAACAATATCCTTGAGGTAAGTGCTTTTTTTGCTCTTACAGAAGAAGCTGCTATTGCATACCTTGTTACAAAATACGTAGCTACGGAATTCGTTTAGTCACATGGAGCTGTTCTCTTATCTGCTCTTCCCGCTGTTAGAGTAAGCCTTGCTGGATTTACATTTTCTGCTGGAACTCGTGCTTGAGATACTCTTCCTGCCTTAGTTAATTAAAAGTATAAGTATTCCCCCTCAGCTGAATCGAGGTTTGGAACAAAGGAATTTCACTTTCAAGCCATAGGCGAGGGACAACAACCAGTGCCCGGGGATGATGTTGATGCGTAAGATATTTCTTACAGAGAAGTCTCTCGAGCCCTATGCCAGTTAGTTGCCCATTTCCTCATCTATGGCTTAGCTATCTCAAGTACTTGAGATATTATGGAGTTGTTGCGTTGGAAGCGAGGGGGGATAACAGGGGAAGGAGACTGAGCTTGGGGCTCTCTTCTGAGTAAGGAAATTGCTCGTAGCCACGTTATCGGTCTTGACCAAGAACCTTGAGCCCAGCGAAGAAAACTACTCCAGCAATTCAATGGTCTCACTTGTGACTTGGCTGGCTGGATTCCTCAGATTGACTAGCTGCTTTTGAGTTCCTCAGATCGACTAGTAGCTTTTGATTAGCTATCTGCTTTGCTGAAAGTGAAAGCTCACGACCGCTCGACTATATACGCATAAACTGGACCCCTTAAACTAACTAGTCCAGAAATAGGAAGCAAAGGAAATACTAATGGATTCGTCGCCTAGGGCTGGAGCGCGGATAGCATTAGACCTTAATTTTGACTCAGTTCACGTCTGGCCTGGCTGGCCTGGAATGAAAGCTATGTTTGCCCCAGAAATGTCTCTGGAAGGAAGGCTTTCCGAGCTGGCTACGTGTGCAGTGTAGCTAAAAACATGAAGAGGTACGCAGTTACTCGCAAGTTTTGTAGTAATTATTTAGGGAGAGGAAAAGATCTTTCTATATGCTTTTCTTGTCCTTATCATCTCTATTTCTTGTTGAGGTTGCTTGCTTCCAAGCTATCCGGGCTTCCTTTGCTACTGTACTGGTTCGCTACCTATAATTCTATTTATTTTAATTCCATTTTCACTTTTGTGGTTTTCGCATTTATGAGATCCATTTTTCACGTTTCCGATAGCGATCACAACCGGTTTAAAATACACGATTGCCATACTTGCTTTGGCTGTTTTCAACGCTGGAGGAGCGGTTCCGTCACATTGAGGTATCCCATATCCTTTGCTCGGAATTGGTACTGACCAACTCTTTCTTCTTTTTTTACTTTCTTTCGAAATTGAGCTTTTTGCTTTGTTTGCCGCCGTTGATTAGCTTCATCTTTCCTCCTCTAATTCAGCCGGTTAAACAGCATTCATTGATGGATCAACCCCTGGGTATGAATAGGTTTCTTTTCCTAAGAGAGGAGGGCGTCGGGCGGATAAGAAACCGGGTATGCACTCCTTACTCAGAGGAGAGAATGGATATTAATCAAACGTAGGAAATCCCTACTTTTTATCAAATCCCAGAACTGAGAACAAGACCTACTTCGGACATCAAAACAATGAAACTGACCGCGACACTGAACCGGGGCCTCTTCCTAGAACGGATTGGCGCCTCTAATAGACTCTCCTCCGCTTGAAAGGCCTGTGCCTTCGATTCAGACAAGAGAGATGACGACAAGGATGCTTGGAAAGGGCGTCTTTCTTGCACCTGGCATTAGTGCCGACTGCTGCTACAGTGTCTTAAAGTTCGAGCTACAGTGGTGAGCCCACCGAAGCGAGTGTGACAAACCAAGTTTTGGCTTTATGAAGTGCTCCAATGTTTAAAGCGGAAGACGAATCTGATAAAAATGGGTATCTATCTGCAGGGGCGGAACAAGAAGCAGGGCTAGACCACTACAAGACAAGACAAAAAGTGGGCTTTCGTCTCCGGGTAGAACCCAACGATTCGAAAAGCAGCGAGCGCGCATTCGTTCATCTTGAGAACTATACTATAGACTTGCTTCCTGTGGTCTACTCAAAGCGAGCACGAGTCTAGTTATCTTGATTCAAAGCGGGGATATGGGCCTATTGATGACGGGGCTCGAGATTAGGGCTTTCAAGCGAAAGTCTGAAAGAGGGGAAGATGAGAACGAAAGGACGGAAGAAGCGAAGAAGAAGGAGAAACCAATTGGAGAGTTCATACCCAACGGAGCTCACCCGGGGTGAGGCGATGGGTGCCTTTAGAACGGCTCAGAAGACGAATAAATTCCGGGAGTCGTAACAAGCAAGGTTTTTGACTTATCCACCAAGGCCATACTATAATAACAAAACCCGCAGGAAGAGTTCATCGACCAAGTGGAGCAGATCAGATAGAGCTTCGGGTCGGTCCTCAACTTGAAATATTTGGCAAGGTTATAAGCTTCAAAACCTACTTTAGAAGCAGTGATAGGGTCCGGACCTTAGCAGCTCCAAGGAGTCTTGAACACTTACCGTTGAGCATTTACCGATCTCCTGTTACTGAAGTATAAGGGAAGCCACCATAGTACACGGCTGGAATAAAGGGTGCTCCATGGCCAAGTCTATCTCAATTGCTTCTACCACAGTTTTTCAATCTTCCCGGTTCTACAATCCAATTCTATTTACCAACCCCCGAGGATATTATGAATCGCCTCTGAAACTAATCCAATGCTTGAGTCGAGGAGGCTTGTTTCCGTACCCCGGGTAGTCCTTACCAACTGAAAGAACTAGTGTGGGATAAACTAGAAGCTATACTTTGAAAGATCTCTCTTCTATGGACCAGTTGATTACACAGAAAGGGCCTTTCGAAGCGCTTCCCCGGGCTTTATTATTTTATGGATGGGCACTCGGCTTTCCTCCGGCCGTCTCATTTTGGTACTAGCCTTAGGGCAGTTCTACCACGGGCGAATTCCGACCCTCACTGTACCCCCACACATCTGGTTACATGCTCATGGGATTGGTTTCAATAAATAGTCTTACTCATCTAGTTTCCCTGCGAAGTACTGATGTGAATGACACGAGGCAGTTTAAGAGGCCTTTGTTTTGGTTTTTGGATGCTCTTGCATTTCTCAGCGCTCTCCTTCTATAGGTTCCCCGTCTCACCTGTGGATGCGTGCTTTGCCTGCTCTGTGGTCTCTTGCTATCGATTCTAATGGCCTCTTTATTAGGGCACTCATGAAGCATCCCATAAATTATTATTATTCTAATAATAATGCGCCAACTTAGCTTGGGCAAAGGGTACCAAGCAATCTCGCAAGCTTCAGTTTTCCAGTTCAGAATCCGAAGTGAGGAAAAGAATCCTAGGTCAAGGCAGTAGCACGGTACGGGCCCAAGTTCTCAGTGCTTAGTGTGAAATGACTTAGTCAAGAGATCGTAGGATACCGGCAAAGGAAGAAGGTTGATACTAGTTTGATTTCGATTCGGAAAAGAAGATGGAAAATCTCACTAGTCAAGGCCCTTTTTTTTGTAAATTTTGAAAGAAAAAAAGAAAAGGTTTAGAGCTTAGTACTTTATGTGCTAAGGAAGAAGTCGAATCAAGCAAAGATCCTCTGACATTAGCTAGTAGCTGCTTTCCTAGGACTTGCACTTGCTTCTTTTAGGGAAGGCTTGGCTCTATTTATGTATGCTATTTCCATCCACTTGACTGTTCTTCGCGAGTCTCTTTCGTCTCTTCCTGGGAATCCAATGCATATGATTCAAGAAAGAAGAGTTCCACCATTAGATTATGAGAAGAGTGGCAAGAAGTGGATCCATATGAAAGAAACCTTTCTTCGCCTGGTGGCTTGGGCGTAGGTACTTACCTCCCAAGTACATCATCCGAACGAACTAGATTCTATTGATTTGTAGGACACTCGATCCGTTTCAGCTAAGCTAATATATTAAAATGAAATAAACGCTGTCGCTTTCAGCGAGTTAGGAGATTCACGCTGAGAACCATTCCATAATGGAGGACTTTATAACATCAACCGCAATTCAATCAATATGTCAGGTAGCACTTCTCAAATCTTTCTTGGCGAGTCACCACTGCCTCTCTTAGATCGAGCCCCTTGTATGCCCTATCCCCTCCGCAGAGGGAAGAGGAAGAAAAGTATTATATACGTGGGGCCCTAATGAAAAAGAAGAAGTTAGCAATCCAACCGTGTTACCAGAGGTGGAACTATACGTTTCACTGGGTGATCACTATTATCTATTCGGGTCGCTAAGGCTTTCCCACGGCAGACTCTACCAAATAGATTCCAATTCCATCTTTCCGAGAAAGAAGAGATGAACGGGCTTTTTCGGAATTAATTTACCTTTCCACCCAGGAGTTCTACTATCGGCCAATGCAGAGGTGGAAGGCTCTCGTCGCTCAGGAAGCTACTACGGATCCCAGACCTGCACCAACAAAACAAGGATTTCACTGCTCAACAGCTTAAGGGCTACTATATCTCATCCGCATGAGGGAATATCTAGTGATAGAGGAAAACGCGAGAATTCAGGTTTGTAATGCATATACTCTATTACACCAGAAAAAGAAGTATATTACCGCACATCAGCTTGAAGAGCGGCTATCGGAGTCAGGCTTAAGAGAGCCTCCTACCTAGTCAAATACTGAACTGAAAAAAGAAGACATCATCGAGTACTGAATCGGATTCAGAGATCACCAGCCTATCGAACCAAAGGTTGACCAGTCACTTTTGTTGTTGCAGAATTAGACCCCCAATGGTTACCAGTTGAAGAGAGCGGCTCTCTTGACCCTTGATAAATATAAATTCCGATCTGGGTCAAAAAGAAGAAAAGAATCCGCCTGCTTGCGATATAAGACTTAAGCCAAAACGCGCCCACTTTGTCTTGGATGCCCTTGGGCGGAATAGATGGAAGCCATAAGAAATAGGGGGCACTCGCTGTCGTAAAGTAGACGTGGGCAAGAAAACACGAAAGCAAAGTATGCATTATAACTCCAGCCTGAATCATTGTATTCATCATCAAAGGGCCTCCCTTTCGGGCAGAACCTGGTGGATAGGACAAATAGAGGTTCTCTCCTCCAATGTGGGGTAGATTCCATAGCCCCAAGACTTCAACAGTTTGAAGGTCCATTATCGACGAATCCAATTTGCTAGGGAAGGTTTCCTGTGAAATAGCTATGCATGCTCATCTCCTTTGTTTATACTCTGCTGAACTGTGTGTACCTTGTATAGTGAGACAGCCTTAGGGTAAGGAGGAACGGGAGGGCAGCTTTTAGAGATTCCTTCTCACATTTGATAGGGAAGAGCGATTCTCCTCATTTATCAGGGAAGGCTGGAAGTTCAAACTAACGCTTGCATGTCTCAGAGAGGGAATTGGGGTCTCTAAAAACCTCCTTGTTGCAGATTCCCGAGGACTCTAATTGAGTCGGAAGACTGAAGAAAGTGGAAAAGACATGGGATCATGCTTTATCTTCTCGTTTACTACGCTTGGCAATAGGACCGCCCGGTCAAGAATGAGAGAAGTAGGTGCAATGATCTTAGTTGACAAATGAGTTGTGGGATGCGCCCGTTGGTGGATCCAAAGATGAAAGGAGTGCCACTGTGTCGGGAAGAAAAAAGCTTAGCTTAAGAGATTTGAACCTGCCATGGAAAAACCTGTGAATTTGACTTTTGATGCTTCTTCTTCGCATCTTGACCGGAACCCTCACATGACCCAACTTAGCACTGTCGCTTACCTCGTCAGCCCAGCCTGACGACCAAAAGCCTTACTAGCACTTCCGAACTCTCCCGCACCAACGTTCATGCTAGCAACCAAGTCTCAGCTCCAGCTAGCCAACAGTCAGCCGAAAGGGGGTGTGACACTAGTTAACTTAGAGCTTCTAGTGAGCTAGTAGCTTACAACTTACTTTGTTCATGTCTCGCCTCTTCTCAAAAAATAGGGGACAGAGTAGCCAATCCTTTCCCGGATATAGCTTCTTCGGTTAAGTCTAATTCTACCTGCTCGAGAAAGAAGGGAAAAAGAGAGGTACAGTGGGGATTAGCCCCATATCTTAGATATCCCAGTTAAAGAAAGACTTTATGACTCAGTTTCGGTTGAAAATGAGATTCTGTCTGACCTCGTGAAAGCAGCTATCCGCCACTCGTACATATGGATCCGAGTTCCGCACCTCATTTTTTTCCTTACTGACGCTATTTAGTTATTCGGGATCTGAATTCCCACTAGAGAAGACGGGAGTCAGGGGTCATGTCCGGGTTATCCCCGTATTGTATTAGCGAGAGCTACTTACTATATTTCCCCTGCTCGCCTTAACGAAGTGCCTTTCTTTCACTTCGAAAATTAGGGCCGGAAAGGGACTCGTTCTTGAAAAAGAGAAAAAACTCAAAAACCAAAAAAATGAAAATTTCAAACTAGTTATGACCTTGATGCACGTTGGTGCATCGGGGTGCACTGGTTGAGGCGGAAGGCCAGCGTGGGGCCATTATAATGAATTAGGTCAAATGATCGGGAGTCGTCTGGGTGGTTAGGTATACGCATACCCTCATCCAGCTTAAGGTTGTTCCCATCTTTGGGCAAACTATTGCAGCTCATTATGGTCCATAGACCGAGAGTACACCTGGAAGCTTGGAATTGATTGCTAAACCATGCACCACTTGTATCAAGCGTTAATAACTGTAGCCAATAAAAACAAGTCTTACCAGGTACTCCGAAGATTGAGTCATAAAGTCTTCTTATTGGGCAAACATGGTGGTACTCTTCTTTTGAAGAAATCGATGCCTTTCCTCTTTTTAGCAAAAATTTCTACTCTTTTGTATCTTTTTTGCCATATAAAAGTCAGTTCCTCGGCTCAATGGATTTCTTTGAGTCCATACTTTCAAGAATTGGGTGCTCTATTGGGAGTCGAGTCCTGTTGAGTATGGACTTAGGCTGTGAAGGATGGCTCCTTTTGGTTTTTATTCTATCAGCTTTCGGTATTTTTTATGGTTCTTTAATGAATATGACGGGAGGAAACGAGACAATTAACCAAGGGCCGCACAGGGGCCGGCCCCTCTTCAATACAAAAATCTCCATCGGACTCTATTATTTCACATGCTTCCCGCGAGGGAGATTCGGACAAGGAACTCTTCTTTACTCCAAGGCAAGTTGAAGTAGTTGCTCGTCCGTGTCGTCTTCTTCCACCTCTACCCCCGGTATTGAGAGTTCTCCCAACAACGGACAGAACGAAGAGCGGTACTCTGATACTTATATCCAACCTGGAAGTGAAGAACACGAGGCAATGAAAGAAAGTTTTATTCGCATTGCAAGGGGAAAGCTCGAAGAATGGGAGGCCAGTGGGCTAATTGATGGTTTGATCAGTAAGAAAACAAATGAGGAACTGTCCCAAGCTTTGAACATAGAATTAATCCAAACTAAAGAAGAAATGAACAACTATATAGAGGAAGAGAAGAAGCTGTGAATAGGTCCTCGGTTCTTATTTCCAAAAGGTAGTGATCAGTGGAGGAAAAAGAAGCTCTTACAGACAAAGTGCAGCCTATTCGTCCCTTCGTAGTGGAGCCCTCTTGGAAAACCTATTTCTGACCAGTCAGTCTTCTAAGGAGGTTCGAGCGTAGATCGGTTGGTTTGTCCTCGGCGCCTACCTTTGAAAGGAGCCAGGAAAGCAAGCCTTTAAGCCAGAAGTGCCGCTGTGCCAGTGGAAATCTACCAGTACCCGTTGAAGTTAAATCCGCTAGTGTTATTACTTGACTCACTACGGAACTTCCTTTGGGCGAGCCTACTTACTTAACTTGATTGACTGCGGAGCTACTTCGCCCCTTCCGTTGGCTACTCTCGTATGAACACCCTTTCTCTCCTTAGATTATCTAGCCCGCCAGCCTTCTATTTAATTAAGTGATCCCATTTGCTTTCCAGCGGCTTGGCGCTAGAACACGCCTCTTTCGGAATAGAATAGAGCGGGCCCCCTCTTACTTAAACGCAGTCAAAGCCCTAACCTCATCCCTTCCCTGAGCGCCCTAACGTACTCAACGTAATTCTCATGCCTTAGGCTAGGCCCACACGCCTCATGCCTCGCATACTCACGTTCTCCTGCTTCCCAACGCTTACTTACGCGTTAATGCCTACCTGCTCCTCCTGCTCCACACCCACTACTGCTACCACTCACTATTGCTCTACTCACCACGCTCTACTTGCTAGTTTGCTTTTCTTCGGCACAAACATCAAAACGCTCTTAAGTAAGGAAATTCAAACTCCGGAGTGACTATTAAGCGGAAAGCCAAGCATTAGTACCAGTAGTTAGAGTTAGAAAAGGAGCAAGTAAAGAGAGGTTGAGCTAGTGCACTGAACACTTTATTATTACCACGAGTCAAATGGTGCACAATGAAGACCAACCCGCGAGCTACCCTCTCAAATCTTCATTAAAGAGTCGAGCGACAAATTATAGTAAGAGGGCTAAACGAAACTTCATTCGTCCGGAAAGATCAAATTGTTCTACACCCCCTTTGGCTATTTATATGCCTCTGCGTAGCAGAGGTACTTATCTTATATTATATACAGTTAGTCTACGCCAAAGGGGCTATTTATCTCCTTTCGTAAATAGCCCCAAAGGCTATTTATCTGCTCTGCATAGCAGAGGAACTTATATTATATACAGGCGGATTAGAACTTATATTATGAATGCAGGGCCAAAGGGGCTATTTATCTCCTTTACTGTATTTCTTATATTATAGTAAGGTCGTCCGACTTAGCCTGCGTAGCACCTCCTCTCTCTTACCTGACTGGAGATATCGCAACAAGAGTCAAGAGTAGCTTACTGAGTTTCTTTGGCATCGACTTATCTTCTCTTCAGTTCATGTATGGGCTTCCTTAATGGACTGGTCAAGTCCCTTGCATTAGTTGAGAATGAATCAATCCTCGTCCATTCTACTCTTTAGGTGCTGAGCTTGGGGCTAAAGAAGGACTTCCTTTTGTTCGGCTAAAGAATTCCATGCCCTTCTACAAGGGGTCCTCCCCCGTTTCAGCCCAATCACTGGCTCCTCTCTTCCTTACATACTTAAGAGAGGGTTGCTAAAGAATTAGAGAAATTCCTAGCATTCCTTAGTTGTTCTGCATTCCTATCCATTGTGTGCTCCGGCCCGCCCCTCCCGAAGACCATGAATTGCATGGAGACTCATAGTAATTAGTAGCTCCCGCTGGTAGCTCTGCGACGCGTGCCAAAAATGTCCAATTCAGAGCTAGTTGACCTCTCATAAGGCGTGGGCTAAGGTAGGGTGCTTAGAGGAACTCATAGGACCGGTGCTTTCGCTGCTATTTCTACTAAGCAGAGTTCTTCCTAAGGCCTGGCTCCATTCTGACAGCTCTGCGGTAGGTACGAGTGCTACGACTCAATGGCAGGAATTTTACAAAGCGAGTAGAATGAACGACAAGAGGGACCTATAGTATTAATAGTAAATGATGCCTAGGCGGGTCCTGGCTAGTCTTACTGGGCACCATGAGAACAGGACTGATGCAAGGCTGAGTAGCAGTAGGCTGGTCTGACCCGTGCAGGCACAGGTAGGCCTGCCCATGACATGTCTTAACAGTACCCGTACCAACTCTACTCTAATCCATGTCTTGTCGCTACCGCCCATTAGCTGCAGTCCCTAGGTTGCTCTACCTCTGTCCTTTCAGCCCATTCCTCCCATTTTAGCACTACAGTCATTCTTTCTCAATATGCTTTGCGGAGAAAGACACTTTCAATCTCTCTCGACTAAGTGGAGAATGGGAATGAAGCTGAGCCCTACCACGTAGCTTTCGCCAAATATATAGTAAGGGCCGAACTAATAAGCCTGGGGCTTCTCCTCAGCCCAGCGCTATTAATATTCGGTGGTTAATACTCAGTCTTGGATTAAGATGCTCAGTGGCACTCGTTACGTCAGTAGTCTTCTCCAGCTGTTGTGAATGGGATGGTAGAGGCAGCAAATGAGGAGTGTTCAGGAGTGAAACGATGTGCTATGAGCGGGAGACCGATGATAGGGCTCATCAATAAATAGGTTTAAGTTTATCCTCCCACCTCGGATCTATTCTGGTTGGTATAATGGGATTAGAACCGACTTGATAAGTACTCTGGCTTCTTTATCTTAGAGAGTTCTGTTATTGCTGGTCTCTCTTCAGGATTCTTAGTGCGGGATCTGGTCTAGGCTGCTATGGGATGGGAGTCAAGTGGGGCTCCTATTACAGCTGGGCTCCCATCATCAGCTACGGGAGCCAACTATGCTCAGCAACTACTAGTTGGCCGGGCTCATCTCAGTTCTGGCTACCTGGCTCAGTTCTCCTCCATCCATTCCGACGCACTTCACTCCTCATTTGAAGCTCCAACGCTAGGCCTCTGCTCGTTAACTCTTTGCCGTCAGTAGCCTGTCCTCAGCTCCTTCTCTCTTACC
This sequence comes from Curcuma longa, assembly GCF_044706935.1. Lineage (NCBI taxonomy): Eukaryota > Viridiplantae > Streptophyta > Magnoliopsida > Zingiberales > Zingiberaceae > Curcuma > Curcuma longa. The sequence goes on along the minus strand of NC_133877.1, from coordinate 8,266,824 downwards.
CGTCCGCTGCATTCTTCCCACTCCTGCTCCCATCCATTGGCCTGACTCCTTGAAGGCAAGGAACTGCTAACGAAGGGACCCTTGCTCTGCGTTGAATAATGATCTTCTGCGGGACAGAACAATTAGTCCTCAACTATGATAAGATATCAGAGGAGGACAACCAATACGATTAATAAAGGCTGGGACGGGATGCGAAGGGAAAGAGAACCCAGGCCAGTTGTAGTGAAAGCTGATTCATGGGCCCTGACCAGCTATCGCAATTTATTCATTTGTTACTCGCGACTTAATTTGAAATTTGACCCAACAAAAATAATTATCGACTTCCCTTATATTCTGGTCTGGCTGGTTGAATTGTACTTTGCTACTTTAACTCGAGGGACTGTAATGTGCTCGACCGTAAGGGAAGAGTGCAAACATCTAAAAGAAAAACAAAAACAATCCCAACTGCAGCAGTTGAATATATGAATGATGGAGTATGAGAATGTTTGCTGTCCTGGCATCAATATACCATAACAGTAAACGTTTTATGACCACGTTGCTAACGCTCGTACCTTTATTATGTGTTAAGACTAAGTGCTTCTCGTTCCAAACAAATAATATCTGTATTTAAAGCTTGTGCCCCTAAATCTGATTATATAGTTCGGGACCCTAGTATTTATGTTTATACAATATGATTCTGATGATTTGTATATGATATAAGTCCTTTTATGGGAAAAAAACTGGTTTTATTCTTTCGACAAGACCTCGATCAAAAGTGACTAGGGTAATCTATGTTTAGGCGATAAATAAGGGGCTTTCTTACTTATTATCCTACTTCAGCACTATTTCCCTAGGGGAAAGTATGTTTATGCGAAAAATAAAGGGTTTCTTACTTTATATCTTACTTCAGGACCATTTACCTAGGGGAAAGTGACTCGAGTCTTAAAACACGGGGTTTCTAACTTTGAGTCCTACTTCAGGACCATTTTCTTTCTCTAGGGGAGAGTGACTCGAGTGTAAAAACACGGGGTTTATTACTTTATGTCCAACTTATTTACCATTTCCCTAGGTGTGACTGACTCGAGGGTATCCCGATAGGCTCGACCATATATATAAGGGGCAGATCTTTCCCAATATATATACAGGGTTGAATGAGAAATTGCATAATTTACTAGATTTTTGGGGAGTTAAATTGCATAGCAATTGTAGCAATTTAACTATATTAGGGCCGCCTTACTATAATATAAGTTAAAATATATATACCCCTAAAAGAAAGTAAATTCCGCACTTACTATAATATAAGTTATAAAATTTATTATAGTTTCTTTAGGGCCGAATTTACTGTAAGCCCTCAAAGAAAGATAAATTCTATATAAGTTTTAGTCGTAAATAGCCCCTTTGGCTATTGGCTTACTTTTATATTAGGCCCCAAAAATCTAGTAAGTTGTAGCAGAGGTACTTATATTATATACAGGCGGATTAGAACTTAATATTATGAATGTAGGGCCAAAGGGGCTCTTTATCTCCTTAGTCGTAAATAGCCCCTTTGGCTATTTCTCTCCCCAATATATATACAGGGTAGCAGAGTTATATTATATACAGGCGGATTAGAACTTATATTATGAATGCAGGGCCTTTGGGGCTATTTATCTCCCTTCTATTTATTTTAGGTAAATTCGGATTAGTCGTAAATAGCCCCTTTGGCTATTTCTCTACTCTGCATAGCAGAGGTACTTATATTATAGTAAGGCGGATTAGTCTACGCCAAAGGGGCTATTTATCTCCTTTCGTAAATAGCCCCAAAGGCTATTTATCTGCCCAATATATATACAGGGGTAGCAGAGGTACTTATATTATATACAGGCGGATTAGAACTTATATTATGAATGCAGGTAGGGTGGATTAGTCTACTTAAGGCTTAGTCGTAAATAGCCCCTTTGGCTAAGGAGATAAATAGCCCCAAGAAGATAAATAGCCCCAAAGGCGTAGACTAACTGTATATAATATAAGAGTTGTACCTCTGCTATGCAGAGCATATAAATAGCCTTTGGGGCTATTTACGACTAAGTAGAATAAACCACCTTACTATAATATAAATACCTCTGCTATGCAGAGAAGAGAAATAGCCTTTGGGTCTATTTTCGACTCAAAGAGGCGTAGCAGAGGTACTTATCTTATATTATATACAGTTAGTCTACGCCTTTGGGGCTATTTATCTTCTCGGGGCTATTTATCTCCTTTCCTTTGGCGTACTATATTTTTGGGCACGCAATTATACTGGTAATAATCCGCTGAGGGCCGAGTGAGAATATTTCAGTACGTTATTATAATTAGTAGATCTTTCCCAATATATATACAGGGTTGAATAGAGAAATTGCCCCTAATATAGTAAATTGAGGAGTTAAATTGCATAGCAGAGGAGTTAAATTGCGTAGCAGAGGAGATAAATAGCCCCAAAGGCTATTTACGACTAATCCGATCGCCAATATATAGTAAGGGCCGCCATACTATAATATAAGTTCAAATATATAGTAAGGGCCGACCGCAATTACTATATTAGGGCCGCCTTACTATAATATAAGTTCCCCAATATATATACAGGGTAGCAATTTATACTCCTGTAATTTACGACTAATCCGACGCCATGTTAGCAACTATACTGGTAATAATCTGCAGCTACAGGTCGTCAATGGTGAAATATATAGTAAGGTGACTCTTTGGGATCGACCAATAATAATAATAATAGGGAGATTGTATCTAAAGATAGGCTCGACTGCTAAGGAGAGGGAGAAAGGAGTCTCACCCAAAGGGACGAACTAATCGAAAGTATAGTGGAGACTAGACTATATTATATTAAGTTGAGCGATAGCGACGTCTCTTTCCTATAACTCTAATCTCTTCACGCTTTGAATTCACTGCTGCTCTTTGGGTTTGGTTCGGGGCAACTGAACTTCAGGAAAGGAATTGAACTTGAGCTGCTGCCGGCTACAACGTTTGAACAACCTAAAATATAAATAAATTGTGGAACCTTGAAGCTTTGTTTGCTTGGGAAGGTCGAGCGTTATAAGGCGGCTAAGGCATTAATCTCTTTCTGAAATAGATCTCCCTTCGTCTGGCGACGCTCATGGAATAGTCACTCTTCCGCTATAGTAGTTCCGGAGTGAAAGAAAGGCTTTGCCCGAGACCCTACCCTCTTGCTTAGTAAGACCCTCGCCCACCCTCCTTTCGTTGCTCGGATTCGAGAGACGGCCTTTCAATACAATAGACCATAGGGAAGCTAAGCCAGACGCAACACTCATCTCATCCCGATGGATGCGAGACAGCAGATGATGTGGGAGGTCTCTTTCCCAAGTCATATAATACAATAAATGAGATCCGCTACTTTGACTTAGCCCAACGCGTAGAAGGGCATTGCTTTCGGTGCAGTCCAACTCTCTTCCCCTGCCTTGCCTGCTGCTCTAGCTAATTGTCCACCCTTTCCAAGTGTAATTTCTATAATTCAAGTTTTTTCTTGTTCAAAGCGAAGGATCGGGAAGGTCATGCACACAGCTATGTACCTATTGTGCCCAGCACATTCGGTCCCGCCCCTACTAGATCAATAAAATAATACGGGTCCCGCAATTTATTTTTATTTTAGGCTAGATCAATAAAAGAATTCCATATCCGAACCAAAACTCTCCAGAAATAAAACCAACTGAACTTTAGTATTCATATAAAGAATTTATCCGAACGATCAAGCTCGGAATGAAAGGGTATCGACAGATAGGCTCGACTATTAAGGAGAGGGGCGTTAGCGCTCGACCATAGGGTTAGATCTTTCCCAATATATATACAGGGTTGAATAGTATAAATTGCTACGCGAGGAGAGAAATAGCCCCTACGAGTGAATGGCCCTCTTGCTCCTTCATGAACGACTGCAGCAGTATAACTCGCTATTTACGACTAAATCTTTTCCGAATCGATAAAATTTTGCTGATGGCCGAGAGAACTTACTAAGGAGGGCACGCAATTATACTGGTAATAATCTGCTCTGGGGCGAGTGAGAATGGTATTTCTTTCGCGCTCGACTATTAAGGAGAGAGCCGAAGGGCTCGAAATATCATACGGGAGAGGAACGAGTGATCAAGTTCACTTGAACTTTCATATTGAAATACTGAACATTTACCAAATCAATTCTTTCTTTTTCTCTATCTCCTTGCACTCTCACTCTCTTTCTCTTTGGTCTATCTGTTTTCTATCATCATACAACTCATTTCCAAACGATCAAGCTCCCCGGATATCAATTTCTTCGTGATAACGACGGGAGTCTTTATTGTGTTTTTTGTTTGGGACGAGAACGACTATACTATAGAGTTGGAACTTGAGATTCGAATTTCGAGAGTTCAAGTAGACAGTCAAGTAGAGAGCTGTGATAGATCACATTTGGATTCTGTTTCGACTCTCTCTTTTTCGAGAGTGAGAGTGAAAGACTCAACGAGAGAATTTCTTTATCCGAGCCCTGTATATATATTTGGCGTTCAAGATAGTCTTTTCTTTCTCTGAGACGGGGAAGAAGAAGGAAAGATGTAAATCAATTCCGGGTCCCGAACGTGAGAGTTCAAGTCGAGAAGACAGAAATCCGAAAGAGTCTCATAAAGTATAGTTCATGCGTGAAAGAGAGTTTGGAATCTTCGCCGGGGAAAGTGAACTTGAATAGCATTTTGATGCCAGTTCAAAAGAGAAATCCGAGAGTGATCCGAGAGTGTGAACGAAATCCGAGAGAATTAGAGAATGAACGAAAGATTTGAATTTGATAGTTCAAGTTTCAAGTTAGAGTGTTTCGACTCTTTGTTTTGTTCTTTTGTTCTTTCTTCGGTTTTTTTGTTTTTATCCTCTCCCGCTGGTCGAGTACTCCTTTTATCCAAAGAAAGTTCAGTCGTTCCTTTCCTTATGTGCCAGGGGAGCAGCAGATATTTCTTTCTAGTCCCGCCAACTAAAGGAGAAAGAGACAGGCAAATGAACCATTCACTCAAACAGCAGTCTACAGGGGAAGGGGAAGGGCTGCTTCAACTCGTCTTGGGGTACGGGCAGCCCACGGAGCGGTTAGGGCAGCTTTTGAACGGGGACGGGTACCAGCTAATAGATTTTTAATAAAGAGCACAAGCTGTCGCAGTCGCTCGTCCCTTCCGCTACCAAATAACAAACCATGAAGGTACGAGCGATAGCGTTCACTCGAACTCTGAAGAAGAAGGATCAGACTCCTTTCCTCGTACGTTGGGCGGTCCATGCCCTCTTAATCTACCCCAGGTCCTCCATAGTTGATTTCAAGATGAGCTGCAAGTCCCAGCTAATTATAGTATTGCGGAAAGACAAAATCAAGGGACGAATAAAGAGCAAAAACACAAACAATAAACTATCTCAACCGCAACTAACTAGTAGTGAATGGCGCCATACTATAATAAATTGTTCAGGTTGAGGGCTTGGAACTAGGATAGACCTTCTGCCTCTCTTTAGATGATCTTTCTAGACGACATTTCACTGCCTCTGGGTTGGCACCAACGCACAAGGAACATTCAAAATTGTGCAATTTATTTTGAATTTAGCGAAGAAGAAAATCAAGAATTTAATATATTTTCGAATTTCTTTTGAATTTAGAGAGTGAGAGTTCATGCGACAGAAAAGAGAGAGAGAGAGAAAGAAAGACGGAAGAGAAAGAGTTCATGGCTATCCGACCATTGAAGTATGAAAATCTAAATAGGAAAGTTCACGACCAAAGAAATTCTGTCTTGAACGCTTGTGCCCCGAACGAGAGAAGTAGATAAGTGCCGAGCCTTTTAGCCATTCACTCTACCCTTTTTTCTCTCGCTTAGCTGTCCTGATTCGACAAAACAAACTGAACTTGATAGATACTTGAACTATGCCAAATAGCAGCTGCTTCATATCCGTTGTAGCTTCATATATCCGTTGTGTTAGGGCCCGAGTCTCTTGCAGCAGTTGGATCCTGTGCCCGCACTTTGGAGCCGATTACTGTCACACATCATTCGAAGACCACCAAAGCAAGCCTTTGGGTCTCATCCTCCAATTCTGTCGATTTAGCCAACTCCCTACTTTATATCCATAAATTCCTTTCATTCGACAAAAATGAGATCCTTATCAGAGAGGGGTCCCCCACCCGACTTAGAACAGCTAGGAGCTTTGAACAAGGTGGGCTGCACAACGAACCCTGGATGGCGGGACTGATCCCATCTAAGGTTGGCCCGTGTCAGGTGGAACCAATACCTTGCTTTGCTTACACAGACCATGTTACTATAGTATATGATAGATTTCAAGGAGGTAATCCGCTTTACTAATTTACGAAACATATTTACGACGTGGTATATAAGTAATAAAGCACCATTTGATGAATTCCAATTATGTGAGTTTTGAAAAGTGACCCGCGAGCAGCGGATATCGAGAGTCTCCCGAACGAGAGAATCATAATGATGAGCGAACTATCCGAGAGTTCCATAGTAGCATGTGTAAAGCTAATTCTATCTGCAACTTCTGTATCCTATTCAATTGGCTCTTTCAGCCTAAAAAGAAATATAAAGGAGATAAATAGCCCCAAGAAGATAAATAGCCCCTTTGGCTTAACTTACTTTTATATTAGGCCCGCCATAATATTAAGTTCTAATCAGCCTGTATATAATATAAGATAAGTACCTCGGCTACGCAGAGGCATATAAATAGCCAAAGGAGATAAATAGCCCCAAGAAGATAAATAGCCCCAAGAAGATAAATAGCCCCAAAGGCGTAGACTAACTGTATATAATATAAGAGTTGTACCTCGGCTACGCAGAGGCATATAAATAGCCTTTGGGGCTATTTACGACTAAGTAGACTAATCAGCCTGTATATAATATAAGATAAGTACCTCGGCTACGCAGAGGCATATAAATAGCCAAAGGGGCTATTTACGACTAAGTAGACTAATCCGCCTTACTATAATATAAAGACCTCTGCTATGCAGAGTAGAAAAATAGCCAAAGGGGCTATTTACGACTAATCCTCTATTTACGACTAAACTGTATTTTTTTTTTAACTATCTTTCTTTGGGGCTTCTCACTCTTTCCCCAATCCGGGCAAGGGGTAATCAAAACTTTTGAGATAGGAATGGAAAGACATGGGCCCTCCACGAGAGGGTATGAAATAGCTCGCAACTATACTGGTAATAATTTAAGGAGAGGGGATTCAAGTCTTATACACCTCTTTTTTAGGAAATGATGGAACTGGATAGGCCAGGCCCTATAATTGTAATGACTTCAAATCCTTAACTTCTGAGAGCTCCTTATTCAAGGTATTGTTAGAACAGCTAGTCCTTGAAGGTTTAATATACGTAGGCTGGGACTAGTCCTGCAAATGAATAGAAGTTTCCGGGATCATATGCCCCCTTATCCGTAGGGTATAACTCATAATTAGTCGTAGACAGGGTCTCATCTCACTATTAGTTCTAGTATTGGGATAAAAAAGTGCTATGGGAGACAGCATCTTACTATGTTGACCGGTAGCAATAGCTTTCTTTAGACTTATTAACTCTAACAACTCTTTAATCCATGCTGAAGGTAAGAAGAAAAAGGAAGAGCAATCAACTCTATTTAAGGTCGAAAAAGCCTACGGACCCCCATCCAAGGCAAGGGCTTAACAATGGTTGGCGGGGTACTCCCAACAATATCTGAACTCCCAGATGGAAGGGCACTGAATGGAGGGAGATACATAAAGACTGGAGGAGCGGAGCCTGCTACAACTGGATGCTGGATGTAAAGATTGACTAGCCTTCCGCTTATTATCTTATTGAAGCACTTTTCTCTCCCCCTTGCCCGCCCATCTTGGCTCTTTAGGGAGATTGACAGGGCTGGATTAGAGAGCTCAACAGAGCAGAGTACGGGTGGATAGCTGGCTCTTTAGAAGGGAACAGCGAGTATATAAATTATACCAGGGTAGGTCTAAATGCCTGGAATGTAAGGGGAAGGACTGGTACGTTTTCTCCTAATGGCTTAGAGCGCGAAGCACTTCACACTCTTACGAATTCCACAGGGAAGGAAGCTTCAACTCAAAAGGGAAGGGCCATACAGTTAAGTAGATCTTTCGTAGTTTTGAATAGTGAATGGCCCGAACTTAATATAGTCTAGTCTACAATTGCTACCCTGTATATATATTGGGGAGTATAAATTGCTACTCAGCCCAAAAATCTAGTAAAAGGAGATAAATAGCCCCTTTGGCCCTGCATTCATAATATAAGTTCTAATCCGCCTGTATATAATATAAGTTCCTCTGCTACCCCTGATTAGTCGTAAATAGCCCCAAAGGAGATAAGCGGATTAGAACTTATATTATGAATGCAGGGCCAAAGGGGCTATTTATCTCCTTTGGGAATTTATTATAGTATGGCGGAATTTAATTTCTTTTAGGGCCTTATATTGGGAATTTATTATAGTATGGCGGCCCTGTATATATATTTGAACTTATATTATAGTAAGGCGGCCCCACTATATATTTGGCGTAAATTGCGTAGCAGAGGAGATAAATAGCCCCAAGGGCTATTTACGACTAATCCGCCTGTATATAATATAAGTTCCCCAAAAATCTAGTAAATTATGCAGAGGAGATAAATAGCCCCAAAGGCTATTTACGACTAAACTATAATATAAGTTCCTCCCCAAAAATCTAGTAAATTATGCAGAGGAGATAAATAGCCCCAAAGGCGTAGACTAATCCGCCTTACTATAATATAAGTACCTCTGCTACAATTTACTAGTTTGGGGAGAGAAATAGCCTTTGGGGCTATTTACGACTAAGACTTATATGTATGGCTCCCCAAAATATAGTAAATTACGCAATTTCACTCCTATGCGTAGCAGAGGAGATAAATAGCCCCAATATTTACGACTAATCCGAAACTATTCAAAACTACGAAAGATCTAATTAACTGTATGGCCGTCGCTATCGCTCGTTCCTTATAACTTATATGTATGGCGAGCCCTACGTCCCTCTCCGCTACGCCCCTTAGGTTTTCACTCCCTTCTGTTAATTAACTCTTTCCATGAACTTAGACCCGAACTCTACTACTAGAGAATCCCGTGCAAGATAACCTCAGAGTTCATTCCTTCTTAATAGGGTTGATTCCCGTCCCGATCAAGCTAAGCTATCTTTAAGTAAGTTCTCGCTTCTTCACCTTTCATGGGAGTGAAACCTCTTTTCAGTCTTTCCATTCGGGGTAGAATATGAGGAAGTTGCTCGACTGATAAGGGCACCTGTTGAATGAATTAGAAATTTGCACGAATTTATTGTAGTATGAAAGAAAAACTATTACTACTTAGAATGCTCAACCCTAGGATCCCATAGCGGATTGGAAGACGCAAATGTAAATTCTCGGTTACGAGACGGCAGTGATCAGGTATCGGGAGGGAGTGCTTCTTTAGCCGTGACTGCCACTCTCGAGGTAGAGTTTGGGTACGCCGACCTTCCATAACGTGAATGGAATTGCTCCTAGAACTTTGACCATACTATAACAATAGGAAAGGGATCGGTTTGCACTCAACGGCAAGGAAGGTTTTGGTTTTGTCGGCAAGGAAGGTTTTCGTTTTGGGATGGTTTTGCGTACATAGGTTATAATTAAATCACCATTTTAGGAAATGATGCAGAAAATAAATAAGTACTGACATTGATATTGATCCGCAAGAAGCTCAACAAGCTCTTTCAATTGCTGAAGCTAATTTGAGTGGAGGAGTTATAATGACGCGCTCGACTGACCCACGGGGCGGTTAAGGTGCGAGCATGATTTTAGCGACGTGGAGACCGATAGGTACGAGCAAAGCGACGTGAGTTAGACGGGAAGCAGCTAAGTGGAGACCGATAGGGCATTGCAAGATAGGCTCCGACTGAAAGCTAAGTGGAGACCAATAGGGCATTGCAAGATAGGCTCCGACTGAAAGGAGAGGTGCGAATGATCTTACTAATGACGCGTGGCATTGCACCAGATATTTCAACAGGAAGGAGCGTTGCCTCTTGGAGTTTAGGTGCTGCTGTTCTTTATCCGGTTAAAGAGGGCGGGATTCTAGTTGAGGGACGAACGCTAACGAGTACATAAGGGTTTTTCCCGGCTGCTGTGAATGCTGTACCAAAGAAGAATTTAAAAGTGCTATATATATATATATAATACACTTTATTTAGCTAATTGAACACAATCAAGTCTAATCTGATAAGGGTAGTGATAAGGGTAGAAGTTTAGATAGAATTTGATCGACTCCAAGTTCTACCATTTGAACCAATGACTACCGCATATTTCATACTCTAACCACTGAGTTAAGTAGTTCTCACTACAAATAGGAACCCATCACTCAGAGATTCATTCCTTGCATGCAGGCATGCAGAAAACAAGAGCATCGCGACGGGGCGACGTGGAGACGGGGAGCTAAGTGAGTTAATTCCAAGAGTGAATGATTCACGACTACTTAAAATACCTTTACTTTAGTATTATAATAAGAGAGTTCATTCCAAGATCTTTCTCCGTTTCGTAGGCGCCATTCACGACATACACGTACACATGGAGAAGCTATAAAGGAACGTACAATAAGGTTAGGAAAGATACATATGATTCAATTTAAAAGATAAAGAATTTAAATTTCAAAGAAAAGTGAAATAATTTTAATTTGAAAGAAAAAAAGGAAGGGGCCGGGGACCCAAAAGAGCATCTGATAAGATGCTTAAAATGCAATTCTAATGAATTTTATATCCCGTAACACTCATAAAAAAACATAAAATAAGGGGACACATAGATGGGGGGACCCAAAGAGAAAAAGAAATAACATCTACACAGAAGATTTAGCTTTCCAAAAAGATATTCATACTGGAAAGAAATAACATCAAATGAGAGGAGTAACAGAAAACGAATAATTCATACTTTATAATTCATACTTGAAAGATAGGAAGAATGAAAAAGAGGGGACCCGGGGACCCTAAGAACCATAGAGCCAAAGAATCTAGTACAATGGGAATAAAGAAAAAGCAATATGAATCAAATTCTAAAGTTTGAAGTGATAAGTTTGATGCCAAGGAGATTAGTAAGCAGAGGAGACAAGTATTAAGACAAGTATTAAGCTAATTATAAATTGAAGCCTTTGAGGTTCTTTGCCAGATCTTCAGCCCAGGAGAAAGAGGATAAAGAGTTATATATGATCTTTCCCTGGCCTTAAGGCAAGAGTCCGAAAACTCAAATCAAAATAAAAAGACTAAAACAGCGAAATAAGTTTCTAAGTTCTTTACCTGTCCGTTTAGGCCAGAGTCCTTTTCCTTTTCAAAAAACACTCTTTCTGGGTTTTGAGTTTCTAAGTTCTTTACCTGTCCTGAGTCCTTTTCCTTTTCAAAAAACACTCTTTCTGGGTTTTGAGTTTCTAAGTTCTTTACCTGTCCTGAGTCCTTAAAAAAAAAAGCATGAAAACTGGCTTTCGAGTTTATAAGATATTTACCTGTCCTGAGTCCGAAAACGAAAATAAAAAGACTAAAACAGGGTTTTGAGTTTACCCTTTCCTGAGTCCGAAAACGAAATAGTCAAACGTTTTTTTTCCGAAAACAAAAAGGTTTCGAGTTTCTAAGTTCAGATAAATAGGTCAGAGCCACGTCGGTGCCCTCGTACCTTATGAATATTCATTCGTTCCGGTCGGAGGCAGCTGGAATGAAAGTGAACTTTTCACTCAAGTACGGGAGTTGTTCAAGAAAGAATGGAATTTAGAAGGAGTTTGCCCCCCGATAAAGAGGCTAAAGAGAAAGAGTTTCGTTTTCTCCGGTTCAATTAACTTGAATTTATTGAATTTATTTACTTTGCCAATATATATACAGGCGAATCAAATGGTAGAGACGGCAACAGTTGTGAATTCAAAACGGAGAAAGATCTGCCTCCACGTCGCTGCTTCCCGTCCTTTAGTCGTCCCACAGTTGATTCAATAGCTGCTCCTTCTTCCAGAGCTGTGACGTCAACTTCGCACACATGACAAGTCAAGTTCAAGTATCTTCTTAGATGTTTGTTTGATTTTGATCTCCATTTTCTATATAAAATATAGTTAATTAATATAGGATAAAGTCTCAAAGGAAAGCAGACAAATAGACTCTCGGAGCCGATGACAAGAATGGACGAGCGCAGCGACGTAGAGGGGCAGCTACAGAAGGATCAAACTCCCAGACGAAAACAACTGGAGCGAATGATAATGACGCCACCAAATAAAAGAACATAATTGAATTGCCTTCCTTTGAGTCGAGTTATACCCGATCTTTCAACAGGAATTCCATCTTCATCAACTTAGGCTACGCGTGCCTAGCCTCTTACAACATCTTTTTCCATTAGTCCCGCTCCCGAGTCCGTAGTTGCCTTCTCATCCTGCAATACTAACATCTCCAAAGGAATTCAATACCCTCCTAACACCCTATCTGTCAATTCCTCTCTACTATATGAGAAATACCCTTGAAACTCAAATCAATGAAAGGGGAACCATACTGAAATCTCTAAATCTACATCCCCAGATCAATACCTATACTCAACGACAAACCCGTAAGTTCATGGCCATCAAAGCAACAGGTCGTGAAAAAGTAAGTTGGGGCCCCAAAAACCAAGTAAGTAATTATGTAAATGGCTGAGCGCCATGTTAGTAATACCATAATATTTGCTAGCTCAGCCATTGACTTTGACCATTCACGCGTTAAGGTGCCGCAACCCCAATACATATGAATCGACACTTAGGAAACTACATTTTATCTCTAAATCGACAAACGACAACGAAGCCCACTCACATCGACACTAATCCATACCTGAATCCCCACTTCAATCTAAGTGACTTCCCAAGGCGTATCAACTGAATTGAATTCAATCTAAGTGACTTCCCAAGGCGTATCAACTCAATTCGACGGGTTACCGACTCAGCAGTCCAATATATACTATACTAAGAAACTAGCTTTCAGGCATCGAATGATGTGTCAGCGTAGGATGTCAGGAGTCTTCCCTCGGTTACGCAACCTACCTCAGTCTCTAAGTGCATCCTTCCCTCGAACCTGCTGTTGAGCTAAGGAATGCGACGTAAGGGTAGTTAAATATCTTATATTATATGTTTGAGCGAGTGGTTGGCTAGTCGACAGCCACGAAGCGAGGATGCTTACCCTGTTTAAATACGATACGAAATTCAAGACCTTCTCAACTAAAATCAACTGAATTCGACGGGTCACCCTATCTGCCATTCCGCTTCAATGATGTCGATTCAGTACAGTCTTCAGATGTCGATTCAGTATAGTCTTCAGATGTCGATTCAGTACAGTCCTCAGGTCAAGGGCAGTTAAATTGATTAATGTAATCCTATTCTGATCTATAGATTCAATCTAAAAGAACCGGTTTCAGGTTAAGGGCAGGTAAATCCATCTTGCCAAACCAATTAAATATATCTCTTTCCATTCCGCTTCAATGTTCAATATCTTGCCAAACCCATGTTCAATGAAATCTATCTTGACAAACCAATTAATCAATTTACCTATCTGTCTACCCAATTAATCAATTTGCCTATCCACTCTGTCTACTCTACCCAGTGAATCAATACCCAGTGAATAAATTTCCCTATCCACTCTGTCTAGTGAATCAATTTGCCTATCCACTCTGTCTACTCTGTCTAGTGTGAATCAATTTGCCTATCCACTCTGTCTACCTAGCTTGAGTACTTTCTTACTCTGTCTACCTAGCTTGAGTACTTTCTTACTCTGTCTACCTAATTCGGCGATAGACTTTTTAGAACCTAGCTTGAATGCTTTCTGACTCTGACTTGAGTGTTGAACGTAGCCGGACCTTGATACCTATACCTATTACACCCGAATAGCAACCGTTAGACACTTCTTCGGGCTTACCCTACTACCGTACTTACTTAGCTTACCCTACTACCCTACTCTTACTTAGCTTACCGTACTTACTTAGCTTACCCTACTTCCCTACTTACTTAGCTTACCCTACTTCCCTACTTACTTAGTTAGTGTAATAGCTTAGCTTTACAGCTTCTCTGCTGATGATCCCAGGATAGCTCCTTTGAAGTGTCCCCTTCCATTCTGAAGCTCCTTTGAGGTAGCCCCTTCCATTCTGAAGCTCCTTTGAAGTAGCCCCTTCTATTCTGAAGCTCCTTTAAGTGTCCCCTTCCATTCTTAAATACGATGACTTAGTGTTCACGATTCTTGAGCAACGCTCGTACTGGTCTCTAGGGCTGACCCCTTACATTCTTAAATACGATGACTTAGTGTTGACGATTCATTAGCTGGTCGTCTCGCTCCTTTTCTATTCATTAGCTGGTCGTCTCGCTCCTCTTCTCTTGAGCAACGCTCGTACTGGTCTCTATGGCTCCTTCTCTTGAGCAACGCTCGTACTGGTCTCTATCTATGGCTTAAGAGTCTGTCTGACCTACGCACTTTTCGCTGGTCTCTAGAGCTGACCTACGCACTTTTCGCTGGTCTTTAGGGCTGACCTATACGCACTTATCGCTGGTCTCTATGGCTGAAGAGTCTGTCTGACCTACGCACTTATCATATGGGCTGGCTGTTACATCTTTCTCTTTCTTCTTATGGGCTGGCTTGGCTGTGACATCTTTCTATTTCTATTTCTTCGTATGGGCTGGCTTGGCTGTGCCATCTTTCTATTTCTATTTCTTCGTATGGGCTGGCTTGGCTGTGCCATCTTTCTATTTCTATTTCTTCGTATGGGCTGGCTGTGCCATCTTTCTATTTCTATATTCTCTATATATCTATATATATCTACTATATATCTATCTAATCTATCTATATAATATCTGTATATCTACTATATATCTATCTAATCTAATCTATATATCTACTATCTGTATATCTACTATCTGTATATCTACTATCTATATATCTACTATCTATCTAATGTTTCTATATTCTCTATCTACTGTTTCGCTACTCATTCCCTCTATCTACTCTCTATCTACTGTTTCGCTACTCATTCCCTCTATCTACTCTCTATCTACTGTTTCGCTACTCATTCACTCTATCTACTGTTTCGCTACTCATTTATGTCTGTCTCGCTTTTGAAAGTCGAACCATTCATTCTAAAGACCTCGCCAGGATCGCATTCCGTACCGTCCCCTACTTTGACGCGTAGCACCTGAACTGAATGAATCTACAAAACAAAGCCCTCTGCTATACGCTTCCTTCAGTCGAGCCTTTAATCCATTCCCTCTTCAGCCTTGGACTGTCCCCAACTATGCCGAGTCTTCTTTCTTCTCTTTCTTCTGCCCAGCGTACCATACATCATATCTGAAGTTCGAGTTGCATGTGTTACTGTAATCTGTTCGAGTGATGGATTTACCCACAACCTCCCCCAACCTACTAAGTAGTGCGTTTTTGTCTACCATAAATTTTTATTCCCTTATCAGTAGAAGTATTTGAGAGTGATGGATTTGAGTTTCTTATAAGATGATCCAGTTTTGGTTAATTAAGAAACTCTGTCCTCTGTGCGGTGTGCCCGATCTGGTCCTCTGTGCGGTGTGCCCGATCTGGTCCTCTGTGCGGTGTGCCCGATCTGGTCCTCTGTGCGGTGTTCCCTCTTTCCTCCTTCATCTGTATTATCGTTCCATCTCATCCGCTTAGGAGCTTTCGAATCTGTTTTAGCGTTCCTGCTCATCCGCTTTCGAATCTGTTTTAGCGTTCCATCTCCTACCCTTAGGAGCTTTCGAATCTGTTTTAGCGTTCCAGCTCATACATTTCATATCGTTCCAGCTCTTAATAGTCTGAATTTCATATTCAAATCTTCACTTTAGGCTTAGCAACAGTCGTGCCCGGATTAAGTAAGTTCGATTCAAAACTACGAAAGATCTTACCCTCCACTTATCACTCGTACCTCTCCCTATCTGTATTTCGATCCTATCCCTACATGTTGTATTTTTTTCTCCCTTCTAGGCTTCCTCAAACTGAGAGGTCTCAAAATCTTCCTAGTGGGCGAGAAACTAATGAACAACTGACGCGGAGCCTGCCTAGGAGGACTCGGGAATAAACAAGACCCACGTAGCGGTAGCTACACTCAGAGCCTCTTATCAGTCCGATCTGGTTGCTGAAAGAGTTGATTCTGTTCCCTCCGCTTTAGTTAGCGTGAGCTCTCTGCCTTCTTCCGTTGGTCTGGTGCCCGTCCCCTTCCTCGCACAAAAGATAGGTGAACGCTTTTGCCCGTGGTGTAGCTCCTAATGTATGCTATAGGGATTCATTCTTCTTGTTTATTCAATTCCTCAGACAGGGTCTGTTTATACTCTCTCTACCGGGATTTGAGTTCTTTAAGCAAGCAAATATAGCATGGTTACAGAGGCGGGCGATCGAATAGAACAATATATAGACAAGTCAATCCTTTACGAGATAGACAAGTCAATCCTTTACGAGTCCCAAAGTGTTAGTGTTCTTTTAAGGTAAGGAGATTCATCATTTAACGAGAAGTAGACTACTAAAAAATCTCATATTGAAATTTGATCATAAGTTATTCTTACTACGCATGAATATTCGAGTTAGGATTTTTCACAGCTGCGGATTGCCGGCCGAGCAGGTCTTGCACTACGTGCAACGTCGACCTATACTGCCCAGCACATGGGGTCCCGCTCCTACTAGATCCATACGTCGAATGAAATGAACGAAGGTGATATCTCATAGAGAATTTCTTCTTCTACTACTAACCAGTCGAATCCAAATTAAATTATTTACCAGAGCAACTTAACTTAATAGTGGCAGTAAAGAAATAATTAGTGGTTATATAGAGATTCGATCCCTAACCCTAGAAAGCACTAGATCCTTCGTAGTTTTGAATCAATTTCATTCTCGTAGATCGAGACAGCGCCGCCCAATGCGCTTCACAATAGTGGGCGGAATTTAGATTTTAGCCCGTGAAGCCGGTCAACGGAAGCCTAAGATCGTCGAATGAAAGCAAAGCTCAAAAGTGAACGAAAGTGCTAGTTAGCAATATGCTTAACACATGGATTCTTTTTTTCGATTCAATATCCAAATTCAAAGTTTTGAATCATTCAAATGTAGGGCTGCTCTAGTAGAGTTAATGGCACGATTCAATATCAAAATTAAAATGAATCCCGAACGGGTCTTTACAGCAACACCTAGAGAAAACGCAAATTAACTAGTATTGCGTTCATGGCACTACCCCTCAGCTACTCCTCCTAAATTATTACCAGTATAATTGCGATCGATTATTACCAGTATAGTTGCGAAATATAGTAAAGCATTCAAAACTCATACTACGAAAGATCCTATCCCTGCCCTTCTCAGTCGACTGACGGATTTACGTGGGTGCATTTTTGACTTCCATTCAAGCGATCTATGTGCTCGGGACGAAAAGAAAAGTGTGATAAAGACTATAAATTGCGATAGGCTTAAATAGCTCGACGGGGGAGGAGCGAATCTCACGTGTTTTTAGCGCGAGACTGGTCCGAGTGACTGAGAAGGGAAGACGTGTCGCAATGTAACTTACTTAAGGAGGGCACGCAATTACTGTAACTTGGGAAAGTTCTGAATCTTATCAGAAAACTTTACTTGCAATTTCCTAAGTGAAGTTCATAATCATTGATTATACGAAAAGTAATCACAATGGAGTGACTCCCACTACCGGGTGCACGAGTGAACGGACTCTTATGCAGTTGTAACGAAGACTGAATCTTTGACAGGGTTCCCTTAGCCAGGAATGAAGGGTCTAACTCGCTAACTCGAGGGAAGGAATGAAGGGTCTAATCTAACTCGAGGGAAGGAAGAGAAAGACTGCGAAACTTATGTAAGCACAGGAAAGGAAGAGAAAGATTGCGAAACTTATGTAAGCACAGGAGATATAGTGATTTATTCACCACTGCACTTTGAGATACGAGAGTCTTGCCCTAGTCTAGAAGCATCCTTGATTGACGAAAGAGTCTAATTAAAATGCCAGTCTACTCTCCGCCTCCTGCCAGTCTACTCTCCGCCTCCTGGAAGTAGGAGATAGGATAAGATAAGTCAAAAAAAGCGAGGGCCATATTTTGAAGTTAGAAAGATGACATAGGGGCGACGTTACGATTAGAAACCGGTCGAGTACTTATTGATGGGGGGCCGGGGGATACCCTATCGGGTCTACAATCTTCCCTACCATACTATAATTGCGATCCCTCCTTTACGTCGGCCCTCTCCTTAAATTATTACCAGTATAGTTGCGCCCCTCTCGCATACGCTCGAGCCTAGTAGGGGGATATCCTATTCTGACTTCGTATATCTCCCTTATGGTCGATCCCTCAATACTTCTACCGAACCTCTTTACGTCGCCCCTCTCCTTAAATTATTACCAGTATAGTTGCGAGCTCTATCCTAAAGGATACCCTCTCGCATACGCTCGCCCCTCTCCGGTCGAGCGTATCCGGGCCCTATCGGTTGAGAATAGATAGCCCTATACTCAACGCATGGTCCCAGTCCCAGGAACTGAAGATGCTTTGGCCCGCGACGTAGAGCTGCTCTTTCCTTTCCGCGAGGCGGTCCCACTTGAAGGGTGCTGATCTGGGTATCTGGGTCTAATTAGGCAGCGGCTATCTTACTTCGAAACTAAATTATCCATTCTCACGAGGGACAGGAAGTGGGGGTCTGACGGGCCCGTAATCGGAGGAAGAAGCTAAGCTAAGCATAAAACAGTAAGAAGGCAACCAACGTCCTAGCTTCTATAGCAGAGGAACTTATATTATATACAGGCGAGCGACCAACGGCAGCGCCTAAGGGGAGGGTTGGCGGGGGTCAAGAGTCGTGGCTCAGATTGATCTTTCTGATTATAGAAGATGCTTCAACTATGATCTTCTTCCGTTTTGTTCTTCTCTTGGTTCCAAACGATTCACTTTATTTAAGCGCTATAATCAAGTTAAATAAAATTCGTAACTTCGTAACGGGAGCGATGAACGGGTCTAAATAAAGAATAGCAATAGTAAGCTTCACACCGCGGGTTTCAAATTAAGAAATATAAGTAGTTAGGAGTTAGGTGCAACTATAGTTAAAGCAACCATGAATTGAATGATTCAGTAGTATATGCCTACCTATGCTCTCCACGCTGAGGGCCAGCTCCTATGTCTCCGATGTCTGCTCCGACTGCTTTGGATCCTATCCACTACATCTGATCCGCCTAGGCCATGGAAGGAGAGGAAGGCCAGGGAGCCTTACTCTAATTTATAGGCCAGGGAGCCTTACTCTAATTTCCCGGGGAATTATGCCAAGGTTTTCTAACCTCAACACGAGATGGACCACCATCCAATAAACTAAGGAAAGGCCCACCTCTACAGCGATTACACTAACGAACTTGACTTTACTTAGACCCGTGACGCTGAGCTACACCAGAGGAATAAGTCCTTCTGAGAACTATTGTCGATCCAGCACGGAAAAGCAACGACTGATCTATACTCCGCCGCGTCGTTCCGAGCCTATACTTTCTTCTTTCTTCATGAACCATGATAGCCGTTAAAGCGCTGAACAGCTAATCCTGAAGTGAATAAACTAGACCCCGTCCAGCTAGTGTTGAACAAGCCCGTCCGCTCCATACCAAGTCCTACACTGCCCACTGATCTATCCATGGTTCCCCCCTCTCCTAAAGCCTAAGTCCATCACGTGTCCTAAATCTAATAGTTGTCGCTCACGGGGTAATGTTTTATATAGTCAAAATAAGTCTACGCACGGGTCTCAAACTTGATTTCACTTGATTTTGATTCACTGCTGGAGCTCTTCAATCACTGACTTAACTTAATAATTGCCCAATAAAGAAAGTGAGCTTTCAAGTTTAAATTATCAATTACCTCTCGGCCCTTACTATATTAAGTCGAGGAAAGGGCCCCAGTGACGTGACCTATTTAGAGTGCTGCTTGGTAAGGCAAGGGAGTGCTGCTTGGCTTAACTTCAGGCCCGTCAGACCCCCACGAAAGGGATGTTAGATTCTAGTTCGAACCAATCCTAGCAGTTGGAGGCTTATCTTGCGCAGTTGGTATCTTGGGTCATCTATTCTATATAATGGAAGCGGAGTTCGAGTGGAACGGACCCCCCCTCACGCAGTGCGCGACCAATGGTTTGACATCACGTGGAGCACTGGCTTCGTGTCCCGGAGATTCCTCACTTGGCATCTAAGTTTTTCGAATCACTACCGCAATTTACGTATATATTAGGGGGTCAGTCGGATATATATGGTTGGCAGGTGGTCTTGTGAGGTCCCTCGCTCTATAACCTAACTTCGATCCAATGCTAAAGCAACGAGTGAGAACTACGAGTTTCGAATTTATAATGGAAAGCTGCTACTCTCTGCGAACTTCTTTAACGAAACCGGGGAAGCCTTACCTGCACCTGCCATTATAGGAAAGGAATGAATTCGAGTTATACATTCTCGACTGGTAATTCTGAGTCCAAATCAAAGGCGTAGTTGGAAGTTGGAGTGAAGCAGCAGGACTTAATATAGTAAGGGCCGACGATCAGCCTGTGCCCACTTGAATGCTAGTTCGCAGTGCAAGTGAGCTTGAAAGCAGTGCTCGATCCAGTTCGCTAGGGAGTTTTCAGACTCGTTTATCAATAGCGCGGGTCCCTCCGAGTCCTTCTTTGGGGAGTATGAGGAGGAGGCACCAGGATAGGGAGTATGAGGAGCGCCCTCTAGAACTAAACCCTTTACACCACTGTAAGGGAGGGGGAAGAATCTCCGCCTGCGCTTTCAAGTTTAAATTATCAGTTCTTTAATACTAGTAAATTGTACTGAGCCAAAAATCCTGAATCAGCCTTATGTAAGTAGTAGAAATATACACTTATTTATGAATCTAAAAAATGCTATTCCAGGAAGGAAACTCACGATCGAAGGAATCCCTTAGTGCCTACTGATTTCACCTACTGGTGGAATACCAGTGGAATACCATCATACCTTTCCTATTATTTCTATTCTCAGAAATGAGAGGGAGATGAAGAAATGAGGAGATGAGTTGATAAAGAGAAAAGAATCTCCGCTTAATCCTCTCTTCAACAACACTGATTGGAATAGTCTTTGTTGAACCCTCTAAGTCAAGTTTGTACAGTACAGTCTAGTCACCTTTCCCATTCCTTTAAGACTGTAAGGAATCAAATCGAGTTCCCCCTTACGGGTCGCACTAGGTGCTGTGCCCAAAAAGAGCGAGTTTGAGTTTGCTTTTATCCGATCCTTAGCTTTTAGCCGATCCTTATTTAATTCAAGTAGTCCCGAGCGCGTCGAATACTTTATCACTCGCCCCATGAACTCTTTTCTTACCATGAACGACTGCCCATTGGAGTGGAGATGGACGATTCGGCTGTGGTGGGTAGGGCTCATCCCTAGGGGGGACCTCGCTCACATGTCTCGGACTTCATGCCTAGGGGGGACCTCGCTCACATGTCTCGGACTTAATACCAGTTGTTAGAGAAGGACATTGCAATCTTGCTTGGATCCAAGCAAAAGATTATGAACAAATGATTGATCGCTGCTTTTTGCACTAGATCGCAGCTATTGGAAGCGGTTCTCCTCTCAGTTCGAGGTACGAGTGCGTAGACGAAATGTCGGGGACAGGATTCGAACCAAAGTCGGTGATCAGTAAGTGCTCTTTATCTCTTACCTTTTACATAGCTCCGGGAAGGGTTACATAGCGGGAAGGGTTACATAGCTCCGGGAAGGGTTACATAGCTCCGGGAAGGGTTACATAGCTCCGGGAAGGATTACATAGCTCCGGGAAGGGAAGAGCACTCTGCCTTTTAGATTCACCTTTGGACTCTTATCTTAGCTCCACTTTGCGGATTGCTTTGTTTGTTGAAAGTTCGGATTGCTTTGATCGTAGCAGAGATCACGCTCTGGTTGCTTTGATTTCGCATAGCTCGAGCCCCAACTCGAGAATTTAAGTAATGAGCTTAGCTGCTTTTCTTCCCCTAATATAGTTAAATTGCGGCATAGCTACTTTGATTTCGTCGGCATAGCTACTTTGATTCAATCATTTCACTCTTCTCTTGTCGGCTGATCCTCATCTCAGCTTCACCCCACGCACTCATCGGATTGGCTGGCGGAGAGGTCCCTTCCCCTTTCTCTATTCTACTCCTTTCCTTCCACGTCCACGGGGACTACCCTCACTAATGGTCTACTCCTTTCCTTCCACGGGGACTACCCTCACTAATCCTACTACGGGTACGGGGACTACCCTCACTAATGGTCGACTACTAATGGTCGCCTATAATCATAACTGATGCTATCCGTTGGTCGCCTATAATCATAACTGATGCTATCCGTGAGTCTTTTTTTCTCCGCAGCACCTCTCTCTTATTCACTCTTGTTCCTCTTATTCACTCTTGTTCGCTGACCTTTATGATTCGACTTCGCTTGGCTTTGGTTTGCTTTGCTTCAATTGCAGAGAGAGCGCTCCGCACTTCAATGATGCTTTGATTTCGCATAGCTCAGCCCTCCCCGCTCATGGTAGCAGGGATTGCACCTCCCCGCTCATGGTAGCAGGGATTGCACCTCACCGCTCATGGTAGCAGGAATTGCAGAGATCGCGCTGTCGCCCCCGAACGAAACTCATTCTTATTCTTATTCCCGTGAGTAATTTGGCCCGAACGAAACTCATTCTTATTCCTATTCCCGAACGAAACTCATTCTAAAGAAAATCAAACTGAGTAAAATCAAACCGAGCCTCCCGAACCGAAATAAACGAAGAGCCGGAATTTATATTTATTTTAGGCCATCATAGAATATTGAAAACCGAGGCAAGGAAAGGAGTGGCTTCCCCTGCTGATTACTGATTAATTAACCAATCAACTGATGAAAGGTCTGAGTGAACTGCCCTAACGACTGCATGCTCGTGAGCTTGAGCTCGTGCTTTGGCTGCTCCGGCTCTGAACTGTACTCCCCTATGGAATTGCTCTTTGCAAAGATTTAGCTTTGGTCAACGAAGCCCCTTCTTGCAAATCTTGAGTGAAGCATGAAGCTAAATTAAGAAGAGGAGCTTGTATCAGTTGATTCGCTGACGCGCAAAGCAAGCGCGGCCATCCAAAGGGAGCAAAGGGAGCTTCCAATCGAATTAGAGAACGGAGAACAAGAATTCATCTACACTCTTATGAAGAGGAGTGAATCGCCTGAATGGAAATTTCGCTAGGAACTGCCTACTATAATATAAGTTCCTCATTCGCTAGGAACTCTGCCTAACCGACCTCATTCGCTAGGAACTCTGCCTAACCGACCTCATTCGCTAGGAACTCTGCCTAACCGACCGAATAGTGGGATGAACTGCCTACCTTACTATAATATAAGTTCCTCAGATCATATGAACTGCGCTCTAGTTCTGGTCCTGCTCCATTACTTCTCTAGTTCTTCTGGTCCTGCTCCATTTAGTTCTGGTCCTGCTCCATTACTTCTCTAGTTCTGGTCCTGCTCCATTACCATTATGAGTGTTTGCTCCCCTACCGGCGAGCAGCGCAGAGTCCACTTTGCCCTTTCTTCTTATTTAATTGCCTCCGGAGTCGCGGGCCGTGATTGCAATTCTCTTCCGCCCCACTTTGCCCTCTATTCCCGTTCGCTCCCTTTTCCGCTCCTTTCCTCACTCCTTTCCTTTCAACTATCTTTAGCCCGATCCATAGTTTCTTGGTGCCCCGGTGCCGATCTCCTCACTCTTCAGTCGACTACGCACTCCTCCTAAGCTCGTCTTACCTCAGCCATACGTCTTACCTCAGCCATATTAGATAAAGGTCACGAGCCAGACTAGCCTGCCTATAAAGAAATCTAAATTCCACATGAGTCGACTCCCCGAGCCGATGACTGGTCTGCTAAGTTGAATGAGCGAACGCGAGAGGCGAAACGTATATAATGGATACGCGTGAGAGTACGAGAGGATAGTACACAATAGCGTACTCAAGAAAGAGTACGAAAGATCGAAGAGAGGGGAAACGTATACTGATGAAGAGAGGGGAAACGTATACTGATGAAGAGAGGGGAAACATATACTGATGAAAAAGAATGAAGGGGACCTCTAACGTATACTGATGAAAAAGCTCTAACGTATACTGATGAAAAAGAATGAAGGGGACCTTTACCTCTCTCTCTCTCTTCCCCTTTGTCCTCTGCCTATGCTTCGTGAGAACGACCTATACTATATATTTGGCGGTAGTATAGCATTAGGCCACTTAAGCTAGCTCTCTTCTCGTCCCCCTCTCTCTGCCCCCTTGCGCTTCGCGAACTGCTCCTTTACTCACAGGCTAGGTGTGCTCAGAAGGAAGTGAGTTAGTTAATTGCATAGATCGCGCTCAACTTTGTTTGCTTTATCTTTCCTCCCCCCTAATATAGTAAATTCTCGTCTTCCCTCACTCATCTCCACCATTAATTCCGCTACGTGGGATTGAATGCCCGGGAAGTATATTGAAGGCCTCCTGTCCTCTACTATTCTTGATTCTCTGCGGTAGCTTCAGGAAGAGAAGTCAGATCTGGAGCCCTATTCCTAAGGTAAGAGTCTATTATTAAGTCTTTCCCAATCAACCTAACGACTTGCATACCGTAGTCTCTTATCTGAATGGCATTGCCAATGCCCATCGGCCATTCACCCCACAGGATCATCTTTCCACAGGATCATCTTTCATACCCTATAGCTTACGCGAGAGCTCTCCTGGTCCTCTCTCTCGGCTCGAGACGTCGATTATCTCGTACGACAAGAGACGTCGATTATCTCGTACGCTTTCCTTTTCTTGAGTTCCCAAATAGGGGTATGAGGAGTGAGTTCCCAAATATAATATAGGGGGGTATGAGGAGCTCGACTAAAGAGATTTTGACAGGAGGAACTTATATTATATACAGGGGGACGACTGATCGGAGGAGCTCGACTAAAGAGGTTTTGACAGGAGTTCGCCGGGACGACTGATCGGAGGAGCTCGACTAAAGAAGAGAGGTTTTGACGGGAAACTTTCTGCTGCTGGCGTATACAGTAGAGCCCTCCGGGAAACTTTCTGCTGCTGGCGTATACAGTAGAGCCCTCAGAGAAGGGCACGGGATCCTGCTTTTTATATGCATTTGTGCCGTCCGGTTCCACTCAGCCCACTCAGCCTTTATTTTCATTCTTGAAAATGAGTCTTCGTCAAACAACTGATATATAGTTCATGGCTATTCCACCATGGAACAACTGATATATAGTGAATAGCTATTCTACCATGGGTAGAGTGAATGGCCCCTTACCATGAACGCAACTATACTGGTAATAATCCGCAGCGGTACGAGTGAGAACGACGTGGACAAGCAAGAACCGGGCAACCTACCTTAGGGAAACCAAGGGAGACCGAAGTCCAGACAACCGATCCGGGCAACCTACCTTAGGGAAACCAAGGGAGACCGAAGTCCAGACAACCGATCCGGGCACTGAGTTGAGTAAGGAATGCTTCCGGGCACTGAGTTGAGTAAGGAATGCTTTTCCCTCCCGAGTGCTTTTCAGTGCTGCGCTTCGCGAAAGAATTGTGTGGCGCGGTGAAAGGTTTACCGTTGGGGTTTCGGCCGACCTACTATTGGATTTGAACCAGCCGTATTGTATAAAAGCGAGACTCTGACCGCTGAGTAGGTCTTCAGTCATCCTATAAGGAGACGGCAGCAATTGGATTGGATGTGCACTCGCCAGGCGACCCTCTCTCCTCGTGTAGCCTGCCCCAAATTAAGTCCTTCGCTCGACCCCTAGCCGTTGCTTATTCGTATATAATATATGACTACAGGCTTCCCGAACTCCATTCAGATATTCGACTTACAATCAGCTAAGGGATCGGCCGATCGGAAGAAAAGGAGTTCATGGTACCACATAGGTCGGGACGCCATTGACATAATTACTTACTAGGTTTTTGGGAACTTACTAAGGAGGGCACGCAACTATACTGGTAATAATCTGCTGCCCCTAATATAGTAAAGTAAATTGAGGGGCGATTCCTCCATTCACTCTGGAGGATAGTCGTAAATAGCGTCACTCTGGAGGATCTGGAGTATAGTCGTAAATAGCGTCACTCTGGAGGATCTGGAGTATAGTCGTAAATAGCGTCACTCTGGAGGATCTGGAGGATAAGGATAGTCGTAAATAGCAGGAGTCGTAAATAGCCCCTTTGGCTATTTATATGCCTCTGCGTAGCAGAGGTACTTATCTTATATTATATACAGTTAGTCTACGCCAAAGGGGCTATTTATCTCCTTAGTCGTAAATAGCGTCACTCTGGAGTATAGTCGTAAATAGCGTAGCAGAGGAGTGAAAAGGAAGATCAGAGGCCTCCCTTACTCATAAATCTTCCTCCCTTAACTGTGCATAAGCGCTTTCCCGAAAGATGCCCTGCTACTGCTATAGGTTCCAAATGTATTCTGGACCACGAAACGTTCAGTTTAGTAAAAAAACAATAGTAATTGGTACTCAGAACTTGAGATGCACTGATTACGAATTATCCCTTAAGACTCCTCCCAGTCCCAGACTAAAGAATGAGAGTCGCATCGCATAAAGAATGAGAGTTGCATCGCATATAGGATCTGCTTCTTCACTCCTGAAACTAGATTTGGAGCATCCATTAAATTAAGGATCTGTCACTGCCTAGAAGACGGGCCCAGGGCGGGTCACTAACAATGCTTGTCCCTGCCCGGGTGCTTAAGCTACTCTATGGTGCTTAAGCTACTCTATCATTGAATTCAATATCCGAACTACGGGAGTGATTCAATATCCGCGAACTACGGGAGTGAATTAAAAGAGGCACGCGTTAAATAAGTGCAAAGTCAATTTCCCTACTACAGTAATTTAGTTAACGAATTCGCTTTCATTCCACATCAGAGGCTGCCGTTTACCCGCTAGGCGGGAACTCATTCCCTTATGTGCTAAGCTTTATTGGGCGTCGCTCGATAAAGAGGCATTAAAGAGCAGAGTCCTCCCCCCTTAGGCTCGATAAAAAGAGGCATTGCAGAGTCTTCCCCCCAGAAAGAGCAGAGTCATCCCCCCTTAGGAATGATCTCCATAGACCATCATTCAGATATTCGACTTTAGCATAGGTCAAGTTGTAAAGCATGAGACTCCCAACACGAAAGGTTTTAATTAAAGGAGCGAGGGAGGCCTCGACTGATAAGGGCATCGTCAGATAGGATCTACCTTAAGGGGCGAAGGGCTCGACTGGAGAGAGAGGAGCGAGTGAAATGATCAGTCTTTGTAGCGTTCGTAGTGAAATGATCAGTCTTTGTAGCGTTCGCAGTGAAATGATCAGTCTTTGTAGCGTTCGCTTTAAAGTAAGGGGCTTTAGTTGTGTTTTTTGAATTCAATGAACGACTTACTGGAGGAGGTTCAATGAACGACTTACTGGAGAGGGAGAGACTGGTCCTTGTAGTTTGAGCGTATCTGACTTCTATATCTATATTAAGTCAACTCTAATCTTTGTTTAAGTTCGGGACATCCCCCTTTCCCTAGTTCAGTTTTGTTTAAGTTCGGGACACCCCCCTTTCCCTAGTTTCAGTAAAAGCTGAAACTCAAGCCCGGGAGGGCACATTAGAATAGGAATAACGGGAGGGCACATTAGCATTAGAATAAAAATAACGGGAGGCACATTAGAATTAGAATCACGGGAAAGAGAAAGAAAGATGTTTACGTTCCTGACCCAGAGGTGGGGACAGACTCAAAGGACCCAGAGGTGGGGACAGACTCAAAGGAAGAAGAGAGAGTGAGAGAGGCATAAGCAGACGGGACAATAAAGTGCTATAACCTATTTCTAACTAAAGTGCTATAACCTATTTCCCATAAGGGATGGCTTATTCAATTCAGGCTCAACCCGAGTAAGGGAGGGCTTATTCAATTCAGGCTCAACCCGAGGATAAAGAGGAAGATGCACCTAAAGCAGAAGATGCACCTAAAGCGGAAGCGGAAGATCTAAAGCGGATGCACCTAAAGCAGCTGCAGGCGTAGCACCATTAGATAATGGAGTGAGCGCTGCTCCCGAGGATAGTGGGCATATAATCCTAAGGGCATAGGAAAGTAGTTCATGGCTCTTAAAAACGTATCTTGATCTGCCCCTCTCTTAAAAACGTATAGGATCTGCCCCTAAATTAGAGCGTCATCTTCATTATCAAATGAGAAAAGTGAGAAACCTGCCTTCTCACTCGCCCCTCTCCCTTCGAGGCGTCTTAGCTCCTCTCAATTCGAGCTAAATAAGAAAGAGCGAAAGACTGGAGGTGTATTCGCTCCTTTTGGAGCTGCGGGCGGGTATATGCGTACTTGATCGAATGGGTAATTCATCCCGGAAAGCGCGATTTGATCGTCTTCGAGATTAGCGTTAGAGAAATGTGAATAACTGATAATGGCCCGCTCATCTTTCTATCTTTTTTGTTCAAGCGGAATTTACTTTTATATTAGGCGTTCATTCGTTCCCTCCTCTGCTAGGCTATTTCCCTCCTCTGCTATGCTAGGCTATTTCTACTATTCTACTTAGTCATTCTTAAGTATGAAGATACCCTCTCGCATATCTAGTTTTTTGATACCCTCTCACTGCTATTATCGGTCGAGCCCTTCGTCCCTAATCGGGTCTGTCACTTCGTTCGTTCGTCGCTACTGCTACTCTCGCCCCTCTCGCTCATTCATTCGCTCTTCGCAATTTGATTCTATCTCCCAATAAGATCGGTCGATTCCAACGACCCCATAGGGTCTCCTACTAAACTTCGTAGCAAGAGGTCGTGAATATGAGATATGAACTCGTACGTTCGTCGAATATGTTACACTCGGCCCTATGGTCTCGCGCGTCATTATATTTGCCCCTTACTTTATCGCCTATCTTAAATTAGATTATAATGAGCTCCTCTCACGCGTATAACGAAAACACTTTGATTTGAGCTTTTCATATACAGTCGTTCATGTCATTGCGCCAGTAGTAGTAGTTATTCACTCTACCAAACTAGAACAAACCTATCTCTCTCTATCTCCCCAAAGGGGAAAAGTGAATATTAGGGCCGACTATGACTCATTAAGATAAGAAAGCATGGCTCGCGCATAATGCAACTCTTTTAGCTGTATTTCTAGTCGCGCTACTCCCCTAAGGTATTGCGAGCCTTAAGAGGGATTCCCTCTCCCTTATCTAAGAAGACTTTGATTTGATCAATCTACCCGAAAGAATTATATGATCTAGGTATGCCCCTTACCTTAGATGGTCTCACTATTAGACTGAATAGGTACTCTATATCTCCCTATTGGATAGCTCTTTAACTCCCTAGTGGATAGCTCTTTAACCCTCTCCCTAGTAGTGGAGGTCTCGCGCTCCCTAGTAGTGGGGGTCTCGCGTGTCATTATCATTAAGATCTTGATCCCCTATCCTGACGGGTGCTCTCTGGCCTTCACGCATGCGATCTAGCCTATCCTAGCGTCTGCATATCTAGCCTATCCTAGCCCTATCCTAGCGTCTGCATTCATATACTAAAATCAGTGTTAATTTAAAAACACTTTAGATCGTAACCGAGTAAGAAACCTAGAACTCCACATGGGTCTGGTGGGTTATGATTGGAAGTAAGCTCGCCAAAG
This sequence comes from Curcuma longa, assembly GCF_044706935.1. NCBI lineage: Eukaryota > Viridiplantae > Streptophyta > Magnoliopsida > Zingiberales > Zingiberaceae > Curcuma > Curcuma longa. The sequence continues at coordinate 8,237,302 of NC_133877.1, read as the reverse complement.
AAAGAATTCCAGTCTAGTCCCTAAATCGAACCAGAGCCTGAGCACTTCTACGCTCCGAGTAAAAGAGAGTTTAGGCTCCAATTCTACCTTCAACGGATCTACAGATATGGAACTGAGATCTCTTTTTCTTACTAAAGTTTCTTCTTTCGAGTCGATCCTTCCAGATCCGGATGGAAGCTAGCCGGATATATTAGTGCATGCCCTTGTTTGAATTCCCGCTTAAATTATGTTTTCTTCACCTTCCCCGGAGCGTAGGCTCAAAAAACACTATCAATGTTATGGCCTTACTCGATGGAATTAATTGAGCTAGGGTCGATGGAATGGCCTTACTCGATGGAATTAATTGAGCTAGGGGCACACCTAGCTCGAAAGAACTAGCTCGAAAGAACTAGGCATTCCCCCAGAACAGAAAGAACTAGGCAGAACAGAAAGAGCAGAACAGAAAGAACTAGGCAGAACAGAAAGAACTAGGCAGAACAGAAAGAACTAGGCATTCCCCCAGAACAGAAAGAACTAGGCATTCCCCAATTTAGCAAATATCTTTTTGGCTTTAGCATACCTTCTAGTTCAGATCTAACTGAAGGCAGGCAAATGCATTTTGATGCCTACGGGGTTCCAACTTGACTTGATATAAAGATCTATAAAGATCTAGGCAATACACACTTTAGGCACAAGGCTTGATAAGACCTCGTTTAATTGATTCCACTCATCCGGAGTGAGTGGAGGCGCTTTCGTACAAAGACCTAGTTTGGCCACCTTATTGTAAGCAAATGAAAAAACAAGTAAGCAAATGAAAAAAACAAGTTAAAGAATAACGAGAGACTCATGCCTTTGGCACGATCAGTTACATAAACACTTTAACCATATTCAAGTGCCCCAAATTCAATTCCCCACAATCGGATCATCTACTTGTCACACACCCTTATTAAAGGGTAAGGTCTCATGAGGGTAAGGTCTCATGCGAATTAGAATTAGGGAATAAACAAGGGATTCCAACTTCTCCTTCCTAGATCCAGAGGCTCAAAGGGATTCCAACTTCTCCTTCCTAGATCCAGAGGCTCAAAACAATTATAAATCAATACTACTTTGACACCCCGGCTTGACTACTTTACACCCCGGCTTGACTACTTTACACAATACATAGATTAAATCATTGACCTAGCATTGACCTAGGGAGCCTAGCATTGACCTAGGGAGCACAGCATTGACCTAGGGAGCACTTAAAACAAGACATAGAGAAAATGGATGCGGAGAGTTTCGCATCTTACATAGTAACAGAAAAGAAGATCGAAGTACGGTCTTCAAAGAAGGAAGTACGGTACGGTCTTCAAAGAAGTCAATACGAATCCGAGAACAGGCATATAATCAGAGGTTCCGAGTAGACAGAGGTTCCGAGTAGAAGGAAATCGATCCTCTTAAGGATGCAGGAAAAAAAGAGAGTTCAGACTGATATAAGTGATCAGTACAGCGCGTAAAAAAAGAGGGGGATCTACTATACGGGACGGGGGATCTACTATACGGGACGTGGGAGCTCCTGCTACTGGGGGATCTACTATACGGGACGGGGGATCTACTGCTACTATACGGGGGAGCTACTATACGGGTCCTTCATACTATACCCCTTTTGGGACTCACTTTAGTTTAAGAACTATTACGAAATAAAAAAGATGCAATAAGGAACTTAGAAAGAGGAGGACTCTGAGGCACGAAGAAAGCCTAAGGATAGAATAAGATTGAAGATATTTAAGCACTGACAAAGATTTATATATCTACAGCGACTGGGGCCTGAATAAATGAGCTCTTGCAGCGGATCAAGAGTTTCATCTTATACGTCGAAGTCATAACTGACTAGTCTAGTCGTAAATTCATGAACTATATTCAATCTAATCCTAGAACCTAGAACTGAAAGGAGAGTTTAGGAGCGAATCAAGATGACGCTAGAGACTGACTAAGGTCAGCGGGAGAACCAGGAGAAGACCCATTCCTCGGAGAACCAGGAGAAGACCCATTCCTCGGAGAACCGGGAGAAAAGACCCATTCTTCGGAGAACCAGGAGAAAAGACCCATTCCTCTTTGATAGGTCTTCCGGGCGCATGACTTCTGACTTCCGGGCGCATGACTTCTTACAGTGGAGTCAGACGCTACTTACAGTACAGTGGAGTCAGACGCTACTTACAGTACAGTGGAGTCAGACGCTAATAGATTAGATTGACCTCATAATGATGAACTTAGATTGACCTCATAACGATCAACTTAGATTGACCTCATAACGATGAACTTCATAGCGTGCCTCACTTTGCCTTCTGAACTATATGCATAATGGCATGGTACGAGGGGGTTCAATGCAATCTTATTATGGACTAGTCTCCTACCCGAGTTATGGACTCGTCTCCTACCCGAGAGATCCAATTACTATGTCTCCTACCCGAGAGATCCAATTACTATTACAAGGCATGAAAGAGAAGGAGGCAATGCCATTCGGATAAGGTTCCCCGTAAGGAGCGCATGCCCTGTATAGTAATTGCGAAAGAAAGTAATCCAACCCCCCATGGGGAGTCTCAATAAAAGTACGAATGAGCCTAACCCATGTTTTCAATGGGGCCAAATAAGAAAGAAAGTGAGAAAGCCGCGTAAAAACCTAAAGAATGAAAAAAGTGTTGAAACGGATAAAGTCACGTATGAAGGGCATCATGTGACTTCTCTGGGGAGATCCTTGATATGGGAAGAGTCTAAAGTGCTAAACCCTTATTTGCCTCACTGACTTATATATAGAGTCTATTGCGTATATAGCTATTACAACAAGTTAAGTTGTAATCCGCATCACGAGGAAGGCTTCCTAATAATATGGAAGGTTTGAAGAGGGATTACTATCACTATCTAAGCCTCGGGAGAGGGAAGATGCGAGTAAGTAACGTATGGCAGGAAAGAGTCAATGGGGCACCCTCAATGGGGCACCCTCTTAGTAAGCACTCTAAGGAGCTGTAGATCTAAAGTTGTTTTGAATAGCCATGAACTCCACCCTCAAAGAAAAGGGAAGGGTATCCATGAGCAGAAAGGGAAGGGTATCCATGAGCGGACCACTCAGATCTTAGATTAATTAAACGTAGCACCTGCTCCTCCCTAAACGTAGCACCTGCTCCTCCCTAAACGTAGCACCTGCTCCTCCCTAAACGTAGCACCTGCTCCTCCCTAAACGTACACCTGCTCCTCCCTTGTTTTAGCAGCCAACCCGCAAATGGAGACTCATGAATGAACGAGTCTTGCTGCGAAATTAGAATGAGCTATGAGCTGACAGCGAAAGCAATGGAAGGCCCAAGGAAGCGACGGAAAGAGTCATTGGAAAGAGTCAATAGCAAGAGTCAATGGCGACGGAAAGAGTCATTGGAAAGAGTCAATAGCAAGAGTCAATAAGAGTCAAGGGTGTACCACGTGGCTATCGCACCTTCCTCATGCTTAGTCGTCGCTCTCGCTCCTTTCAGTTGCTAACACCATTGACGACCTATGCGAGACCAGACCTCTTGCACTGCCTTAGGGATCCGTTTAGAGCAAAGCGACTAAGATGGGGCGACGCGGGCCGAAGACAAGAACCGTTTTAAGGCATTCCCTTCCTTTACCTCGTGCCCTTCTTCCGGCATTCCCTTCCTTTACCTCGTGCCCTTCTTCCCGCCTAATTACAGCTGAGCTATCAAGCTCATTTTCTCTCTCAGGGACCCAAGGAAGCGACGGACCATAGGGAGCCGCTTGAGAGCGACAGCTACATCCTGCAATGAGAGCAGGTAGTTCCTTGACTTTGTTTGGCCGGGAATTGGCTTGAGGGGCGGCACCACCCCCAATAGAATAGGCACAAAAATAGAAAGAATTGAGGATAGGCGAGAAAGAAAGTAAGGAAATCCTAGATCAGGCTCTCAATACATAGAATGCTTTCGGGCCGAAATTCATATAAGGAGGGAGAGAAAAGACAACAGGGTTCTTTCCGACTGGGGCAGATCCAAAGTGCTTTAGAATCTAAGACCCAGAACCACTCTTGCTGAGGCCCAAAAACCTAGTAAGTAATTATGTCAAAGGTACACGATTGACTAGCTCTTGCTCACACAATGATAATTCTTATTATCTCCTATCTCGTTCGAATCCAGAGTTGTATGTCTTAAGCATATTGTAAAGACCGATCTTTCATCTGAAATCTAACTCGAAAATTAGCTTTCCATAAATGGAATGTCTCTTAGTTCAATTTAATTGAACTTATCCTCTATAGTAAAGGATAGGGAGTAGTAAAGGCTAGGTAGGGGTAAAGGCTAGGGATGAGTAGTAAAGGCTAGGTAGGGGTAAAGGCTAGGGATGAGTAGTAAAGGCTAGGTAGGGGTAAAGGCTAGGGATGAGTAGTAAAGGCTAGGGATGAGAAGTGCTCAAAAAGACAATTGTGGTGAGTGCTATAAAGACTATATTGAGGCTCGACGGAAAGAGTAAATGGCGCAATGAAAGACCATTTAGTCTGACTCTTATTAGCAATCCGTTTCATATTCTAATTTGAATCACACGGATGTGATTAAAGAAAGTGTATGAATATAGAAGTTCAGTTCTGTTTGGGTTCACTCTTAGAGAGGCAATTAGTATCTTAATTAATTTATAGTGACTAACGGTCACTAGGTCAGCCAGGCTCTGACTTCTTTCTATACTGGGAATTGACTCACGCTCAAAGTAGGTTTTAAGGGAATTCTCATATAATTCAATCTACGTTCGTGGAATCTAAAGAAAGTGTGGTAACTACTTAAGCTGCAACTGAGACTTCCACTCCCTATGGTCGAACCCTTCCACCCTAAGCAAGAGTCGTAAATGGTGTCTCATAGACTCTATCCTCTCGTTCGAACCCTCCTTGACCTTGACCTTGACGTCTGCCCTCTCCCATCGGTCGTCGCGATCGGTAACGCCAGCTTAGCAATAGTCTTACGTGACTTCCAAGAGTAAATGGCTACATGCCATTGTAGACCTATGTGGTACCATGAACGACTGGGATCGACCGATCGAGCCCGACCGCCCCAATATATAGTAAGGTGCTGAGAACCGTAATGGGCTCGCCATACATATAAGTTATAAGGAGAGGGTTAAAGAGCTCGACAGGAGGAGTAGCATGTAGCGACATTCGGCCTAGTGTCTGAGGCTACGCTATTTCACTCCTCGGCATAAAAGCACTGATAATGACGGGAATGGAGAGTAGATGGTTAGAGTTCATGGAAGGAGTCTAAATGGAAAGATTGAATATGCCGGTTCGGGGTATAAATGGAAAGATTGAATATGCCGGTTCGGGGTATAAATGGAAAGATTGAATATGCCGGTTCGGGGAAGAGCCGATAAGATAAGGGCGAGTGATCAAATATTCGACGCGAAGCACAGAAGTTCATCTCTCAACTCAAAAGCAAGAGTCTAATATAAGGCCCTCTCTTTTTCTTCTCCGAAAGTTCGGGTTCGGGCAGAGGGGGAGCCAAAGATCAGAGTGAAAGGCTTCGCACCTCTTTCAAGAGATAGTGCAATCAATTAAGCTGCACAAGAGATAGTGCAATCAATTAAGCTGCAATCAATTAAGAAACTACCTTTCCGGAAAGAGTAGTACGGTAAAAGAGTAGTACGGTAAAAGAGTAGTACGGTAAAAGAGTAGTATGGTAAAAGAGAGTCCGCTGCAACTCGAGGGAATACACAAGGAGTTCGTGGGTTCTACGCCCAAGGGAATACACAAGGAGTTCGTGGGTTCTACGCCCAGATGAAAGTGATGGTACCGGATGGAGATTTGTTGACCAACATTACTTTTCAGGCTGGGAATTTACGACAGGTCGGTTGAAATCCGACAGCTAGGCCCGAGCGGCCTACGGAGCACCTCGGGATGGATAAGACAGAACAACCCCCCCGGGGCCCCCGGAACTATGTGAAAATCCGTGGTAGGGATAGAAATAGGGTACCGAAGAGACAGACCCTAAGGAAATGCCCCCTGCCCAGGTGTGGAGGAAGCTTCAAAAAAGACCCAAGGGGAAGGGTCGAGGCTTGCTGAACTACTACACGGACCGTGGAATGCGAAGGAATTCAGCAGCAGGTATAGCCCCAATTCGGAGCGAGTAAGACCAGGAGAGAAGAGGCGACCTAAGAGGACATGGAATAGTCACTATAGGCGCAAACCTAGCACGTGGGGAGTACGCGTGTACCACTGGTGACAGAAAGCTTGGAGCTGCTTTTTGGCAACAACACAAGAAAGCAACGCCCTTACTATATATTTGCGGTCTGGGCTACCCAATGATTGCTGATTGGGAGGCATAGGGCTCTGTCTGGAACAAGACCATCCATGGCATACGCCCGGTCAGCCTGCAGGGAATTAGGGACCGGCCACGCGAGATGACCGACCGAGGCTCCGTACCAGATAGACTTATGAGGTACAGAGAAAAGGCACGATAAATCGGACATGACAAAAAGCATTAACCACTAGAACGACACCAAACCGAACGACAAAGTCTGTCCGAGCAGGACAGGGAGATTCAAAAAAAGGAGTTTTGACCGTCTGAAAGGAGTTTTGACCGTCTGAAACGAGTTTTGACCGTCTGAAACGAGTTGTTACCGTCTGGCCTAGCAAGCCAGGCCATATAAGTCAAAAATGCCATATAAGTCAAAAATGCCATATAAGTCAAAAAGGCCATATTAAGTCAAAAATACGGTTTAGGACCGCGGTACTAAGAGGACAGGAGAGGGAAGCAAGCGCCCCTAAATATAGTAAATTAAAAGGGTTAGCGCTCCAATTTTGAGCTGCATCAGCTACATTCTCTCTACTGGTGCGGCTACATTCTCTCTACTGGTGCGTAGGGACATATACGCAATGTTAACGAAGTGGTGCGTAGGGACATATACGCAATGTTAACGAAGTGGAAAATTTCCGATTCTGGAAAATTGTACCTCCTATCCGGGTCCGGGGGGAACTGGAAAATTGTACCTCCTATCCGGGGGGGAAGAGTGAGGGAGTTGAGCCTTCGCGCGCATTGAAGAGTGAGGGAGTTGAGCCTTCGCGCGCATTGAACTATTGGTCAATAAAAGAGTGAGGGAGTTGAGCCTTCGCCCGCATTGAACTATTGGTCAATAAAATGGGGTGTTCGGGGGTCAGATACTACAAGATTTTCCTACCTAAGAGATCCAGCTATTCCTACCTAGCTATTCCTACCTACTTCCTAGGTAAGAGATCCAGCTCTTCCTACCTAAGAGATCCAGCTATAATCTCCTAAAAAGGCATACATATATTAAAATAGCCAACATACAAACTTTCACCGAAGCAATTCCTTATAAGAAATTAATTGATCCAATTTAGGGCTTTGAGCTTTTTTTGAGCTTAAAATCGAGCTTGAAAAGCCTTATACTTGTCTAAGGAAGATAAGGGCTTGAAAAGAATATTAAAAGGTACGTGACCTCTCTCTCATCCCACTCGGGTGGACTCGAACACCGAATTCATATCACTCTCACCTAAGGCCCTTACTTATAATTAGCGTTCTAGCGCGATTTCAGCTATAGCTATAAAAGAAGGATAGGATTCGAGGGCTTGGAATGAATAAATTTTTGACTGATGAAGGCACGAAAAATCATCGTATGATAGGTCGTTGAACGTTGTGAATGACTCTGAAGACAAATTGACGAGGGCATACGCGGTGTGCGGCAGAACGCTTGGCGAAAAGCTCCTCTATGAAGAGAGGTGCAGCCACACCAGAAACCAGGTCAGGAATTTTACCAAACACAGACAAAACGCAATTAAAACCAAACACAGACAAAACTCAACTAAAAGGGATGCCTCTGTCTCAACTAAAGGGGATGCTGCCTCTGTAAAGCTCAACTAAAGGGGATGCTGCCTCTGTAAAGCTCAACTAAAGGGGATGCTGCCTCTGTAAAGCTCAACTAAAAGGGATGCCTCTGTAAAGTACGACCCGAGAGCACTCGGATGAAGGTCTGGTCCGAAAGATCGTACCGCTGTCAGTTCATAGGCTAACCATACCCTATGCGCACAGAGGAGACAAGCTGTCACCGGAATAAAGGATCTCAGAATGCCAGAAGGAAAAGAAGGGAGAGCCGGAATAAGGCAGAGTGGGTTGAAGTCCCGCAGGTCGGGTCCGTGGCTAACCGCCTTTAAGTCCATTCTTTATAAAGAAACCTACAAGTTGACGTCTAGGGTGAAAACGACTGTTGCACTGATTACAACGCTAACCCAATAATGCTCAGGCCCTAACCCAATAATGCTCAGGTCTATGTACCGCTCCGTGGGCTAGTTCGTTAAGGGGTTGCCGCTAGTTCAGTTCGTTAAGGGGCTAGTTCGTTAAGGAAGGGGCTAGTTCAGTTCGTTAAGGGGTTGCCGAGAGGGGGGCACGGCAATACACTAACTCTTAGCAAGCGTTCAGCAACATAGACACCCCGCGCATAAGTACTCACTAGGGACACATATGCCTGGACAAGATGCCAAAGGGACGAGACGACTAAGAGATTGATCGAGGTCGATTGAGTCCCACGAGAAGACGACTAAACCATATAGAGTGGGTCGCGAAAAAAGCGAGAAAGGCATCCTCATTTCTAAGCGATCAAACTAGTGACGAAAGGGCGACTAGTTTTCGTTCACAACACATTCAGGCAACGATTGAATCCGCTTCCCAATTCTTGCTAAGCACTGTGGACAAGCAATTAATATATACCGATCGTGCAAGGCATAGGGCTCTTATTATCGCGACGTTCTCGACTGTAATTGCGGATCATCCTACAGGTGGGGAACCTCCCATAAAGGGAGGACTTGTAGGAAAAGCTGACGCCAAATATATATACAGGGCCGAGGCTCCATACCCAAGATAGAGGGGGTTTCAGGGAACAAGGGAAGGTAGATCAAAATCACAACCGATAAAAAAGACTATGAAGACGAGAGAGACCAGTAGTACGTTCTAGCTTCAGGGCTAGAACGGGAGAGAGAGCAGAGCAAGGGCCAGACCGAGAGCGTTCGTACCGTCTGGCCACCGAGAGCGTTCGTACCGTCTGGCCACCGAGAGCGTTCGTATTGACCGTCTGGCCCAAGATGACTGAGGGACGAGGACTGGAGGACGGAGGGAGGGAGGTAACACACTTACGCGCGCGCGAAATTCCTTATTCCCCCTATTACTTCCGGAGAGACATACTCTCTATTTGGCCCAGGGTCTGTGCTCTTCGCCCCTACCTCTTTGGGGTCCGGGATTTGGCCCAGGGTCTGTGCTCTTCGCCCCTACCTCTTTGGGGTCCGGGGCTTGACTCTATACCCTGAGTTGAGAACGAGTGATTTTCCTAAGCTGTCCTTTAGCAATCTCTTCCTTAGGAACTTTCAGCTTCTTCTTTACTCTTTTTACTCCTCTTCGAGTGAGGAAGAGGTGATTCCTTTTGACTCCTCTTCGAGTGAGGAAGAGGTGATTCTAATTTGACTTTCCCCCATACCCCCTATCCCTATGCTTGGGCTTTCCCCCATACCCCCTATGCTACCCCCTATGCTTGGGGTGAAAGAGGGAGGGAGATTTGCCCTCGTGAGACGACATCAAGATAGGCTGTTAGTCGATCTGACGTGTTTAGTGCGGATGACGGGAGGGAGATTTGCCCTCGTGAGACGACATCAAGATAGGCTGTTAGTCGATCTAACGTGTTTAGTGCGGATGACGGGGGGGAGGGTTGCTTAATTGTGTCCGAATATAACTCGGAGAGATAGCCTCTTATGTTTACGAACAATAGCTAAAGTTTGGATCACACTTTTACCTAAGGGATTCCTTACTGAAAGTAAAATCGAGCTTCAAATCGAGCTTCAAATCGGGCTTGAAAAGCCCTAGCTTTCTCTAGTGGATACAAAAGACATTAAAAGGTTCAGAAAAAGGTTCTGATACAAAAGACAGGATACAAAAGACATTAAAAGGTACGTTTTCCCCCTTTCATCCACCCTGGGGGGACTAGAACATCAATCCTCTCACCTAAGGTAAGGCCCTTACTTATAATTAGCGTTCTAGCGCGATTTCTATTAAAATATATAATCGACCCTTTTCACATTACTCCCTTAAGAATAATCGACCCTTTTCACATTACTCCCTTAAGACGGATACCCTTTCACGTACCCGTCACACAAAAGATACCCCAAAATAACGCGCGATTTCTATTATACGGGCCTTTCAAACCTAATTATACGGGCCTTTCAAACCTAAATTTCAACAGGCTTTTCTAGCTCTAGCGTGCGTCTACGCGTGTACGTGTATGTCCGACTCTAGCGTGCGTCTACGCGTGTACGTGTATGTCCGAGAAGTCCAGTCCCAGAGTCAGACTCCAACTCGAAGCTACTCTCAGTCGAGCATATCCTGTGGCTCTCGCCTATCTACAAATTGCGAGCTATCTAATACAATAGTACATGTAATTTAATACAAAAGTACATGTAATTTGTAACAATACCTTTTCATACGAAAAGGATGGAGCAATGACGCATTCAAAATAAAGTAACGAAACAGATGGAGCAATGACGCACTCAACGAAACAGATGGAGCAATGACGCATTCAAAATAAAGTAACGAAAGTTTACTATAAGATTCATAAAACTCCCAAATAATAGGTATCTCCCGTCGTTGGAAATCTAGTCTTTCGAGCTATAACTCACCCTAGGCATAAAGAACTCACCCTAGTTATCTCTGACTCACCCTAGGCATAAAGAACTCACCCTAGTTATCTCTGACTCACCGCATCTCTGACTCACCCTAGGCATAAAGAACCTCACTTTAGATAACCTGCCTGTGGAACTTTAGATAACCTGCCTGTGGAGGCACCCCTTTTATCTGACCTCTTGAGTTCTTGGGTCTTTGCCAAAGCTCACTAGTCCTTTTTCTTTAAAAGAAAAAACCTTGCAAACGTAGATTCTATTTTATCTGATATGAAGTCGCACACTATGAATGTAATTATACAAATGGGAGGCACCCCTTACTGTCGAGCACTCTCTTCCTCAGATTAGAACTTATATGTATGGCGAGCACTAGATTAGAACTTATATGTATGGCGAGCACTAGATTAGAACTTATATGTATGGCGAGCACTCTCTTCCTCAGATTAGTCTGAGGAGCTTAGCTCCTCCATCCTCCGCATCAGCTATTTAAGATCCTCCATCCTCCGCATCAGTAGTTCGATGCTATGAAATAAAACTACTCCATTTTTAGGGAATCCCTTCAAGCTAGCACTAATTTGATGCCTCCTTCCTCACTCGTTCATGGCTAGAGTCTCCTTCCTCACTCGTTCATGGCTAGAGTTTTTTTATTAACTACTACACTTTTTATCTGTGGGTCTGGTGTACAATTGATGTGGGTCTGGTGTACAATTGACTCTGTAGGCCCTAAGCTACAGTCTTATATAAGTATAAGACTGGACTTGCGGGGTCGTGAATTCAAAACGTAGATGGATCTACTCGGAAATAGGAAACTACCATTTACTAAAATGGATGAGATGCACTACATACATTCCTAATCTGACACCCAGCACCCAGGTGAATCCCGTCGTTCGTTTTAGGTGAACCCGTCGTTCGTTTTAGGTGAATACCGTCGTTCGTTTTACGTCGTTTTAGGTGAATCCCGTCGTTTTAGGTGAATACCGTCGTTCTCACTCGTACCTCTCCTCTTCTCTTTCTTAAAAGAGATGATCTGCCTAAAAATTAAGATGGTCACGGATCAAGTTATGAATAAGCAAGTTATGAATAAGAAGGATGGATTATAAGTTAAAGTAGAAGATTGTGAATGACTAATTAGCTTTTTTAGTTTATGATGTATGTTGGGAATATTTTTTGATAAGACCGGCTATTCCTAGAGCTAGAGTCAGACCTAAGATTCCTAGAGCTAGAGTCAGACCTAAGATTCCTAGGGGGGCTTTCTCACTTTCTTTCCTGCGAGCTAAATTAAAAAGATTCTATTCTAACCATATTATATGATCATCTTAGATAATTCCCTAACTTCCTCAGGCCCTTCGTGGATCCAAAGATTAATTATTCTATTTTTCCCTCAACTTACATGTTTAGGGCCGCCAAAGGAGAGAAATAGCCCCGAGAAGATAAATAGCCCCTTTGGCGTAGACTAACTGTATATAATATAAGATAAGTACCTCTGCTACGCCTCTTTGAGTCGAAAATAGACCCAAAGGCTATTTATCTTCTCTGCATAGCAGAGATATTTCTATTTTAGTAAGATGGTTTATTCTACTTAGTCGTAAATAGCCCCAAAGGCTATTTATATGCTCTGCATAGCAGAGGTACAACTCTTATATTATATACAGTTAGTCTACGCCTTTGGGGCTATTTATCTTCTTGGGGCTATTTATCTCCTTAGCCAAAGGGGCTATTTACGACTAAGCCTTAAGTAGACTAATCCACCCTACCTGCATTCATAATATAAGTTCTAATCCGCCTGTATATAATATAACTCTGCTACCCCTGTATATATATTGGGGAGAGAAATAGCCTTTGGGGCTATTTACGACTAAGGAGAGAAATAGCCCCAAAGGCCCTGCATTCATAATATAAGTTCTAATCCGCCTGTATATAATATAACTCTGCTACCCCTGATTAGTCGTAAATAGCCCCAAAGGAGATAAATAGCCCCTTTGGCGTAGAATAAACAGCCTTACTATAATATAAATACCTCTGCTATGCAGAGAAGAGAAATAGCCTTTGGGTCTATTTTCGACTCAAAAAGCCCAAAAATATAGTAAAGGAGATAAATAGCCCCAAGAAGATAAATAGCCCCAAGAAGATAAATAGCCCCAAAGGCGTAGACTAACTGTATATAATATAAGATAAGTACCTCTGCTACGCAGATGCATATAAATAGCCCAACTTACAGTAAATTCGGCCCTAAAGAAACTATAATAAATTTCTTCCAAGGTCTTTCATCAGCTAGAGGTCGTCTATGGTGTCCCATTGAGTCTGACCCTCTTGATCGATTTCCTTAGGGCCGAGTGGTTTTTTACGACGGGCTCAAAGACCGGGGTTTGAAACTTGGTTAGTAAATTGAGCGAACTCCCCGGAGGGAAAAGTGAGTTGAAGCTCAAAGACCGGGGTTTCTCTAATCTTCTCGTTCAGATCGATCGTAACGTAGGGGAAATTCATTTGAAGCGAAAAGACCGGGATAACTGTAGTTCGATCTCTATTAACTGTAGTTCGATCTCTATTTGCCTATGTTAAAGTTACTGGCGGGTTTTGATATGACTTTCTTTCGTAGGCATGCGCTCCTAAGGGCTCCTTAGTGTAATCTCCCAGTCGTATGTGCCTCTGTGGTGGTTTGGTTCTTCTTATATACGCTCTTCACTATTTTCGTATATCTCCCAATAAGGTCGGTCGATCCCATTAATAGTCGTTCATGGTCCCCATTCACTCTTCCGACAAGTTAAGGTTCCATTCGGCCCTCTCGCGTTCATTCGTTCCCTCCTCTGCTACGCTCACTCCTCTGCCCCGTCTGATTAGAACTTATATGTATGGCGGATAGTTGATCGGATAGGTAACGTCGATCGGTAACGTCCAGTCGATCGGTTATAGTATGACGATAGGCCTTCTTATTATTAGTATTACGTTCATGGCAAGATTAAGTCCGAAAGATCTACCCCTCGGCAATTCAAAACGTGAAAAGACAGACCATGACTGCCATTTTAGAGAGACGCGAAAGTGGGTCGCTTCTGCAACTGGATAAGCTATGGGGTCGGCAACTGGATAAGCCTATGGGGTCGGCAACTGGATAAGCCTATGGTATGGGGTCGGCTGCTGGATAAGCAGCTGGGGTCGCTTCTGCAACTGGATAAGCCTATGGGGTCGCTTCTGCAACTGGATCTGCAACTGGATAAGCAGCTGAGCTGGGGTCGGCAACTGGATAAAACGCACTGAAAACCCTCTTTACATTGGATGGTGAGGTCGCGTCATTATCATTCGCTTATTGACCGCTACTTCAGTCTTTCTTCTCGCACCCCCCTTTGACCGCTACTTCAGTCTTTCTTCTCGCTTCGCTTCTTTCTTCTCGCTTCGCTTATTGACCGCTACTTCAGTCTTTCTTCTCGCACCCCCCTCCAGTAGATCCTCCAGTGGATCTAGATGGTATTCGTTAACCTCCAGTAGAACCTCCAGTAGATATTCCAGTAGAACCTCCAGTAGATATAGATAGTATTCGTGAACCTCCAGGTAGATATAGATAGTATTCGTGAACCTCCAGATAGATAGTATTCGTGAACCTCCAGGTAGATATAGATGGTATTCGTTAACCTCTTTATGGTTCTCCATTTTATGGAAAGATGAATCTTTATGGTGCTTCCTACTTCCGCAGCTATAGGTTTGCATTTTGACCCGCATCTGTTGATGAGTGGTTGGTCCTTACGAGCTAATTGTTCTACACTTATGACTTGGTCTAGCTTCTCACATGGGTAGTGAGTGGGCACTCCCTTTCAGTCTGGCGTCCGTGGAGGGCAGTTGCATATTATGCTCCAGTTGTGCTGCTACTGCTCTTTTCTTGATCTACCCCTGCTACTGCTCTCTTTTCTTGATCTACCCCTGCTACTGCTCTTTTCTTGATCTACCCCATTGGTCAAGGAAGTTTCTCTGAGGGTATGCCTTTAGTCAGATCTGGGACTTTCAACTTAATGATTGTATTCCAGGCTACACACAAGAACCTTATGCACCCATTTAACATGTTAGGTGTAGCTGGTGTATTCGGGGGCTCCCTATGCGTTCCTTGGTCACCCCTAGCTTGATCAGGGAAAACACATAAAATCAATCAGCGTTAGCAGGTTAGAGATTCGGTCAAGAGGAAGAGACTTATAATAAAGTAGCTACTCATGGTTATTTTGGGCGATCTGCCCTTTCAACTTGTGCGATTGATCTGCCCTTTCAACTTGTGCGATTGATCTGCCACTAGTTTCCCGTGCGAACCACGGTATGGAAGTAATGCATAAACCCCTCTAGACCTAGCAGCTGTTGAAGTTCCATCTAGAAATGGATAACACAAATCGGCGGACCATCGAGGAAGAGATCGAGACGGGATAACACAAATTGGCATCGAGGAAGAGATCGAGACGGGATAACACAAATCGGCATCGAGGAAGAGATCGAGAAGGGAAGGGATAGAGAAGTAATAGTAATAAGGAAGCATGGGTCTTCACCTTCTTCGTTTGCTCACCATGCTCAACGCACGCTCTAGTAATAAAAAAAAGTGTGTAAATGTAATTTCATAGCGGGGATACTGAACAAAGATTGACTCAATCCACGGTCCATTTTGTTTTGAAAGATGTTCCTCTTATTTTCTTATTCTCTTTCTTAATTATGAAAGAAAAAGCTGCTAGCCGGCCTAACTAATAGCCGGCCTAACTAATAGCCCTTCTTGAAGGGGTGCTTTCAGCTTGACGTGGGTGCCTGTGACATTAGGACACACTCGGCACACTCTAAGAGGCTTCCCGAATCGACGGACGAGAAAGTGCTAGAGCGAATGAGCGAGAGGATAAGACCACCGGGCTAGTTTAAAAGTCTGAAAGAGGCCCGAGGTAACGAATGGATCGAGCGAAAGGGAGAGGGAAGACTTTAATCTAATCATGCGTATCTGACTTATATATTAGAACGAAGAACGTAGGTAGATCTAAATAGAACGATAGAACGAAGAACGTAGGTAGATCTAAGAAAGTTGTTATGAATGAACAAATACTGTAATCCGCTGGGATCGCAAGATCCTATTGTTATGAATGAACAAATACTGTAATCCGCTGGGATCGCAAGATCCTAATATAGGGGGATTGAAGACGAAAGGGTATGATTGAAGACGAAAGGGTATGAAGGGGGATTGAAGACGAAAGGGTGGCACTTTTTTAATGAACTATTCTTGCTGAGAAGCTCCCATTTCTTTAGTCTTTCTTTAAATTTTTAGTCGTACGATATTTGACTGAACGCGCGAGAGCGCATGCGAGAGCGCATGCGAGAGGGCGAGAGGGTATGAGTATACAACATGGGCTCAAGCGAATGCGAGAGGAGCAAAAAGAAAGTCTATGACCGCGTTTCAACTGCCTACTAAAGAGGCTGCCTACTAAGAGAGGCTGACTACTAAAGAGGCTGACTACTAAAGAGGGAGCGCTTCAACTGACTACTAAAGAGGCTGACTACTAAGAGAGGGAGCGCTTCAACTACTGACTACTAAAGAGGGAGCGCTTCAACTGACCTCCCTACTAAAGAGGGAGAGAGGCGAGTGACTACTAAAGAGGGAGAGAGGCGAGTGATAACTATCAAAATCAATAGAATTCGGGGCGATAGCTAAATCAATTATACTGTCTGTTGCTGCGGCCCTTACTATAGTAGGAAATTCATATAATTACTTCATGCGAATCAAAGTGCTTTTAGTAATATGAATATACTGGCTACTTGATATATTTCAATACTCTATTGTTAGTACATCTAGATTTAGTGGATACTAAACTTGACCCTCCAGATCCGTATGCAAGCTAGCCTTTGGCCCTTGTGTTTTTTATTTGATTCTCCAGCTATATCAGTCTTTGCTGAGTTAGAGAGGGATGAAAGGGATCTGACAGAAAGTCAGGTAGAGATCAGACCCGAGTGGGCCCCTATAAAAGTAGGGGAGTACATATTACATAGCTCGACCATCTAAGTCAGGTAGAGATCAGACCCGAGGGGGCCCCTTAAGGGAGTACATATTACATAGCTCGACCATCTAAGTCAGGGGTTCGACCATCTAAGTCAGGGGTAGAGTGAATCAGTCCATAGTAAGGGAGTACATATTACATAGCTCTACCATCTAAGTCAGGGGTAGAGTGAATCAGTCCATCTTAGACTGAGGGAAAGAATCTATCTTTATAGATCTAATAACATTTCTTTAGCGAGTGGAACGAGGGATCTTGAGATGGGGAGTACGTAGACCCGGAGAGGCTAATTTAAGGAGAGGGACGAGAAAGAGTCGGAGAGGGACGAGAAAGAGTCTTTTGGAAGATCGTATTCATAGTGTTTTTTCAGAGCCTTGAGCCATAGTATGACTAATAATAGCTGTTTCAGTGCCTTTTAAATCAGTTACGAACCAGACGCCCTCAGGTAAATAGGGTAAAAGCTCACTACTGTGCGCATCATAAAGTAGCACAGCTTACTACCTTATTCTAAGGTACGAGTGAGAACAAGGGGGGAGGAGCATTCTAAGGTACGAGTGAGAACAAAGGAAGGGGGGAGCATTCTAAGGTGTACGAGTGAGAACTGAGAACAAGGGGGTAGGAGAAGGTGTACGAGTGAGAACTGAGAACAAGGGGGTAGGAGCTCATTCTAAGTGTTTTTATAGCTCTCTAATGGAACTCGCATATTTAGGTCTTCAATAGGCTCCTCTGACTAATCCGAGGAACGAAGTGCTCGAGCAATCGCGAGAGGGAAAGAGTTCATGGCCTAAAGTAATGCCATTCACGACTCTTGCTGAGGAAATGGAATAGCTCGAGGGAATCCATCTATAATCTACGGAATATCTATAATCTACGGAATAATAAAAGGATGAGTGAGCTTTGGCCTATAAACTAAATATAAGTTCGGTTCAGTACCTTCCTCCTGTGAGTCCGCTTTCCGGTTGAATCTTTCCTGTGAGCTGCGAAGAGAGTATCCCGAACGATAGAATCAGAATGAGATAGGGGGCGTTGACAAAGAATCGACCACAGAGCGACAGCGCGAAATCGACCTATCAGATATGCCACACGACACTAGAAATTGATCGGGCATCATATAAGGCCCGGGCCTCATGAACGTTCCCGCTGCATTTAGCTACACACCGTTCTAAATGGCCTATCATCGATTAGCAGCTCGCACTGGTAGTCCCTATTAAAGTAGTCCCGGTAGTCCCGATCAAGCTCTATTATTAGTTAATAAAGTAGTCCCGGTAGTCCCTATTAAAGTAGTCCCGGTAGTCCCGATCAAGCTCTATTATTAGTCGTCCCTCCTTCCTCAACAATCATCCCATTAAGCTGCAAACATGCCATAAACTACCGAACCCGGCTTAGTCTCTTATCTTATAGGCTTCTCCAACTTATAGGTATTTTTGCTTCTCCAACGTCGTTATAGGTTTTTTTGCTTCTCCAACGTCGTTATAGGTTTTTTTGACACCTAGGAAAGATCCCACTCCGCGGTACTTTATTACACCTAGGAAAGATCCCACTCCTAAGTAAGGTACATAAAGAAAATCTTAAAACGCGCCACCCCGGAGAGGAAAGAGCTCCGGGGGCTATTTCTTAAAGAGATTAAGAGCAGCAACCGCCCAAGTCAAGTAAAGCACTCGTGACCCTCACTCATGAACTCCCGTAGAGAAAGCTTGAACAAGATCTCTCATAAGGGCAGCGGGCAGCTTTTGGGTATCCGCTTCTTATATACAGAAGAACTCGACTTTAGAAGTAAGATACGCTTTTAGAAGTCAGATACGCTTTCGCCTATATGGGTATTTATATCTCCCGGTCGATCCCAGCAAATTAAGGGTCTTCAGTCGATCCCAGCAAATTGAGGGTCAAGATTATATTCCAGTTCCTGGAGTCTAAATTACATACTTATATTCCAGGCCTGGAGTCTAAATTACAGGGCACAGATCAAGAGTGGTTTTGATCGGATAGTCTCTACGTCACTAATGTAAGTTCGTCCCTTTGGGGCCTTCTCCTTCGTGCCTTTGGGGCCTTTTCTCCTGGTTCGTCCCTTTGGGTTGGGGCCTTCTCCTTCATATCGGATATTCGACTCTTGCTGCGGTGTTGAAGCTGGTACCCGTTCTTCAGCTTCCCGTTAAGCCGCTTCCCTATCGTTAAGCCGCTTCCCTATAAGAGAAGCTCTTGTCAATCTTTCTATGGGATGGGGATGCTACCCCTCCCTACCTAATAGTTCTGGTTAAGGTGAAGGAGCGAATGATAATGACGCGGAAGATAGCTAGCGAATGATAATGACGCGGAAGAAAGCTCTAAATAGAGTCAGGGCAAAGATTATATAAGGATAGGCTCGATCGGATACGCGATAGAGAGATCGAGATATAGATTATTGTATAGTCGAGTGGATCTTTCGTGGATCTTTCGTAGTTTCTCATAACTATAGCGATATCACTCTAGTACTATAAAGTCAGTTGCAGCGAATGAGAATGAGGCCAGTTCTCCTATGAGTTCATTAACAGAGTTCGAGGCAAGAACTACCGAATAGGAACCGGCTTCGCAAGATCTTCATAGCGGAAAAGTTGAGTTAATTATAAGAGGTGCAGGTTTTCGAACGCTAGTGCATCTCAGTGTCCCTGCATGGAGAGGTTTATGGCTATCCACGCCAAACAATGGTTACCACTAGATCCTTGGTTAGGTCTTGGGAGACCATTGGGCCCATACAATACACCCCAATAATCATTCTTTCTTTCCTTCGAAACAAAGCCTTCTTTTGGTTTGAGAAAGACGTTTGTTTTTTGTGGGAGCCCCCCGCTTCGTCGATATATGATTGGGCGTGGAGAATAGCATGCTGGCCAATTAGTCAATATCCATTTTGATCCTCGAAGTTCATTCTTCCTTTCGAAGTTCATTCTTCTTTTAAAGAGAGCCGGCCCCCGACTTGTCTAGCGATCCTCAAAGAGTACTTAAATTACCTAGATGGTTTAGTCGGAGTTGGTGGAATAAGTTTAACTTATTAAGCAAGCGGAGGCTTTTCGACGACAGAGGAAAGGAGGGACCAAAAGAGCTGGTCAACGACACGTCTACCGGTGCCCATATTGAAGACTCTTTCTGACTATATAATAGTGCATTTCTTATTTTATATCCGCCATATAATATAAGTTTCCGGATAGAAAGAGAGAGAGGGCATATATACGAGTTATTCGACCATGGAAATAGGATCGAGGTCTTTAGGATGATCATCAAATGCTCCAGGGGTCAGATCAGATGTTATAGTAGAGTTATTCGAACAGGGATAAAAGATAGGATAGGGTACGAGTTATTCGAACAGGGATAAAAGATAGGGTATGATATATGAGCTCGCCGACCTCAAAATGCACTACCAAGAACGACCCGGGGTTAGAAGAGATGGTCGATGCTATCCCACTCGTCCCCTCGTTAAGAGGAAAAAACATCCTTATCCTTAGGGGAGATACACTTTTAACAAGGCTGATGACCCCCGACCCCCGACCAAAAAATGCACCAACAAAGTAGTCCACCCGACCAACTGGTGTCACCCCGTCGATCGGATAGAAATGATAGTAGATGCCTACCCTGTCGATCGGATAGAAATGAGATAGTAGATGCCTACCCCGTCGATCGGATAGAAATGATAGTAGATGCCCACCCCGTCGATCGGATCGGATAGAAATGATAGTAGATGCCATACCATAGTAGATACCAAAATAGTAGATGCTATATCGCTCTACCACCAAAGTCGTACCCCCTATCTGGGGAAGAAGATCTTTCGTAGTTTTGAATATGAAATAGCCTGGGGAAGAAGATCTTTCGTAGTTTTGAATAGCGAACTTATATTTTCTTTTAGGGCGCCGACCCCAAAATCCGACCCTAGTGGAATAAGAGAAGCGACCCTAGTGGAATAAGAGAAGCAACCCTAGTGGAATGGAATAAGAGAAGCGACCCTAGTGGAATAAGAGAAGAGGTAGGGGTGCAGAGTATGATGACAGCTATCCGCTATGATGCACTCCCGACAGGGGACGAAGACCTCTTATTAAAGCCGACCTCTGCTTTTGCCTAGAGGTAGGGGTGTAAAGTTCTTATCCTTCTCAGCACTCCCGAAACCGATATTTCTCAGCACTCCCGAAACCGATATTAGACCCAATTCCGACTCAATTATCCATGTTAGACCGGATCTGGTCGATATCGGCATTTAGTAGAACGTTCGCCTATAGCCGATTAATCTGCAGCGGTTTCAGCTGCCTATGGAGACCGATCTTTCGATGTGTAGGGTAGGTATGTGGGAGAGATCCAGACAATAGAAAGATGGCATTCTTTCTCTCCGTAGTCTCACTTAGGTGAGATAGATATGGTCTATTTCGTCATTTAGTATGCTGCGGTATTGTCGTTTTATAAGCAGCTGAATCGTTATCTATGTAAAACTCCCCCATCCGGAGAATAAGAGAGGTAGGGCTTTATATAGTACCTGTAGTACCTGTATCATAGAGAACGGTCGAATTTCTAGGTCGATAAAGTAGGATCTTCCGACCTACCTGCCGATCGATAGATTAGGACCTACCGGTCGAGAAATTACGACCTAGCAGCCGATCGCCAAATATATAGTAAGGTCGGCCTACCCTTACTTTTCTTTTATCATAGTACCGGTGTCTATCTTTCTTTCAATCATAGTACCGGTGTCTATCTTTCTTACCGGTGTCTATCTTTCTTTCATTAGTGAAGCTGATTTCACCCAAAGCACTAAGATTAGCCATTTTGGGATGAGATAGGAAGATCCGTGTGGGTGGTTTGATGGAAGATTGGAGGAGGTCGATCAAATGGTCGATCATAATGGTATCACATAGCTACATTGCATTTTTTCAGTCGTGAGAATCCCCTTTGGTTCTCACTCCTTGACGTATTTAATCGGTCGATTTAGACTATTGGACAACGCCATTCAGATCAAACACTTGAGGGCAACGCTGCGAACATCAAAGAAAGGCTCAGCCGGCAGCTTAGGCAGTTTAGGCAGTTCATTCCAAGACTGAAGAGAAAGGAAGAGCTGCAGTGAATGGTGAAACTGAGTTGTACTCGGTCGGGACATAAAACATAAGTGAAGGAGAGGGACGTTAAGTGCTCGCACTACCAAATATTTAGGGAGCCTAATATAGTAAAGTAAATTCGAAAGGATGAGACCTTGAGGTATAGAGTAGGAGGTATAGAGTAGAAAGTAGCTCGAGCGCATGCGTTGTCATCGGGTTTCATCTGTCTTTCTTGTCATCCGGGAGGTAAAGCTGTCTTTCTTGTCATCCGGGAGGTTTCATCTGTCTTTCTTGTCATCCGGGAGGTAAAGCCCCACGCTGGCTCAGTAGCATGGTCCTAGGAGTTCTGGCTCAGTAGCATGGTCCTAGGAGTTAAAGAGCTAGGAGTTAAAGAGAGTATATTAACATAGTACTTAAGGACTCCACTGGGAATGACTGAAGTCATAATATGCTATGAACAATGCCTAAAGCGGAAAGAAGAGGCCCCTTACTATAAAACGCGACGTGAGAATCTAATTTCAATTAAATCTTTTGATAGCTCGCTGTAGAGGAGTATCCTCAGACACTATGCCGATGGGCAAATTCAAAGTCAGGATAGGCTATACCATAAGGAGCGATTCTTTTTTACACGCCCACACGCTTACGAGGGTATTTAATTAAATGAAATAGCTCGACACCGAGCAGTTTACAGAAGGAGTTCAATAGCTACGCAATTACATACTATCTCCCTATATCTCCCTATCGTACATACTATCTCCCTATCGGTTGATGCCTCTAAGGTTCTTCGGCCCTCTCCCGTTGGTCGAGCATATCTAATACTATCTCCATCGGCCTAGTCGCATAATGCTACTCCTCCGGTCGATCCCGTCGTTCCTAATCGGGTCTCCTACTAAAGTTCGTTCCTCGAATATGTTACACTTATGCTATTACTCGTCCCTCTCTCTCTCCCTTATGGTCGTAAGGAGAGCTAGGGATTGAGAGCTGGGTGCAAGTGCAGTTGGAATTTGGAATCAACTTACTTCTCGGAAGGCAACGAAGCATAAAGAATGGTTGGCTAGGTTCTTCACTATAAAGAAAGTGTTAGGGGCGAAGAGGGCTCGTAATACCGTAATTGGGGAGTAGCAGAGGGAAGAGTAAATGGAAAGATCTAGAGTAGTTTTGTACCATGAATGACTGTTGCTATTAAATAGTTATATCGATCTACGTTTTGTACCATGAACGACCACGGTATGTAATGCCATTTACGACTATTGGTGAAATAGCGTCCTGATACGCTTCAATTGCATAGCTGAGGAGTTCAATAGCTACGCCTCAGACACTATCCGACCGGAAGAGTGAATGGGGTCCGAGGGGTAGATCTTTCTACGTTGTTGAATTGCCATTCACGACTCTTACTGTTGCTGGTCGACTGGACGTTACCGACCGGAAGAGTTCAATAGCTACGCCTCAGACCAAATATATAGTGGGGCCGCCAAAGGAGATAAATAGCCCCGAGAAGATAAATAGCCCCTTTGGCCCCCTATAATATTAAGTTAAGTTCTAACTGTATATAATATAAGATAAGTACCTCTGCTACGCCTCTTTGAGTCGAAAATAGACCCAAAGGCTATTTCTCTTCTCTGCATAGCAGAGGTATTTATATTATAGTAAGGTGGTTTATTCTACTTAGTCGTAAATAGCCCCAAAGGCTATTTATATGCTCTGCATAGCAGAGGTACAACTCTTATATTATATACAGTTAGTCTACGCCTTTGGGGCTATTTATCTTCTTGGGGCTATTTATCTCCTTAGCCAAAGGGGCTATTTACGACTAAGCCTTAAGTAGACTAATCCACCCTACCTGCATTCATAATATAAGTTCTAATCCGCCTGTATATAATATAAGTTCCTCTGCTACCCCTGTATATATATTGGGGAGAGAAATAGCCTTTGGGGCTATTGTAGACTAAGGAGATAAATAGCCCCAAGAAGATAAATAGCCCCTTTGGCGTAGACTAACTGTATATAATATAAGATAAGTACCTCTGCTACGCAGAGGCATATAAATAGCCAAAGGGGCTATTTACGACTAAGTAGACTAATCCGCCTGTATATAATATAAGTTCCTCTGCTACCCCCTTACTATAATATTGGGCAGATAAATAGCCTTTGGGGCTTTTTACGAAAGGAGATAAATAGCCCCTTTGGCGTAGACTAACTGTATATAATATAAGATAAGTACCTCTGCTACGCAGAGGCATATAAATAGCCAAAGGGGCTATTTACGACTAAAGGAGATAAATAGCCCCTTTGGCGTAGACTAACTGTATATAATATAAGATAAGTACCTCTGCTACGCAGAGGCATATAAATAGCCAAAGGGGCTATTTACGACTAAGCCTAAAATAAATAGAAAGGAGATATTTACCTAAAATAAATATAAATTCCGAAGAAGAGATATAATAAATAGATCCTTCTACGTTTTGAATGTTCATGGTACCATGAACCACTACGGTATGCAATGCCATTCAGATATTCGACTCTTGCCTATAATGAGCTGGGATCGACCTTCTAAGGGAAATTGCATCTGACGATGGCTCGCTTTCAGAGGAATAGCATTAAATACGTTACCGATGGGAGAGGGGCGCAGTCCTGAGTCAAACAATGGGTGAAGTAAGGAGAGTTGCATAGGCCGGGTGAAGTAAGGAGAGTTGCATAGGCCCTTCTACCTTAAATAAAGATTTAAAAAGTGCTTTCGTAACCTGCTCTGATCTAATAAAGTACATAAGGCTCTGATCTAATAAAGTACATAAGAAATTCAATTTTTCTTATAAGGGTCCAGGTGAGACTCAATAATGAAGATATGAGACTGAGGAAAGAGTCAATGGTGTACCATATGACGACCTGAGGCACTTCGGCACTTCTATTATAGAATCTAAATTAGATAGCGACTTTCGGGGCGATAGCGACTTTCGGGGCAGGGGATGGATTAGAATAGCCATTCACGACCTAAAGAGTCACTGGTACACTGTAGCTAGGATCTACCATAGGGGAGGTAGGTAGCTAGGATCTCCCATAGGGGGGTAGAGAGAGTATGAAATGAAATAAATAGTGATTAAGGAGCGAGGACGCATTGCGTTAGGGTAAGCTCCACTCATCCAAGTAGGAATGCAGTTTTTGAGCCTCAAGTCAGTGGGATTGACCAAAACCAATAAGCTCAGTCAAAAGAATCTGATTCAAGCTTAGTGGAAACCCACTCGGACCATATAAGAGCTTTTGCCCGGCAAGTGTGCTCTCCTAAAAACTTAATTCTTTAATTAACTTCTCCCTAAACTCCACTGATTTACAATACATGAAGAAATTCTCTAACTACGAATATCCGATCTACATTAGACTCTCTCTCTCTACTTTCGTTCATTCTCTCATTCACTCGACTTTCACTCTCAAGAACGAACATAAGGAAGAACGAACACTACATATAAGGACCGTTATCTTCCCCTTCCGATAGGGGAACGTTATCTTCCCCTTGACCGTTATCTTCCCCTTCCGATGTTAGATGCCCCGAACGAGGATGTTAGATGCCCCGAACGAGAAAGAAAGGTCTGTTACGCGTGACAGAAAGAGTCGATTTGAAAGTCGAAAACTTTGGGACTAGAAAGAATGTTTTTAAGGGGCTTAGGATTAGGAAACTAACAAAACACTCTCTCTCCCAACCGCTGCAGTCGTGAATTCAAATGAGGTCCCATTTGCTGTCCTTTCTCTTTTTTTTCTCGCCAGGACGAATTGATCAAATATGAGACGTGAGAGAGAGAGGGGAAGGAACTCGGCTCATACGGGATTGGAGTTCTAGGCGTATTCATTCTCATTGACATAATTACTTACTAGGTTTTTGGGGCCATTGACTCTTTTTTACTTCCGACCGAGTCAAAGTAGTTTAAGGTTTGATCTCGCTTACGCTCTGTCCTTTCTGTGTTTTCTCGCTTGATGGACCGATATGCCTACTTGATGGACCGATATGCCTATTTGAAATAGTCGCATGCTTTATTGCATGCAACGCTATTAAACTCTGGGATCGACATAAAAACACTTTCCACTCCCAACGGAAAATGGTTCGAAAGCACGTCGATGTCGCCTATTACTGAATTAAGGGCCTCTTTTCCCTCTCCAACTCTTTCTCTCATCAGGGCACCTGCAACTGCAACTCCAACTCTTTCTCTCATCAGGGCACCTGCAACTGCAACTAAATTACATGAGAACGCGTCGTTATCACATAAATAGCCCCTCTCCACATGGTCGAGCTATCTGTCGATACCCTTTCGCCGGGCAGAACTGATCTAGCGCGTCGTTATCACATAAATAGCCCCTCTCCCCATGGTCGAGCTATCTGTCCCTCTTGTTCGCCGGGCTCTGTCCCTCTTGTTCGCCGGGCATTTAAGGATGGCTCGAACGGGCGGAGCTCCACGCTTGTCTGCTTGTCGGAATTCCCTCTTCTTTCCGAGAGGGAGGGAATTAGTGTAGGACCGAGAGGGAGGGAATTAGAGGAGTGCGATAGTAGCTAGCATTGCTTCTTTAGTCGAATAGTAGATAGAATAGCATTACCATATATAGTAGTAGTAAATAGCATAGCCTATGTCGACCATATATAGTAGTAGTAAATGGCGTAGCCTGCCTTGTCGAATACTTAGCCTTGTCGAATAGTAGAATAGCATAGCCTTGTCGAATACTTAGCCTTGTCGAATAGTGGAATAGCATAGTTAGCAGAATAGCATAGTTAGCGGAATAGCATAGTTAGCGGAATAGCATAGTTAGCGGAATAGCATAGCCTATGTCGAGAAAGTCGAATAGTAGAATAGCATAGCCTATGTCGAATAGTAGAATAGCATAGCCTACTTTGCCTTTTATATAGGCATGTAGCCTAGAAGGAGCAGCAGCCTATATGGCATATTCGTTTTGACTCCAATCCCTCATTAAAAGGTTCGGAAGATTTGACTCCAATCCCTCATTAAAAGGTTCGGAAGAGTCGTACGGGAAAGCATTAGCTCTTAAGCCGTTCGGAAGAGTCGTACGGGAAAGCATTAGCTCTTAAGCCGGAAATTGGCGCCATTCATCTCTTTCTCCGCCTACAAGGTAGTTCTTTATGCCATTCACTCTCCAGAACCAGTGGTGCCTACCTCAGACAAGAAGAAGACTCAACTCAATGGAAAGCAGACAAATGGACTCTCGGAGCCGATGACAAGAAGGCCCTTAATTCAGTAATGGGGTAAGGACGGGGCAGCTAGAGAAGGATCAAACTCCCAGACGAAAACAACTGGAGCTACACCAGCTGCACCAAAACATGGGGCTACACCAGCTGCACCAAATAAAAGAACATAATTGCCTTCAAAGAACATAATTGCCTTCCTACCCGAGATTCCTACCCGATAATTGCCTTCCTACCCGATAATTGACTTTCTACCCGATAATTGCCTTCAAAGAACATAATTGCCTTCCTTTGAGTCGAGTTATACCCGATCGTTCAACAGGAATTCCATCTTCATCAACTTACGCTACGCCTTCAGGTGCCTAGCCTCTTACAACATCTTTTTCCATTAGTCCCGCTCCCGAGTCCGTAGTTGCCCTTCTCCTCAATAGCTCCCGCTGGTAGTTGCCCTTCTCCTCAATAGCTCCCGCTGGTCGGTTTTCGTTTAACCTCTAATAGTAGGTTTTCGTTTAACCTCTAACCTCTAATAGGAATCTCCAGTAATAGGAATCTCCAGTAATAGGTAGGAATCTCCAGTAATAGGAATCTCGTTAAAGGCCGTCCCTACTATATTTCTCAAAAAATGCTTATTCGTCGCCTAACGAACTAGTGATTCAAGGCATGCATCGGCTATCATTGGATACCAAAGGGTAGTGCCCTCGAATTGATCGTTCAAATCGTATCGCTCTTATGGGGTCTTCCTTTGTCGCTATAACGACCTCTCTTCTTGCCGAGGCTGGGAAAGCATGAACTTGGGCGTACAGTGTACATTGGACTTGACGGCTATCCTTCTCTTGTGAGAACCTGCCTTTGACTATTCGTTCCTCCCCTGAGTCTGAGTTAGGCCATTCTCGACTTCGCATTCTCATTCCGAGTCGCCGGCATTGCAAAAGAAGCACACCAAGCACTTCAATCTCGACAGGGCTAAGCGAGAGCAGCATATCAGCGCCAGACTTTCCTTTCCAATATCAATCTGCGCCTGGCGGAGAGCAAGCAGTTTCAATCAACGTGGGCGGTTTAGAACTATGTCTAGTAGCTAATCTTCCCTGACTCGGACTAGTCCTTGCCTGGCCCTGTTGCACTCATCATCTATGTATTGGATGGATTTTCTTCCCTCAACCAGAGGAAGCACTCTGCTTCGGTCTTTACGTCACTATCGTTCGTTCCTTTCCTTCCGCCGCGTCATTACATTCGCTCCTCACGTCACTGTCGCTAAAGTAGTTCTCTTCTCCCCAAAGAAAGCTGTGAGTTTAGTTGCCTACCTAGTCCGGAGCAGCTTTTGGAGACTTTCATGCCAAGGGGTATAGTCAGTTTATCCAGGACAATAAGGAAATGCCAATGCTCCACGACAACCGCCCCCTTCTGGCTTATCTTATCAGTCTTCTTCCCAGGGTTCAGCCCTGCCCTGCCGCTGAGTGTCTTTCATTCAAATAGGCACACCTTCACTCTCGGATAAGAACAAAACTATGGTTGCTAGAACTATCACTCTTCTTTGAATGAGGATACCTATCTGGCATAGCTAATCAAATTCTTCCACGCGCACTTCAAGGTCTGATGATTGACTTACGCACCCAAATAAGGAAGGTCCACGCACCCAACAAATATATACTCATATCGGATGCCAGAGAGGGGAAGCTTCTTCATGCTTAGTGGAAGTTGAGGGCTCAGAAAAAGAGGATTGTCAGCGTCATTTGATGGTAATGTCCCTATGGGGCCTGCCCACACCTCTGCCTCTGGATTGGATTATGATAAAGGTTCTCCCGCCAAGAGAGACTGTCTGGACCCAGCTAGAGCACCTGCTTCAGCCCCTCCTCGCGGATGCTAACCTGTGAAAGACCCTCTTCGAGAGAGGATGCTAATCTAGTATAGCCTTTCCCTTCATGCCGCACCGCACTAAGGACAGGCGAATCCAATCCAAGACAGCAGCATTCTTTTCTTATCTCCTCCTCATAGTGGCCAAGCAAGACCTTGGTTGAACACTCCTCCCCCCCTGAGAGGAGGCTCGCTTGATTCGCCGCTCTCTCCATTCAGAACAGCAGCTGATGTGGGCCAGCTCCTCATTGACTTATAGTAGAGGACTCTGTCAGTTCCATCCTTTCGTCTGGGCTCGTGGGTAAGGAATGAATTTATCCAGCCATGCCATCTCACAGATGCCGGCCAGAGGTCGTCACTTTCTTCTTATATGTAAGAAATCTTTCCCTTCTCCTAGGTCTCCAGCATGGGGCTTTCTTGAATAATGCCGAGCTCACCCATTAAGGTATAGTTCGACGCACCAGGCTTGAAGGTCTCGTAAAAGGTCTAGCGTAATGGCACTGTTTTATTAGGACAGGACCCGCTAAGCAGTGGAGGTGACAGATTGAGGTTCCGGAGCTATTGCAAGGGAGAAAGTCAGAGATATGCTTTGCTGAGATCCATATGGAAGAGGTCAATGCTTTCTCTATCTCTCTCGGATTATTGTCATTCTTGCAACAAATCTTTTGTTGATGTCGATTAGCCTAGGGCTATGCGAGCAATGCGGCTCCAAAGGAGTTTCCAGGAGGGCGGCTCACGGATCAATGAAGGAGGGTATCTCGGGAAAGAAGTGGATCGATCGACCGGAGGAGAAGACGGATATGGAAGCGAGAGCGGCTGAGAAGTCCAGCGAGCGGATGGTTTTCTACCAGTAGTTCCTGGCCTAGAAGAAGAGCCGCGGAGGGAGGATAAGCATCCTTTTTTGAATGGGGCACAGAGGTGAAGATAGCTACACTGCTCTCCAATCCGAGGACAGGGGACCGGTCTATAGTCCGCCCATACCGATTGGGGTACACACTGGTCTCCTCTCGTATTTCTATACGAAAAGATTAGGGATTATAGTGTTGCGGTAAGCTGAATACTCCGTTTTGAATAGAAATTTAATTCACTAATACTAAGAAGATGCTGCGACATTTTTTTGACTCGACTTTCTAAAGTTGAAAATAAGTGAAGATCAGTAAGAGCGGCCTATCTTGGTCAGAAGTACGAGTCCTTCCCTTGTCTGTCCGGAGTTAGGTCTCTCTGCCTAGTAAGGGCTCTATCGGCGAAAGCTATCTTTCTGTTTCACTTGTCTTCATTCCACTCGCTTGGTCAATGGGAAGATCAGAGCTTCAACGAGAACGAAAAGAAAAGCACAGAGACATTATTCTTAAAGATATGCTTCATTCAGAAGATCTGGCTTGGCTAGGCTAATTCCATCTGTTCACGAATGCGAGAGAGATGGGGGGAGAGACAAGAAGCAACTGTCCACTCAGACCTAGATCGAAAGCATGCCAACCCAACAAGACCTTTAAGGAAGCGTATGCTACTAGCTATTGATGGGGCAACGCATCTTATTAGATATACGTGAGAGGCTTCCATTCTCCCTTTTCCTATTCATCTCCCCTTACGCATTCCTTATTCCATATGAGAGTGTCGAAGAGGGCAAAACCGGAATTGACTATATTAGCTTTGACATCCTCCATGATTGATTAGGAATCTTCCTCCCTTAGCTGCTCCACCCCCTTCGTCAATGGCATGGCGGCCCCTCCTCTACCATTTTGGCACCAGATCCTATACTCTCTCTGCCTCACTGCTCTTCACTATATCGTACTAGGAGCAAGCAGAATCAGCCAGAATCCGAGAGGGAGATCCGCCTGAAACGAATGCGAGGGCACGCGCTAGTCCGAATGGGACCCGGGGTTCGTCCTTTATTGAATGCCGATCCGAAATTTATTATAGTATGGCCTTTACTCTTTTTTTCGTTTCACTCTTTCAGAGCCTTTCTTCTTATCTAAAGATCTATTTGCAAAAGCAAGTCCGGGACGTCAACTAAAGATGAGCCTTTATCTTCTCCATCATCTTCTCTAGAATCATAATCAAATCCAGAGGTTAGGAAATCCCTTACAAGCTATGCTAGGGGTGAGGCGGGCACCAATGAGTGCCTTCCACTTCTCCATCGCCAGAGCATGAAACTTAACCTCCGACTAAGTGGTAATTTATTACGACGGAAAGAAGAAAGATGGCTTTTCGCCCCTTACTATAATATAAGTTCCTCCTGGGGGATGAGTTCTTTCTTATTAGCCAGTAGTCACTCTGTTGAAATGAAAAGAAAGACCAGTAGTTTGGTATGAATGAATTTGACCTCATATACGGAAAAGAGCACTATGAGGAAAAGGCAGAAGGTCGACCTCGGACTATTATGAAACTTTCCGAAGGCCCTGCAGAGGCGAGAAAGAGTTTCTCTACTCTAGTGCCGGGTGCCGAAGACCTATCTATTCAAGGCTGATTTAGTAGGTGCGCGCAGAGGTCTCTTGCTATTTCATTCTTAAAAAATCTAGTAAATTCGACTATGGAGAGCACACGCATTGAAGTAGCTAGACCAGGGTAGGGTTTCGCTTTCTGCATTCTCAGCTTGGCCTAGGTCCAGAATTGACTATATATTAGGGTAGGAAAAAGCCTAGTAAATCCCAAGTCTCCGGTAGAGAACTTCCCAAGTCTCCTATTCATCCCAGTAGGAGTGGCTCTTTCCCCTTCTTCCCATGTGGAGTGCTCACCTCTGCTCTCCGTACCCCAATTTACTATATATCGATCGTGAACTGGAGTGTGTGGTTCTCAGTAGCGCTCCCGTGTCGGCATGCAATCGTAGAAGGATAGGTGGTCCCTTCGACCTTGAATCATCCGATGGAGATCTTTTAACCGTGGGTTCGCCTTGTACTTCTTTAATTAGTTGATTGTGCCGAACCCGTACTTGAAGGTGCGTAGCCTCTTCTGCCTCTTCGTAGTCTGCTGCTGCTGTTCATTCCTTTCCTTCAAGTAATAGTTAGGGCCATTACTATATAAGTTGATGCAAACGAAGCTGGAGTAGCATTGCCTTCTCGTGAAAGGTTGAAAGTCTTCGGCACAACACTTATTCTAGTAATTGCCTTCTGAGTGTCCCCTTTAGAGCTCAGGTTCATATGAGTGTACGGTTTAGGAAGCAATGCCATGAACTAAAGCAGCTATTGTTTTTGGGAAGTGAAGCTGAGGACCAAGAGATTGATTAAGACTGAGGCATAGCACCTGTTGTTTAAAGTAATCAGTACTCATTCGGGACTAATTCCAAGAGATTTCAATAGGCCAAAGAGTCATCGTATGGGAAAGCTATAGCAGGCTGCGGGGAGAGGTTAAGAGGAAGCTTTAGCCCGGGGTACTGGATATGGAGAGGAAGCGACTGAACACTTTCCCAACCCGAACTAATGAATCTTCATGGCATAGCTTCTCTCGTGCGCTTTCTCGGGACTACTTTCATTAAATAAGGAAGTGATGGAGATTCCTTAAAGGTTCCGGGCCCTTCCTCGTACGCTTAGGGTTAGGGGAGCCGCTTAGTTATCACATAAAGAGCCCCGAATTAGATTGATTTGATAGTGTTATAATGTAATATATAGTAGGGGCTCGCAAACCATTTTTTATTTATATTATATTATTTTAAAGAAAGGTAGTTCAGACCTCGTGCTTTAATATATCATTCTTTCCCGCCCGGGGAACCGGAATTGATTGCCTATAAACTAAATATAAGTTCGCCCAAAAATCTAGTAAAGGAGATAAATAGCCCCTTTGGCCCTGCATTCATAATATAAGTTCTAATCCGCCTGTATATAATATAAGTTCCTCTGCTACCCCTGTATATATATTGGGGAGAGAAATAGCCTTTGGGGCTATTTACGACTAATCCGCTATAATAAATTCCCGAAGGAGATAAATAGCCCCAAAGGCCCTGCATTCATAATATAAGTTCTAATCCGCCTGTATATAATATAAGTTCCTCTGCTACCCCTGTATATATATTGGGCAGAGAAATAGCCTTTGGGGCTATTTACGACTAGGCCCTAAAAATCAAGTAAATTCCGAATTTAAATAAGTTGGGGAGATAAATAGCCCCAAAGGCCCTGCATTCATAATATAAGTTCTAATCCGCCTGTATATAATATAACTCTGCTACCCCTGTATATATATTGGGGAGAGAAATAGCCTTTGGGGCTATTTACGACTAATCTTCTATAAATAAATTAAGATCAGTATACGTTCGTTTTGAATTAATTTACTAGATTTTTGGGGAGGAACTTATATTATAGTTTAGTCGTAAATAGCCTTTGGGGCTATTTATCTCCTCTGCTCCGCTTCAATAGCTACGCCTCAGACCAAATATATAGTGGGGCCGCCAAAGGAGATAAATAGCCCCTTTGGCCCTGCATTCATAATATAAGTTCTAATCCGCCTGTATATAATATAACTCTGCTACCCTGTATATATATTGGGGAGAGAAATAGCCTTTGGGGCTATTTACGACTAATCTTCTATAATATAAGTTCAAATATATAGTAAGGGCCGCCTGTATATAATATAAGTTCAAATATATAGTAAGGGCCGCCATACTATAATATAAGTTCAAATATATAGTAAGGGCCGATCGCCAAATATATAGTAAGGGCCGCCTGTATATAATATAAGTTCCTCTGCGTAGCAGAGGAGATAAATAGCCCCTTTGGGGCTATTGTAGACTAAAAATTATAGCAACTTATATTTATTTTAGGTGGTGTATTTCATAATATTAAGTTCTAATCCCCCTGTATATATATTGGCTTATATTTTTGGGAATTTATTATAGTATGGCTGCGGCAGCGACGTGCTGTTAATTCACTCATACCTTCTAATGCTTGTCCGGGCCCTTACTATATATTTCTCGGATTCAACAGAACTCGGAATACCGAAACTACGAAAGATTCTACTCTCAAACCTACTCGGACAACTAAGTGACTCTCCTGCGAGCAATAGGTTTCCCTCTCCAGAAAGAAAGATAGCGTATTCGTTCCCTCGTTCCTTTCCAAGGCTCTTCCCGAGTCAGTAGCAGCAGTAGTTGTTCTTTGAAGGCACTATTTTCATATAGAATGAGCCCGGGCTAAATCATTCCGGCTCGATGCCGACAACAGTCAAACCACCAGTAATAAGATGTCACATCAACCTTTGTATGCCCGTCGACGAGAAGGCCCTGAAGAAGCAAGAACTTAACGCACGAATTAGCAAGGCACCAGGGATTCCCGACGTGACCACTCCGACGCTCAAGTCAGAAATTAAAGTAGTAGTGTGTATATAGAATTTCAGATGGTTCATTGTCATACCTGCGGGGTTTATATAGAGGTAGCGAGAGCGGTATCCTCAGATCTCCTTTTTGCAATTGGTTGTGAAGGTGCAATCAGCGGACCGATCTCTGAAAAATTCCAAGCATCTAATGGCTTAGCAACGTCAGTTATCCTCCTTTGACAGCTAGGATTGTCCGGGACCAAGTAGGGGCATTTGGTCTCTATTCTAATCCTTGTAGATAAGTTACTAAGCTCGATGAAAAGGTCATCGTGATAGCTTAGTGATATCTATCCAACTACCCGAGGTCGGTAATGGCCGATCTGTATGAGTGCCCAAGAGGTGCAGGTATGCCGTGAGTTGATAGGGTGTGATGAGCTGAGTTAGGTATGTGTCCGAGCTCTCCTATGTGCGTCCGATCTGATTGAAGTGTATGAATGAGAATATTGTATACTATTGATGTCACATAGCTCTGGGTGTGTATCCGAGCTCCTCGGTGTGGCCCTATGGTTTAACTATGAGGCTGAGACCACGTCATGAGGTAAGCTCCTGAGACCGGGGCCTAGTCCTGAGGTCGGCATATGATGCCTAGACCATGTCATGAGGTTGGTGCGTGCAGAATTGTATGATACCTAGATCTGTGTCGTGAGGTCGGTATGTGATACCGGGAACAGGTCATGAGGTCTACTACAATGTCTGTACCTTGCTAAGCTTTGTTGTAAGAGGGCAGGTCTATATACCCTCGTTCTGAGTATCGTAGCTCGTGCTGACCCCATAAAGAGGTCGGTAGATGATATCCGCATTTTGCTGAGTACAGTGAAAGATCGAGGTCTATGAATCGAGGCTAGGAAGAGCTCGATTTTGGTATTATGGCATGCGCTGACCTCATAATGAGGTCGGTATATGTACTTAGTTTGATGCTAAGGTAACTGTAAGAGTTTGGGTTATGTGGACTGGGTTTAGTAAGAGGTCAGCTTAAGCCTCATGCCAAGTGCCAACCTTGTAATGAGGTCGGTCGACAATGCTCGAGCCTTCTTAAGCTTATTAGGAAGAATCATAATCTATAGACCGACCCTAACGGATTGATCCTATGTATCAAGGTATATGTTGACCTCCTAATGAGGTCGGTGTTTGGTTTAAGAATGTTGGAACCAAGAGGTCAGGACTTTTCGCCTGGGTATTCTACTTATCTTCCATAGTTCGCTTCTTACCCATTGTTCGAGCCATTACTAAACCTCTGTGTATGTTCACCAGTATTTCGCTAGGATCACGATAAGAGTGTTGGAACCGATGGATGTCCGCATTTCCACAATGGTATAATATTGTCCACTTTGGGCCTAAACCCTCATGACTTTGTTCGTGGGCTCAACACCAAAAGGCCTCATTCCAATGGAGATATCTTCTATCCTTTTAAACCCATGATCTTTTCCATGTGTTTTAGATGTGGGACTATGTTTGCACCCTTGCAACCCAACAATCCCCCCCCCCTCAAACAAAGGACCACAGGCCCCCCTTAAACGGAAAGCTTCCGTTTGATGTTCGAATCCTCAATCCACCAGGACTTCCTGCCCCTCGGTCCACCCTGACCTACTAGGACTTCCTGCCCAGCCGCAACCAGGACTTCCTGCCCCTCGGTCCACCTGACCTACTAGGACTTCCTGCCCAGTCGTAACTAGGACTTCCTGCCCCTCGGTCCACCCGACCTACTAGGACTTCCTGCCCAGCCACAACCAGGACTTCCTGCCTGATGTCTGGTCCTCTTGATTCAGACACGGGATCACCCACTTCCTTTGTTTAGGTTCAACCCACATGGTTATATCTGGATCATGACTCTTCCGACGGTTAGTCCGATGAAGAGCAGTCTCGCTCTAATACCACTTGTTGGTCTCCGATGGATGTCCGCATCTCCACAATGGTATGATATTATCCACTTTGGGCCTAAACTCTCATGACTTTGTTCTTGAGCTCAACCCCAAAAGGCCTCATTCCAATGAAGATATCTTCCATCCTTTTAAATCCATAATCTTTTCCATGTGCTTTAGATGTGGGACTATGTTTGCACCCTTGCAACCCAACAAAGAGGTCAGTGTTGGTATGTATACTAGAATCCTAGCTATGTATTTCGGGAAATTTTTGTTCTGCAAGAATTTACCGAAACAGTTTTTCAAGACTTTCCCATCAGTCGGGACGTACCGGATGAAAGTTAAGAAGGCTCGATTATTATGTTGAGGAACATGCTACCCCTCTAAAGAGGTAGGCCCCCTCTTATGTTTATTATAACCATCAAGGGATCGGGATCCTATGAGTGGTTTTGTTAGCTCTTCCATACTTCCTTACTCCTCATCCACGTCATCACCCCATATTCGCATCGGAGAATCTCCTTTCTCACCCTCCGTCCACGTCATCGCCATATATCCATGCCGGATCACAAGCCTCCCGACCTAGTTTAGTCGAAGGAAGTGAAGTCTGACTCTTTCCTTCCTCCTTCTCCTTTTTAATTAAGCTTGTGACGAACCCTAGCTTCTTCTTCCCATTCTTTTGCTTTCTTTTCCCCTCGTTTACACTTCATCAACAACCCTCACATTTTCCATCAGTCTCCCTTTCTTCTAAGCGCTCACTTTCTAAGTGTCCTCGTCAAGTCGTTGTTGCCTTTGCCTCCGTCGGTTTTTCCTAACCCTAGCTTTTCCTCTTTGAGTGACTGCTCCTCCTTCTGCCTGCTGCCCCTTTGTGGTTGTCTTAGCGAACGTGATTGAGTGCCTTCCCCCTCTTTTCTCAGTTTGATTAGGGTTTTACAATCGTCCATCTCACCGTAACCTTCTTTTGCGCCCTTTCTAATGTCTGCGCCAGCCCCGTGGTACGAGACTTGTAAGTCCTCCATATTCAGTAAGGACGATGAAATTCTGCTTAGGGACCAATTTGGCATCTCCTCCTGACCATGAAATCCAGATTCCTGCTAGTGGTCAGCGACCTCACGAACCTCCACCGGGATATGTGACCTTCTTTCAGGGCCAGCTAGAGGGAGGTCTGCGCTTCCCTTTACCCCCTTTTCTCTAAAACTTAGCCTCCTATTTTCAATTCTCCTTATCTCAACTTGCCCCGAATTCCTTTCGGTTAGCTTGCAATAGCGCTTCCATCATATTTCATGTTTTCCAAATTCCCATGGATCCAACCACCTTCCATTACTTCTTCTTCCTTAAAAGAGGAGGGATGGGCATGGTTTATCTGGCCGCCCGACCTGGCCATAACTTTCTAGACAAATACCCAACCTCTCACAAAGGTTGGAAGGACAAGTATTTTTTCCTCAAGCCTCCTCAACCTTATACTTGGCCTATCTTCTAGCGTCCAAAACCCCTTCCCCAACCAAGTCTAGATCAGTACAGGTTAAGTCATATTTTTTTGACAGCCTCCGAGATCCTATCAGATCTCAAATTTGATGTAAATGTCCTGATAGCTGACGAGACCCTCTTGTATAAAGCTGGCTTGAGTCCAAATGATATCCCTATAGATGCTTCTTTGAGTAAGTTTCATTTATATTATCTGAGGTTCATTTTTAATACTAACTAATTTCTCTTCTTCTTGTTTTGGTAGGAGAAGTTATGTTGAGTGCTTTGGTTAAGAAGAATTTGAAGTGGGACCTCACCACCACTGATAGTTGGTAGGTTTCTGAAGATGTTGCCGGGTCTTCGGCAGCTACTCCCGAGGAGGGGGATCCTGCTACTGCTGCTGAGACAGGGGATTCTGCAACTGCTGTTGGTGAGGAGGACGTGCCACTGTCTGCCTCCTCTGAGGCCCGGGCTCATATATATGCCTCCGTTAGCCCCTTTGAAGGGGAGACTTCTGACACAGTCATAGAGGTGGACAATTATCAAGTGACTGAGCCAGTGCCAGATGAATCGGTGCCAGAAATCCTCGTCTCTCAGACAGTCAGGGAGACCCGCTCTAAGAAGAGAAGCCGAGAAGAGGGGGAGAACTCTCCTGAGGCCCCAGTAAGGCGTAGCCAGGAAACTATTCCTGTGGAGATTCTTGAGGCAGAGACTCCAGAAGTTTAGGGCATCCCCTCTGCCGTAGTTCCCCTGGCAGTTTCTCCCCTTCGATCCCTCCCTCTTGAGGCTCGGACTAAACATCGGCATGATAAAGGAAAGTCCCCCGTTACTTCTTCTGAGACTGCCCCAGCTCCATGCGTACCTGTAGGGCCTGAGAAAAAGTCTCAAGCTGTTCGTCCTCCCCGTGCCCCTTCCGCTAATTCGGGGCCACCTTCACAGACTGCTCCTGCGGGCCGAGCTAAGAGAGCTTGTACGTCAGTGGAGGATTTCCGCCGATATGAGACAGAAGTTTTGCCACAGATGCCTACTAACTTATTGTGTCAGCATTTAAATGGTTCTCTTGCCAAGGTATGTCTATGTCTCCGGCTCTTTTTTATGAATTATTACTAACCTCATTGGTTGGGTGGTTGTGTTTGCTTTCAGGTTCTGAAGGAATATCAAGAATTAGAACGTCGAGTCCTTCTGCTAGAGTCTAGCAATCATCAGCTCGAGACTTAGGTGGTCGATCTCAAGACTCAACTAAAAAACCTTGTCCTTGAGGTGGAGCTAGCTAGAGCTCAGTCCCATGCCGAGACATCACGCTTGGCGGCTGAGGAGGCTCGGGCTGAGGTTAAAAGAGTTTCATCAGAATTATTGAAGCTGCATAAAGATGTTGAGCTCAGAACCTCTTGCCTCCTCCAGTTAGAACAGGAATTACAAACTTCCCAAGCTGCATTAAAGACCTTACAAGGGGATACAGCCCTAGTCCAAGAGGAGATAGGGCACTTACGGGGAGAAAGAGCGAAGCTAGTGGCTGACTTGGCTGCTCAACAGGAAGGGCTCCACCAAGAGAGGCAAGAGGCTGCCATGCAAAGGCAGTCCTTAGAGCACCAATTAGCTAAGAAGAAGGGGTTTCGGGAGCGGCTATCTTCTAATCATGAGAGGATTGTGTCTGATCTTCGTAAAGAACTGACAGAACTGAAGGCGGAAGAGGAGAGTCACTGGCAGGAGAAGAAGGCAGCCTTCTTGAAGTCTCAGGAATTTTATGAGCTACTGGGAGCTAGAACTAGCAAAATGTTGAAATACGGGTTTGATGGCGCAGGCAAGCAATTTGTCCAGTCAGGATTGATACCGAAGGGGGTCGACTTAAGTTTCTTGAATCCTGAGAAAGTTTGGGATAGTTTGCCAAAGTCGGAGACTCAAGACTAGTTCTTCTTTTCATCTAATGTTATGCAACTTCTATGGAGATGTGGAACTCTCCCTATGTAATAATTTTAGGATGTTTTAATCCTACATTTTATTTGGTACTATGCACGCTTAGTATTAACCGGGATTACTACTAATATGTTCTTAAAGTTTTCTTCATTCATCCTAGTTTGATTACTTGTTTAGTAATGTGTGATCCGATCTGTTCCACTAGGGATTTGATCTCAATTTATGGGATCCTTATAGACGCTTCTTGTTTCAGTAGATCCGAATTGATTTAGGTCATATTGTGCCTAATGTCATCGATTCTAGCCATGTTTTTGTTTTCCTCTGTGGTGCACTTGCTGATCTCGGTTCCTCTTTTTATACATCTACTGAGCTTTGTCAGGGCTTGATATGTTTCTTCTGGCCTTTGCCAAGCTCTTTCTGAGCTTGGTTTACCCCTTCTTATATCTTCTTGGAGTTCGATATGTTTCTTCGGGTGCCGGTAGAACTCCTTCCGAGCTTGCTCTACCTCTCTATACTTCTCTTATAGGTCAATATATTTCTTCGTGCACCTGTCGAGCTCTCTATGAGTTAGGACAAGTTTTTTTGCATATATGTCGAGCTCTATACCAGCTCATTTTGCTTCCTCCTGCGCTCACTGAGTTCTACCAAAGCTAGGACAAATTTTACTGTGGGGACGCCGAGCTCGACACAAGCTTGGTTTATTTCCTGATGCGTTCCATGCACAAGCTTGGTTTATTTTCTAATGTCGAGCTCTATACAAGCTTGGATTTTTTTTTAGCCGGGCTGACGCCGGCCGGGATAGCGATTATCCCGAGGGCAATATTGAATCCGTAGGTTCAACTACAAACATCGAAAATAATCTTTTAAAACCTATTAATTCAGAAGAATAATAGGAGATAGGAAAATAAACGGCATTTTCTTAACAAACTCTAAAAGAAAGATTCCTTATATAAAGAAAAATTTCTTAACAGACTCAATCCTAAAAATCCTAAATGGATTTAAAAAATCTTAAAATAAAAAAATAAAACTTTTTAAAACTACTCTAAATACCAAAAACTTTAAAAAAAATAAAAATTATCAAAATTAATAATAAAAATCTTTGGATGCTCCTGCATCACGGGCTTTATGGCTTGATCGTTTCGCTTACTACAGAACCGGGTTTTCTCTAAAGATAAGTATGCATACTCTTTCCGACGACGGGATTAGCATGTTAGACTATTTCCATAGCAATTATAAGATTTAGGATGCCCTAATATAAAGAGGTTGCAGCCGCCTTGTATACAACTGCACATACTGATTTCTTATAATCTATTGGATTTTTGCACCGAACCCTCTGACTTAAGGACCTCCCTTCCAACCGTGCTGTCTCCGCCGGCCACTTTCGCCGGTATATTTGTTGATCCTTGAATACAAGTGCTTGCTAAGTTGAATTGTTGTTGTCCCCGATTACTTGGCCTGGTTTTGATTCCTCTTTTCCTCAGTCTCGATCAACATGGCCTCCTTATCTCCTTCTCCTCCATGGTTCCAAATCCATTGTAGTGTTTACGATCGGGACGCCGTCGGCATGTTCCGGAGTCAGTTCGAGATTCTTATTGATCATGAACTTTATGTGCCCCTTTCTGATCATAGGCCTTGTCGACCTCCTACCGGTCATGTAACTGTTTTTTACGATCAGATGTCTAGCGGTCTCAAGCTTCCTGTCCCCACCTTCTTTTCGGACTTGGCACGTTACTATCGCTTCAATCTTTCCCAACTTGCCCCCAATTCTTACCGCCTCATTTGTGGCACTATCATTATATGTCGCCTATATCAGATTTTGCTGACCCCTGCCTTGTTTAATGCCTTGTATGCCTTGCGTCTGTTTGAATGCGGGGTTTTCTATTTCTCAACTAAGCAAGAACTTAATTTTTTAACTAAGTATCCGACCTCTCATAAGGGATGGAAAGATTGTTTCATCTTTATTAGACCTCCTTAATCCTATGCATGGCCAACCTTATGGACGACCGATCTGCCGTCAATTCCTGCTTCAGGTCGGATACGTCAATCAAAAACCTTCTCCGAGGCGTCGGCTATATTAGAGGGATTGAGTTTTAATGTTAATGATCTAGCGGAGAATGAGGCCTTTATCGAGCAGGGTTCAGTCATATTCAAATCCGGCTAGGAGATCGCCTAAGTAAGAATTCTATTTGGTGACTAAACTCATTGTTTCTCATTAACCCTCTTTCCTTTGTGCAGGTCGCATCATGCTGAATGCTTCCATGAATAAGGTCCTTAAGTGGGATCTTACACGCCTCGAGAGTATGTGGGTGACGGGAGACATTGTTGAGGATCCCGGAGCTTTACCCTTATCCCATCCCAAGACCAAAGAAGCGAGATACACCCCAGATACTCTTGATCCTAGGAGGTCTTCAGTTTCCGAGGGTGCATCTAAGCCTCAACCGATTGGAGATAACCAGAAGAGAAAGAAGAAAGTGCTCCCCCCTAGCAGGGTGGTTGAGGTCGAGCTGCTAAACAAACGGCAGCGCCCGACTGCTACTGAGGGGATCTGTTCGGGGCAGGCCTTTTTATCCTGACCTCAAGCCGTTCGGGATAGAGACAAGGAATGTCTTGATAAAGAGTTAGAGGCCGAATTGCCTTCTTCCACTCTTCCACCCCGTGAGGTAGTATCCGAGGATGGGAGTACTTTGGTTCGTTCCTTGCCCAGATCACCCTCTCATTTGCCCACTTCATGTACACAAATTAACCTCGGGAATCTATTTTCATGAACAGTCTGCAAAGCTGCTACTGAGTGCCTCAAAGCTCATCAAAGACTTCTTCCCCAGCTCGGGATGGTGGAACTGAGTGAGCACTTGTATGAGTCCTATATCAAGGTACATCTAATTATATTGTAAGAAGTTTATAATATCATAGGGTAACTAAATATTTCGTCCTATAGACCAGTATGGAATAAAAAGCTTTGCACTGTCAAGTGATTTGATCGGAGAAACATATCTCCCGGATGGACAGCGAGATAACTCGCTTGCGGACAGAACTGGCCGACCGACCTCTTATGCCTCAAGGCTTGTCCGAGGCTTTGAGAAACGTGGATTTAGCTCGGGCTGAGGTGATTACGGCCCAAAGTGCTCAATCAAGAGCGGAAGAAAAGGTTGAAGAATGGAAAGCGAAGGTCCAGGAGTTGTACCGTGCTAACCGACAACTCCAGGAATCTTGCCTACAGGCGGAGCACCTGTCCGTGCAACGAGAGACCGACCTGGTTGCGGCCAAGGAACAGATGCAGCGATTGAGGGATGACTTTGCTAAGGAGCGGGAACAGTGGGTTCGACTGTTGTCGGAGACTCATGCTAAAGAGAAACAATTTACCTCTAAACTTAACGCGACCCAAGTGAAGGTGAAAGATTTGCAAACAAGGGAGGAAGCTCGGTTCGTGAAGCGCCACCAGGCCTTCCTTTCCTCGCCCTACTTTTATCATTTGATCGCCTTGAGGGCTAGCAAAATGATGGTGTATGGTTTTGACGATGTCATTCTCCAATTCATGAAGTCGAGTCTTATTGCCCGAGATGCCGACCTCAGTTTCCTGGATTTAAAGGCAGCGTGGAATGCTCTACCTGAGGTCATCCGACAAGATTTTCCTATTTTGGAGGGGGTTACTGATCCCGACGTTCTTCCGGCTCCGGTTATCCCGGCAGAAGCGTCCATGATACTGGAAGATCTCCTTCCTGCTACCCCTTATCAGAGTCTACTGACCCTCCTGGTTCCAAAGGTTTGGAGTCTGCTGCCGAGGTCTAGTGAACCTTGGCTTCTCTCTTTGCTTACTTTCTGGATTTTCTGTGTTTTGCATGGTCTTTAGTATTTCCTATCTTTGACGAGTTGACCTAAATAACCTTGGAGCTCATGTTCTGTGTCTTTGGTTAAGTTCTTATCATTTGTCCGAACATAAATAACATATCTTAGGTATGATTGTGCCCGACATGCATATTATCCGATCTTATGGGAGTGAGGTCCTTACTTATCAGAACAATCTAGAGTACGCTTTGGATTGGCGAAACCCGAATTATTTGAGCTCGGCTTCCAAGCTTCCTTATCAAGATGCTAACCAAGGAACCTCTCCCTTTTTCCAAAATCCTTGGGAATTCATGTCCCTAGCTATATGTAGCCATAGTTGACCGATACGGTTATCCCTCTCTAATAAACACCCCGTGAGCTCGTCCTTCAAGGCCAATGCCAGACTCTCCTTTTTCTCGTGACTCTCTGACACTGACGTGACTAGATGCGAGGAGTTGTGGTATTACAAGCTTTCTCACTCGCATTCCCACGCCGGGTCTACACCAAGCCGTGTAGGTTAGCTTTTTAGGGACTGAGGGTCGTCTGCTTCTTGTTTCTTGTGCCTCCCTCGCCTCGCTGGCCTTGATCGGCGATTAGGGCAGTGTGTGATCGAACAGTGTTAGTGTCCTCGGCCGGAGCATATTAAGGAGAGTATCGTTTCCCTCCGTCATCTAAGTTCTGCTCCAGCTTTGGATCTTGGCTCCCTATTAGATCTAATGGATGACGCCTTCGAGGAACATCTATGGCAGCTTAGGGAGAAACATGAGAAAGCGAAAGTTTGAATCGGGGCTTTGGGCCCTGAGGGCTGCTATGTACGGTGGGGAGGTTGCACGGCTTGAGAGAGAACGAGACGAAGCTAACACCCGGAACAGGCAACTGGAGCGAGATCTGGCGGAGGCTCGGGGGGAAGTGCAGAGGCTCGAGAAAGACGCTGCTAGCGCGTTGGAGCGATCTCGGAAGTCTCAGCAGGAGATGGATGAGGCAGTCGAGGAGGTGTAGCGGCTAGACCAGGAGTATCGTGAGGGTCTCGCCCGCCTACGAGCGTTAGAGGAGAATCTAACCAAATCTGGCCCATCTCATGCCTCCTCGATGAGCCACGGACGCAACCAGGACGGTCAGGGCAATAGCTGAGGACCGTCGTAGTTTATCCCATCTCTTTCTGTAATTTGCTTAGTGTCTCTTGGTTCTTGGCGCGCATGTGTCTTTAATGCGTTGTTCAAACTTGTGTCGTTCCCCAGTATCCACTAGTTGGAGTGACTCGGCATGTCGGAGCTAAATTTACCTTTGTGTTGTGTATGGGGAGGCTTATTACAAAGATATTGCCTCGAGGCTGAGTTAATGTGGGGGGGGGGGGGGCTGCGAGGTCCTCGTTGGGTCTGGCTATCTGCTCTCGTGACACGGTGAGATTCTTGAGCACTGAGCTCAGGGATCCTGCCTTTTGTGAGGCTAACTCTTCGAGTACGGAGCTTGGAGGTC
This sequence comes from Curcuma longa, assembly GCF_044706935.1. NCBI lineage: Eukaryota > Viridiplantae > Streptophyta > Magnoliopsida > Zingiberales > Zingiberaceae > Curcuma > Curcuma longa. The sequence goes on along the minus strand of NC_133877.1, from coordinate 8,192,756 downwards.
ATGCCTAACGCTAGGCTAAGTCATCGAGCATGGAGCTCGAAGGTTCGGCCTGTCATAAGGTTGAGTCATCGAGCACGGAGCTCGGAGGTCCTGCCTGTCGTAAGGCTAAGTCATCAAGTACGGAGCTTGGAGTTTCAGCATGTCGTAAGGCTAAGTCATCAAGCACGGAGCTCGGAGTTCCTGCCTGTCGTAAGGCTAAGTCGGTGAGCACGGATCTCGGAGTTCCTGCCTGTTGTAAGGCTAAATCGGTGAGCACAGAGCTCAGAAGTCCGGCCTGTCGTAAGGCTAAGTCATCGAGCACAAAGCTCGAAGTTCCTGCCTGTCGTAAGGCTAAGTCGGCGAGCACGGAGCTCGAAAGTCCGGTCTGTCGTAAGGCTAAGTCATCGAGCACGGAGCTCGGAGTTCCTACCTGTCGTAAGGCTAAGTCGACGAGCACAGAGCTCAGAAGTCCGGCCTGTCGTAAGGCTAAGTCATCGAGCACGAAGCTCGAAGTTTCTGTCTGTCGTAAGGCTAAGTCGGCGAGCACAGAGCTCGGAGGTCTGGCCTATCGTAAGGCTAAGTCATCGAGCATGGAGCTCGGAGTTCCTGCCTGTCGTAAGGCTAAGTCGGCGAGCACAGAGCTCGGAAGTCCGACCTGTCGTAAGGCTAAGTCATCGAGCACGGAGCTGGAGTTCCTACCTATCGTAAGGCTAAGTCGGCGAGCACGGAGCTCGGAGGTCCTGCCTGTCGTAAGGTTAAGTCATCGAGCACGGAACTTAGAAGGGGAGTGAACACTTCGTTTTTGTAACAGGGCAAGGTCGTCAGCCTTAGAGCCAAGTGGGCTTTAAGATTGATATTTATTGAGAAAGCTGAAATACATCCATAGAAGTTTATTACAAGTAACAAGCGAAATGAAAGCAATCCTAAACACAAATTTTAAAATGCAAGAAGGGAGCAGGTACTATCTTTTTAAATACGATATGGCCATAGGTGAGTGGCGTGCCAGGGTCTTGACAGTTCTATTTCTTCGGGATCAACTAGGTAATATGATCCTCCTACAAGCCGGCAAGTAACCCGATATGGTCCTTCCCATTTTGGTTCGAGCTTGCCCAATCGTTCCGTTGGTGTTTTCCTTTTCCAAACGAAGTCTCCCACATGAAACGAGCGAGGTTGGACTCGTCTGTTATACATTTGACCCATGCGCCGTTGATAAATACTGAGACGTGTGTTGGTCTTTTCTCTCATCTCGGTGATGAGGTCAAGCTCGGTCGCTCTATAGATAGCGTTCTCTTCGGTGTTGCCATAGGCTTTCACCCACACGGATTGACATCCTATTTCAACCGGTACCATAGCTTCTCCTCCATTGATAAGATGGAATGGTGTCAGCCCCGTGCTATCCCTTGGTGTCGTTCTGTATGCCTAAGGGATGTCGAGGAGTTCATCTACCCATAAGCCCCCTACGTGATCCAGCTTCGTCTTCAATCCTCTGACAAGTTCGCGGTTTACTACCTCGGTTTGCCCGTTACTTTGTGGGTAATAACCCGAGGTGAAAGCTTGCTGTATCTTTAAGCCCTCACACCATTCTTTTATCCTTTGCCCCTGGAACTGTCTTCCATTATCGGAGACTAGCTTTCTGGGAATGCCGAACTGGCACACGATATTTTGCCATAAGAACTTGAGCACATTCTTCTCCATGATGTGTGCTAAAGGCTCGGCTTCTACCCACTTGGAGAAGTAATCGACAGTCACCAACAGGAACTTCTTCTGTCCTGGCCCCAGTGGGAAAGGTCCCACTATATTCATTCCCTATTGATCAAAACGGCACGACACAGAGGAGGTCTTCAAGAGTTCGGCCGGCTAGTGAGACACGGTTTGATGTTTCTGACAGCTCATACAAGTACGGACAAGTTGAGACGCATCAGCTTGCATGGGCCAGAAGTAACCAGCGAGGAGTACCTTACGAACTAGATCTCTTCCCCCACCGTAATTGCCACAACATCCGTGATGTATCTCTTGCATAATATATTGGCTTCTTCTGGAGTGAGACATTCGAGCAAAGGGCGAGAAAAAGCTTGTTTAAACAGTGTTTCTCCAACCATAGTGAATTGAGTGACCCTTCTTTTGAGAATCCGAGCTTGCTCTGGGTCTTTCGGTAAAATTCCTTATGTTAGGAAGGAGATGATGGGTGTCTGCTAGTCTTCTTGTAACGCCCGCCCTTACCAGAGCCCAATTGACGGACGCTACAGTTTATTTCATTCATTCATACATTACATGCTACTATTATCTATCATATACGAAAGTCTTAAAAACTTTGCAGCGGAAATAAAACATTAGAACAAAACATGGATTCGTATACGATAAATAAAACTTAATAGCATGATAAGTCTAGATGCTAAGTTCACATCAGGAACCAATTATAACATGATAGTTTTAACCTAGAAACGAACTACAATCAACATCTTAGATATAAAATATTTGCATAGGCCAGGACTTGGTCAAGTCACCACCACACACATCATCCCAGCCTTGTCCCGCTGCCTCCCTTAGCTCAATACCTGTTAGTTGGATCTGCAATATAAGGAAGTAAACTATAAGCATAACGCTTAGTAAGCTCCTTTCCTACTCACAAAAATCCAAGCATCATATGGAATTATAACATTTTAAGACTTAAAACATGGAAGTCATAAACATAAGCATGTACATTCATTCACCTTAACATTTTATCATATGCGTTAAACATGAATACCATTTGTCTTTTCAAATATATTATCGTAATAGATAAACATAATCAACATTGTTGGGGTCCCCCTGGCTTGTACCCATTCATTCATTTGCGCGCCATTCCAAGTAATACGAGGTAGCAAGTCTCGACTACTCGGTTACTAGGTCTTCTGTCTTTCGACCTAGGGACGTTCATTAGGTGTCCATTCCTTGGATCCCTTTCGGGTTCCGGTACAAGCCCTTCATTAAAGTAAAATAACTTTATACCTTCATTTTCATTTCACAGGAATGTTCCTTTATCTTTTCTTTTCATGACATGGTGAACATTCCCGTTGATTTACATTCATTACATACATTCGGGATTGAGTCTAACATAACCCTAAGGTTGTTGTCATTGATACTTTGACCCTAGCCCTTAATTATTCTTTAAGATGGTCAGGAACCTTGTTGGTTGGGTTCAGAACCTCATTTAAACCTAACCTAGGGCTAACCGAACTTGATAAGATACCCAAGCATAAGGTTTTCTCTTTGGAACTCATTCGGACCAAAACAGAGGGCTTAATCGATCAGATGATCGATTAAGACCCTTTGTAATCGATCGAAAGATCGATTAGGTGGTCGTTCTCAGGTTTCCGATCGAAGCGGTACACAGAGGCCTCGGTAATCGATCAAGTGATCGATTACCCTCCGGTAATCGATCACCTGATCGATTACCGCACGTAGTTTCTTCTCCCGAGGTTGGTAATCGATCGGGTGATCGATTACCACCCTTAATCGATCGCTTGATCGATCATTTGCCGTAACTTCGTTCCTCTTAAAGGCTGTTAATCGCTCTGTTGGTCGATTAACCTATTTGTAATCGATCCAGTGATCGATTACAACCCCTTCTGATCGACTCGCAGAATCGATTTTTACCCGTTTCAACTAAGTAAATCCAATTCTTTCGGTTTCAAACTTTCAAAAACCTAATCATAAACTTAACAACAGATTAAACCTATTCTTGGTTATGTTTAACATGGTCACATATGCTATAGTTTGCTCTAAAACATGTTTACGAAGCTTAAAACAGATATAAACATGAGTAAATCTGAAACTAATCAAAAACCATGAAATCGTAGCTATTACATTGCAGGTGAGAAGAGCTTACAGAGTTATGAAGTTTCTAAAGGTTACCCAACGAAGAATCTCTAACACCTTCGGCCAACACCTTCGGCCGGGGCAGCAACCGCAGAGGAAGAAAAAGAGAGGAAGAAGGCTCGCACGGTGAAAATTCTTATTTTCGGTGAATAAAGGAGCTTATATAAGGAGATAGAGGAGTTACCGTATGGTAATAAATCCTCTAAATAAGCCAAGGAAATAAATCCTCCTAATTAGCCATGAAATCAACCCAGTATGGTAACGCTATCTCCCTCCCATCGTTGCCTTGATTTGATTTCGTATGCTCCCTAATGATCCCTAAGCCTTAAGTAAAATTCCTCTTATGTCTTTAACAAGAAATATTTACTTGCACATATGGTCCAAGGTTTGCTATACATTGGAGGGGGTCCAAGGTTCAAATCCTTGCCCCTCCACATTTTCTTTCTTTTTTTTTTTTTCTTTTAGCAAAACCTCCATGGGACCCATTACAAGCAACATTTTAGGCCTATAAATTTTTAAAGCCCAAATTAGTATTTTATACTAATTCCTTTCTTATCATAATTAATCCATCCTTTATAAATAAATATCCAGAAATTATTGAAGGAAAAATTTCGGGTATTACATTGAAAAAAGGTAGACTTTTTCTTGCTGAGTGAGAGATGAAGCGGGAAAGAGTCGTGATGCGTCCCACCAGTCGTTGCACATCTTTGATACTTCAGGGAGAAGTCATGTCTTGTACAACTCAAACTTTGGCTGGGTTAGCTTCGATTCCTCGTTCTGTAACTACATATCCCAGGAAGCATCCACTTTTAACGTCGAATAAGCATTGTCAGGATTTAGCTTGAGGTCATACTGTCGGAGCGTAACGAAGGTTTCTTCTATATCTGCCGTGAGCTGGTCAGCTCGGAGAGATTTAATAAGAATGTCATCCATGTATACTTCCATATTGCGCCCGATCTGTTTCTTGAAAACTCTATCCATAAGCCGTTGGTATGTGGCACCCGCATTCTTTAGTCCAAAGGGCATGACTATGTAACAAAAAGTTCCGTCAGCTGTAATGAAACTGACCTTATCTTGGTCTTCCTGGGCGAGGGGGATCTGATGATATCCTCGATATGCATCCATCATACAGATGAACTCGTATACCGAGGTGGAATCGACCAATTGATCTATCCTAGGGAGAGGATAGCAATCTTTTGGGCAAGCCTTATTGAAATCTCAAAAATCAATGCAAACCCTCTATTTACCATCAGGTTTGGGTACCAGAACTATATTAGCGAGCCAGGTCAAAAATTGTATTTCCTTGATTTGCCCTGCTTTCAGTAATTTATTGATTTCTTCTCTAATGATCATGTCCTGGTCTGCTGAAAAATGCCTCTTTTTTTGTTTGACAGGTCGGACCCCGGGAGTCACATTGAGCTTATGTTCCATCACCGTAGGGGGTACGTTGACAATATCTGATGGTGACCAAGCAAAGATATCTTGGTTTTGTGTCAGACAAGTTAGCAGTTGCTCTTGTAACTCTGGCAACAGGTCGGCTGCTATGTAAGTGACTTGGTCAGACTTCTCTGGTACTATTCGTGCTGTTATCTTTTCTTGATTGGGTCGTGGGAGCGAGGTATCTTGCACCGAGTTCACCTCAGTGTTCTGCTTCCTTCTCACCGCCCGCAGATCGATCTGTACCATGTCTATATAGCATTTATGAGCTATATTTTGATCTCCTCCCACAGACTCGACCTGATCATCTATCGAAAATTTTAATTTCTGATGATAGGTGGATACCACAGCGCCAAAAGAGCTCAACGCCGATCATCCCAGGATAACGTTGTAAGCAGATGGAGCTTCTACCACCGTGAAGAGGGTACTTCGGGTTCTGCCGTATTTGTCCAAGAGGTCTAATCTCATGCCCGGAGAATCCAAAGAGGGAGGTCGCCATGGGATGTAACTCATCCCCGTCAATCTGCATGCGGTCGAAGGCATCTTTATATAAGATGTTGACCGAGCTACCCGTATCTATGAATACTCGAGCTACATCATAGTTAGCAATGGTAGCCCTGATGACTAGAGCATCATCATGAGGAGTAGCAATTCCTTCCAAATCTTGAGGCCCGAAATAAATAGCAGGACTTGGTTTGATACTCCGGTTGGTGCCAATACTATAGGTCTCAAGTTGGCGCCCATGAGCCTTCTTAGCCCTGTTAGAATCTTCATCCGTGAGACCACTGACTATCATACTTATTTCTCCTCGATGGGCGACGTTATCTTGGTTCTCCCGATGATCCCAGCGAGCCTCCTGAAGGGATCCCTGCCGAGGCATGTGTTCTTGTCTGTTGCCTTTAGGTGCCAGCAACCTGTCCGCCTCGGGAGGAGGTTGTCGTTCTCCTTCTTGTCTGGGGTCAGCCCGTCTTGGTTCAGCTCGGCATCTCTGATCTCCTCGCATACCTCTTCCTTCTATCATACGTCGCCCAACCACTAGCGGGGTTATTTTCCATTATTGGCGTTCTCTGATGACCCGGTTGATTTCTTGCGCTAAGTATCGACAGTCTTGCGTGCTATGCCCACCAGAACGATGATATACACAGTAGCAAGCGGGTAGCCCGGTCGAGCTGCAGTTCTCTGTCCGACCCCTTTAGGCAGGTCATCGACAGTTTGCATGACTCGTTCATTTCGACGTGCAGGAGCATTTTGAAGAGGTCGGGTTGACACTTCTCTTCGTGGTGGAGGAGGCACCGATCTCTTTTCAGCAAGAGGGGTTGCCATAGGATCACTCCGCCGAGCCAGCTGAGTTTCTTCCAAGTGTATGTATTTAGTGGTTCTTTCCGATAACTTCTGATAGCTAATCGATGGCTTCTTCATGAGGGATCGAAAGAAATCTCCCTTGAGCAATCCTTGAGTGAAAGCACTTGTCAAGACATCTGAAGGTGTTGACGGTACTTCACATGCTACTTGATTAAAATGATGAAGATATTCCCGTAGAGTTTCTCGAGGCTTTTGCTTCATCGTAAAGAGATTCAACGGGGTCTTCTGATGCTTCCAGCTACTAGCGAACTGGTGCAAGAAGACCACCTTGAAGTCCATGAAGGACTGTATGGTGGAGTTCGACAACTTACTAAACCATCGTTGAGCCGACCCGAAAAGCATGTTGAGGAACAACCTGCACTTGATGTCATCTGTATATCGATGCAGCAAGGAGGCATTCTCAAAGCGGCACAAATGATCTTCCAGGTCGGTGGAACCATCATATTCTTCCACTTGGGGAGGTCGAAAATGTCGGAGCAGCTCCTGCTCTAAGATTTCCTGTACAAACGGAGTTTCAGGAAGGTCGGCGGCATGATTTGCCGGAGTCTTCCCTTTACGGGCTGACTACCTCTTCAGCTTGAGACTCACTCGAATCTTCTTCTCCATGCCTCCTATCTCCATTCGTAGAGCCTGCCTGTGTTGATACCTCTTCAATAGGTGACGGTCATTGCCTCCCCTTCGGGGCTTGACCTACCGATATCGAAGGTGGTTGGGTCGGGACATTTCGTAGGGCTGCATCTATTGCCTGTTGCACAATCTGGTGCAGCTCATCCTTGGTCATTGTCACAGTTTCTTCTAGATTCCTTTCTTCAAAGGGCTCCCAGTTACTAGCGGTGCATCTGGTGTTAACCACAGTGGCGTCTAGCTCAGATTTTTCACAAACGACGGCAAAATATTCTGGCTCGATACCGACGACAGTCAAGCCACTATTCAATAAAATACCACGTCAATCTTCGATTACCTATCGATGAGAAAGACTTGAAAGAGCAAGAACTGAACGCACGGGTTAGCAAGGCGCCAGGGATTACCGGCGTGACCACTCCGACGCTCAAGTCAGAAATAGAGAAAATTGAAGTAGTAATATGTGTAAAGAATTCAAGATGGTTAATTGTCATACCTGTAAGGTTTATATAGAGGTAGCGGGAGCAGTATCCTTGGATCTCATGGTTCGTGATTGGCTGTGAAGGCGTGATCAACGGACCGATCTCTGACAAGTTCCAAACATCTAATGGCTTAGCAACGTTAGTTATCCTCCTTCGACGGCTAGGATTGTCCGGGCCCAAGTAGGGGCACTTGGTCCCTATCCTAATCCTTGTAGATAAGTTGCTAAGTTTGACGAAAAGGTCAGCGTGATGGCTCATTGATATCTGTCTAGCTACCTGAGGTCAGTAATGGATGATTTGTGTGAGTGACCGGAATGTGCAGGTATGTCGTGAGCTTATAGGGGTTGATGAGCTGAATTATGTATGTGTCCGAGCTCTCCTATCCGCGTCCGATCTGATTGAAGTGTATGAATGGGATTATTGTATGCTATTGAGGCCAAGTAACCATGGATGCGCATCCGAGCTTATTGGTGTGGCCCTATGGCTTAACTATGAGGCTGGGATCACACCATGAGGTAAGCTCGTGAGGTCGGGGCCTAGTCATGAGGTCGGCATCTGATGTCTGGACCATGTCATGAGTTCGGTATGGGATACCAAGACCCGGTCATGAGGTCGGTATGTGATAAAGGGCAGCCCGGTGCACGAGGCTCCCGCCTTGCGGGGTCCGGGGAGGGAATCCAATGTACGCAGCCTTACCCTGCCTTTAGCAAGAGGCTGTTTCCAGGATTTGAACTCGTGACCTTTAGGTCACACGGCAGCAACCTTACCGTTGCGCCAAGACCAAATCATGAGGTCTGCATATGATGTCTGTAAAATACCGAACCTTTAGAGGTAATTTGTAAAATTTACCCTAATTACAATTAATTCTTAAAGCGGTTAAATGAAACCAAATTAAGTTAATTAAATAAAGCCAAATTAGAACCCAATTTGTAAAGCCCAATTAACCTTAAATTTAGCCCATTTAATTAATGGATTTATGGGTTATGTGATTAATGGTTAATAGAGTTAAAGGTTAAAGGGTATAGGATCTGAACCCATTAAGAAAATCTGGTAAGGAGACCTTAAAGCCGTGACCGCTGCTCCTCATCAGCGATTCCTTTCCTCTGCTTCCATCCCAAGCTCCTCTGTTCTTCTCTTCTTCGTTTTCGATCCAGTCGACCACGCACGGATCTCAGTTGCTCCGACGGTGCCGGCGATAGGAGTAGCCACCGTAGATCAAAGGTCTTCAATCTGGGACTTGATTCGTGCCGGAGGAGATGCGATCTGGTTGATAGAGGTGACGATGGAGGAGGCGATCGGGGAGAGATGGATCAGGTAAGTGATCGAGTTCAAGGAATTTCCGAAGATTTGAGGATTTCTTTTTAGGGTTCCTCTTTAGATCTCTTCGGATTCCCAGTTTCTTTCGATTATTCACAACCTGAATTAGGATTGATCTGTGGCAGGGTTGAAGGGGATCTTGATCCGGCAGCTGTGCTCTGGTTGAACTAGGGTTTCAGATTCGGAACCCAGGATCTAGGGCTTGGTTTGGAACATATTAGAGGTAAGATCTTGATCCAATTAGTTTGGGATGGTAAATGCTTGGAGCCGGTTAGTGATGAAGCTTGCTGTGATTCTTGATTTCTTTAGGTTCCGGTTGCAAGCAAGAAGTAGAAAGGAACCGAGGCATATCCTAGAACCTATCTGATCGGATCTGAGGTAAACAATTGAAATTGATGTCCGGTAGGATTTCAATGCAATGTTTCTATTGATTGATTCTATTGATGTAGTAAACCTCTTATGCTTCTAGTTTTGTTTAAATGTAATGTCGAATTATGTAGGATCTATAGAAATGGATTGGGTTACGGGCTTTGCTCGGTTTTATTTATAATAGCATATGTGAAACAGAGGTTTAGAAGTTCAGGTTTATGCTTGCTCTGATTTATTCATGGCTGGGATAACTAAACACTTGATTAAGCTTGATATGGTTTAGTTACACCTTATATATTCTTGGGTAAGATTCTGATCAAGTTATCAGTTAGGGATTAAGACCTATTTGATTGTTTAATAAAATCAACTAAGTGATTGTTAACCTTAGTTTGAGTCTAACCAACCATGATTAAACTGGCTAAGGTTGGATTGATTAGTTTAGGTTTAATTAAACCTGAAATCATTTGGGTTAATGAGTTAATACAATTAATTAATTAATTGGTTATTACAATTAATCAATTAATTAGTTAATTTGTGTTAATGGAAACCTATTTGGTTCCTAGCGAGGATTTGAACTATCATCCTACTAGGTTAAAATGGGTTTATGGACCTAATATGGGTTATCCTGGATTTGATTGAATACGAAATTAGTTGTATTAATACTATTAATACAACTAATTGATGGTTTGATTAAATCCTGATAATCACAATCCATTGGTTAGATTTTCCTAACCCTAAATGGGATTAAACTAACTCTAAAATTGATTAGGATTTTTTGGTGATATGACTTTGCATTTAGGATGGTTTTACTCTTCTTGCAGGACCCTGAGCGGTTATAGGATTTTCGTATTATATGAGGACATATTTCTAGGGGTTCTAGGATTTGACTTGCGATTTATCAAGTGGGTAATTTACTGTATTTGATCAATACAGTTCTTTCTATTTTCGGTGCATGATTCTTTGACAGTTCTTATAGTTGATACATTGATTCTATTCCTGTCTGTTATGTGTATACTCCTGATGTTACTCATATTCATATCATGCTTGACCTTATGTCTGTTGATCTTGGATTATTATTCATGACTGTTGTTTCTATCCTTGATATGACATTTATGATCATTATTGGTATGATTCTTTCTTATGATACCTAAGATCATGATGACTTATACCTATGCTTATGGATTAACATGGTAGATGCTGATTACTATGATTTGAGCATCTCATCGTGATGCATGATAACGATTGTAAATCCTAATGTTGTGGGTCTATCGTGATGGTAGATGACTTTAGTTGTATATCTACATAGGTGGTTATTATATCCTATTTCCATCTTGGTGATGGCGACTGTATGACAGTGTACGCAGTCAACGGCTATATGGCAGTGTACGCAGCCGAGTCGATGATTTAACCTCGACACCGGATAGGGGTGGTACTCGGAGAGTACATGATTGGTACGTCGATGATGAGTATTAGAGGACAAATATCGGTCATAGGATATGTAGCTTATCATAGCTACGGGATCACCGGACGCGGAGCACTGATCCCCCGATTTGGATCACCGAACTACTTTATTGTAGGGCGCGGAGTACTGATCCCCCGATGCTGGACATTCCCAGACTCAGATGCTTACACGAGTTCTGTAGTGAGTGTGGCAGTTGCATCATGCATATGCGCATCATGTGCATGATATATATGTATTGGACCGCACTGATACTGCATTTTGATTGTCTACTTGTTTGATTCTTGATTGTTGCACTATGTTTGACATGTCATTCATATGGTGCATTAAATGAGATCCATGTTAGTTGCTTATTATCTGCAGAGATATTGTTGATACTTTGTTGACCTTTGGTATATAGTTATACTCTTGCTATTTACTTTATACATGCACTGTCTTTCTATATTACCCACTGAGTATTTGTACTCATATCTTTTGGACCCTGGGATTTTTCTGTCTTCCCAGATATCAGGTAGGAGTTTACAGAGGATGCTAGAGATCTGCCAGCTATGCCATCTCACGACGAGGACTTTGTGTGTGTGTTGGATATGGTTGTAGTATGTTGTGGTATCATGTGTATGACTTGTTTACATTTCTGCACCATCAGATTTCTGATTTTGTTTCGGTGTTTTTGAAACTATAGCATGTTTCTATTCGTGATTACATACTTGTACTTGTCACGTTTCCGCTTACAAAACTTTGAATTTTTTTGTTACTTTACGAGTTTATTCCTTAATTGTTGTGTAGAATTAGAATTTCATTCTTATGCATTGTGTAGGATGTGTATGTGGCCGTATGGATCACTTTTACTTTTATTACTTGTCTAAATCCATATTTTGTAGTATGAATAGGCTGTGTGGGCCTTATTATATATTTGTATTCAGGGAATTGTTAGTGATACTGGGGAGGTGTTGCCGAAATTTTTCGGACGACGATCTCCTGGGGCGTGACAATGTCTGTATCTTGCTAAGCTTTGTTATAAAAGGGCAGGGTTTATATACCATCATTTTAAGTACTACGGCGCATGCTGACCTCCTAATGAGGTCGGCGGATGATGTCCGTATTTTGATTGAGTACCGTGAAAGATCGTGGCCTATGGATCGAAGCTAAGATGAACTTGGTTTAGGTATCAAGGCACGCACTGACCTCCTCGTGAGGTCGGTGTATGAGGTCAGTTAAGAGAATTGTAAGAGATTGGGTTATATAGACCGAGGTTAATAAGAGGTCAGCCTAAGTATCAGGACAAGTGCCGACCTCGTAATAAGGTCGGTCGCGTACCCTATGAAGATTATTATGAAAAACCGTAGTTTATAGACCGAAGCTACGAAGAGCTCATCCTAAATGTTAAGGCACGTGCCGACCTCACCATGAGGTCGGTATTTTGTTTGGGACGAGAGGGTTGGAACTGAGAGGTCGAGGGTTTTCGCTTGAGTATTTTACCTATCTTCCACAGTTCTTCTCATACCTGTTGCTCAAGTCATTACTAAGCATCCGTGTAGGTTCGCCGGTACCTCGCTAGGATCACGGTAAGGGATCGGGGTGTATTAGACGAATGTCAGGAAGACATCGGATATTGCGCTGAGAAATGTGCTCCCCTTCTAAAGAGGTCGGTCCCTTCTTATATTTATTATGACCCCAAGAGATCGGGATCCTTTGAGCGATTTTATTAGCTTTTAAATATCTCTTTACCCTTCATCTACATCATCACTAGATATTATTTTTGCCGGATCAAAAAATAAAATAAGAACGTTTTTATATAGAAAAAGATAATAATGCACACATTTTGATTTTTTGCTACTATATTTTTTTATATTTAAAATTTATTTAAGCTTATTATATATATCCTAGTCAATCATAAAATTTTAACTTATTTAATCAGTAAACGTACATACACTCTGTCGTCTCTCCGGTGGCAGCGAACGGACATAGCTCGTCGCTGAAGAGCACGGGGCGCCGACGCTTAGCGACGCCGGCCCCTTCCTCGAGGCGGAGTATGGCGCCCTGGATCACCGACTGAGCGCGTCCAATGGCGACGTAGGACGGCAAATTCGCTGACCTTGCGCCTTTTTCGTAGACGAAAAGGATCATGATGCGCTGAAAGTCTTCGACGGCGGCAAGGAATGCGCGCCGCTCTGCGAGGTGCTCGTCACTGGAAAACACGAAGGTGCTGCTGGAATGGGTGCCAGCGTCGGCGCCCGACACAGAGACGATGACCTCAATTGCCGCGACGTCAGATGTGGTCTTTCATCTTCGCGTCAGACATCCCATCCCATATATGACCTGATGTCCCAGCAGATAAAGCGGTTGGGACTATCACGCCGACAATCCACCGTGGCGACAGAAGTGCCAAGGAGTAAGACGGCTTTAAATCAGTCAAATAGTGCTTGCCTGGTCACGTTATCCCCTGACTCGAACCATCGATATACTTTGATAGTCGTGCTATACGGCGTGAAAGGTTACCGCCAATTTTGGAATATCGTTTCAGATTATTAAAAAAGGGACTCCATTTTTTTGAATTAATTAATTAATTCAGGAAACTTTCATATTTTTAGTATTTTGTGAATTTTTATTTTCATTTGTAATTAATTTACCTGACACGATTCATATCTAATGATAAAAACAAATTCAAAGAAAACACAAAAACAAAGAAAACTATATTTTTTTTATTTTTATTTTTAAATATATGTAACAGGAAGGCTGTCGTCCAGCCCGACGAGCTGCTGGCTGGTAATTTGCAGACAGAGTAGGAATCCACACCGTTGATGACCTCCACTAAACCCAGTGCCTCTCCTCTATAAATAACCATCCCCTTAAGTGAATTTTCCTTCTTCTTCTGCACCCCTCTGTCTCTTTTCGTTCCTCTACTCTTCTTCTTTCGATTCCATTCTTGGGGGACGCCAAGCCCCTACACCGCGCTACTTTGCTTCCCTTGCTCCGGAGGCTCGCTTGCTCGAGGAAAGCAGCCGCGGCCAAGGCTTGAATTACCACCAACGACGTCGGCCTCCTCGTTCCGATTCGCTGCTGGACTCGCCCCTCCTATGGAAGATGGAGGGGAACCCCGTCAATGCAGTTGATTCCCCGCGGAATTCCCTCCGAGGTGCCGGATCTCGCGGTTCCTGTCTCGGTTAGGGTTGTCTGCCGGCCGGCTTCTAGGGTTCGCGACAGGATTAGCCCAGGGCTGAGATGTCTTGGCAGGCGGTCGCTACGCATTTCCATAAGTCCAAGACCCTTGACAACAAATACGTGAGTGCTTTCGCTCTGTTAAGCCAAAAGAGTTTTTTGTTCTCTGTTTCTTTTTCTTTTTCTTTTTTTTTTAAAGAAAATTTACATTTTTGGCGAGGTTCAGATGATCGGAGATGAAATCGGAAAAGGGGCATACGGAAGGGTGTACAAAGGTCTTGACTTGGAGAATGGGGACTTCGTGGCGATCAAGCAGGTCTCTTTGGAGAATATCCCACAAGAGGATCTCAATATTATTATGGTGCGTTCTTTATTATTTTATTCCTATACTAACTCGAAATATAATGTGACTTCTGGATAATTCAGTAAAATATATGTCTGGGTTGTACGCTATTCTTGACCAATTAAATATCTCTGCTTACATTGTCCACTTGGTTGACCAAGATAGTTAAAAATTGAGAATGAGTTCAAATTTAGATCAATAGGACCCTCATCATTTCTTCTCGTCTTCGCCTTTTGCTCTTAATGTGAGGCTCAAAATAATATGATGCAAAAGTTGTTACTTTCTCTATAATGTATGCATTAACAATAATAGGCTTTCAATATGTGTTTTATTTTTTATTTTTTTCTTCAAATGATATAGGAATCTGATTATAATATAAGAAATTATATTAGATATCAAAAATATATAATAAGATTAGTAAATTTTTATGCATTAATCAAAATCTAAAATTTTACCTTTCAAATGGATACATCAATCGAAAATGGACAGGACCTCCAACTTTGGCCTCATATGACATGTGAACCAAAAGATGTTCTATGGAATCAAAAAATGAAGGTGAAAATATCATTTCTAAATTACACAAAATGATTGAAATATCTCTCTCTAAAGTCTCCATGTGTGAATGTCTCAAAACTGTTGAGTGAATATCATAAAGGAAAATGCTTAACTTCGAAATGACACCCCACATAAAATTTGATAAAAGTTCCTTAAAAGCAATAGGAATAAGTTTTTCCATGAATATATGACAGTCATGACTTTTCAAACCAATCAATTTGCATTCCTTCAAATCAACACATCTTCCAATATTAGAGATATAACCATCTGAAAATTTTAAAAATTTTAACCATTCACAAATAACACGTCTTTGATCCCTATTCAATGTATAAACTACCTTTGACTTTGATCCCCTACTATTTTCATCGACATCAAGAGTGAGTCTTTTACAAAGGAGTCACATATCTTTTCTTGCATTCAGATTATCTTTTATTTTTTTGACGATATCCATCACTGTATTTATCAGATTATCAAAAATATTCTTCTCAATATGCATTACATCTAGATTATGATGAATCAAATGATTGTACCAATATGGTAAATCCCAAAATATACTCAATTTAGTCCATTTATGTGTACTTTCATATTCATAAGTTGTACCATGTGGATCTTCAATAACAGATGGAAAGTTAAGGATTTTGTACTAAATCTGTTGACCTGTTAATCTCAATGGCGGAGGTGTTCTTTCAACTATATTTTTAGTGAATTCTTCTTTATTCTTTCTAAATTTATGATTTAGTGGTAAAAATTATCTATGACAATCAAAATAACTCGACTTCTTCTCATATTTCAATCTGAATGATTTTGATCTCTCCATACATATTGGACATCCTAAAATTTCAGTGGTACTCCATCCTGATAACATGTCATAAGTCGAAAAGTCATTTATCGTCCAAAGAAGTGCAACCTTCATTACAAACATCTGATTAGTATGAACATCATATGTAGGAAAACCATCATCCCATAGTTGTTTCAGCTCTACAATTAGTGGTTGCATATAAACATCTATTAACTTCTTCAGATTTTATGGGTCAGACACAACCAATGTTAAAAACATATACGATGTTTTCATACACATCCCAGGTGAAGATTATACGGAGTTAATATAACTGGCCAACAAGAATAATTTCTTCCTGATTTGTCAAATGGAGCAAATCCATCAGCATAGAGACCTAATCTTATGTTCCAAGTTTCTTTCACAAATTCAAGATATGTTCTATCAAAATTTTTTCACGCCTCTGCATCTGATGGATGACATATTAGACCCTCTTCTATTTGATGATTTGCATGCCAAGTCATGTGTTCAGCAGTGACTTCTGATGCATAGAGTCTTTGTAACCTAGGAGTTAAAGGCAAATAAAATAACTGATTGTATGTTTTATGTCGTTGTTGACTCCTATTGATTCTTTTGTACCTAGCTTGATTACAGAATTTACACACATCTGCATCTTGATCTTCTCCCCAATATATCATACAACCATCTCTGCAAACATCAATCCTTTCCACCGAAAGACCTAATTCTTTCATAAGTTTTTTCATATTGTAAAATCATTAGGCATTATGTGATCACATGACAATACCTCTCCAATAACTTGAACAAAATCATTAAAATAATCTTTAGACACATTATGTTCTGTCTTGACATTCAATAGTCTTGCAGTGAGAGATAATTTAGTATGACTATCACAACCAGCCCACACAGGTTCATCTGTAACACTCAATATTTCTTGAAATTTGAGATATGCATTATTATTCACATTTTCATGAACACTTTGTTCTTCTACCCCCTCCAATGGTGATGTATAAGTAGTAAATATTTGTTTCTCTATTGGAGGACAACTAGAACTTGCAAAACTCGGTTCAGGAAAAAAATTATGACCCCCTACATCAATTACCATCCTCTGATATGGATTTAATTAATTATAATAACTCTGATCACCACTAACTGAGACTTATATGTTTTGTCCATAATTATCATCAGATATAAACGGTTCACCATGACATATCTAATTATAATAATTCAGGGTAAAATCAAATCTACAAAGATGTTCACGAACTTTATCAGACTGTAAAAATTTACTATTGTGTCATTTTCTACACAGACATCTTATCTTATCCCCATCCATAAACTCCATAAATCTACAAATATGTCTAATTATTTTCGTTACTAAATTTGTTATAAATTAATGACGAAATAAGATTTCGTCGTCAATTTACAATAAAAATATTTTCGTCGTTAAGATTCGTTGCTAATAATTTATATTTTTGTAGTGATTGAGCTCCACCGATTCGAGCTATCGATTTATTGATAAGCTTACTGACATAGATTGTTGGATCAACTCCAGCTATTCCCAAACAACAATTAACATTCACCTTAGCTAAGTTCAACAACTTCTTATAATGCTTTGCAAGAGTGAAGCCAAACCTTAGTGGTTTAATTAAGATTAAGTTATGGAACTCCAAGAAATTTTAGTTAATTTTTATAATCCAATTGAAATATTTAAAAAAAATTAAAATTTCTCAAGAGTAATCATAAGTTTAAAATTATACTGCCGCGAAGGAAATAAATCATTATAAAAGACAACGCTTGAAGATTTTTTTTTAAATAATCCCAAATTAGCACTTCAACGAGAAAAAGAAATAAATTGGAGAATAAAGTGAAGAAATTAAAAATAATCCCAAATTAGCATTTCAACAATAAAAGGAAATAAATTTGAGAATAAAGTGAAGAATAAAAAATAATCCCAAATTAGCACTTCGGCAATAAAAGAAAATAAATTGAAGAATAAAAGGACTATAATAATTAATTATAATCCCTATTAAATTATTATTTTTTTCCTTATTTAACACATTTATTTTCATATTTATTATTGAGTCAAATTTATAAAAAAGTAACTCTCCTATTATAATTATCTTGAATTAATTTTAAAAAATTCTTGTATTTTATCATCCGTCAAGTTGATTTTAGAAATTTCTAATTAATTTCTTGAAAATTAAACTAATCTTTGAAATGTTTTTTCAAATCCTATTGATATAAGCAAATTGTAAGAAAAGTAAAAAACAAAAAGAAAATTGTATTCAAACCATCCTTACATTGGGCCCCAATCATCCAAAAAAAGGAACTAAAATTAACTATGATTGTTAATTAGGGTAACAACCCAGTTAAAGTCGAATTTAATATGAAGATCAGCAATTTCACTTGAATGCTCTTTAATCTGTCAAATTTTGAAGTTTTGATAGCCGTCATTGAGCTATGAAGTGGCTTTAAGGCCTAAGCATGAGTACTGATACTCTGATGGCAACTGATGGTATTCGGGGTTTCTCATCCGGGTTGACTACTTTCCCTTCTTGAGCCTCGCCTGGCCTAACTTATTCTATCTCGCTCGGGTATAGCAACTTTCCCATGCAGATGAATCCTTATTGAGCTGGTTCTTCTCGACTTCAATCTCAACCTCCGACAATTCCTAATGTCTACCGACATTGCACACTATGACACAATCGCCTCTGGAAAGGCAACTTGCACTGAAGGCGCCAACACCTAACTAGCAGTCCAATTGTGCTAGGTGTATGACTCTTTCGTGATAACACCATCAGCAACAAAAGTAGAGAATGTACATGGGACAACTTGCCAGTTTACAAGAGCAATTGCAGACTCGAACACTCAACTGGAGAATGGAGTAGCAATCAAGGAGGTTGCATAAGATAAAGGAGAAACACTAATCTCAGTTCTCATTCATGTTCCAGGGCGCGTGCATTTGAGCGATTGCAATTTTATGGAAGTGTCTTTCAGATATTCTCATCCAAAGGATCGAGAGTAAATTAATTCATAAAAAAAAACACAGATCGAGCAAAAAGAAATATTAATTCAATGATTAAAAAAAAAGTCGAATCAAATGTGGTAGATGAGCTTGGAGGGCTTCAATCCATCGGTAACGTTTAGGTACTGGAGCGTGCGCGCCCATTTCATGTTGTCCTTCAGCCGGTGCACGGCGATCGTCTCCGGCGAGAAATCATGCGAGCACTCATCGATCGGCACCGGAATCGGATAGTCGTACATGGCGTACTTGGTGTTGTACCTGTTCTTCCCCTTCCCGCCCCAATGCAGCCATTTCCCCGTCATCATGTCCTCCGGCCCCTCGGTGTTGTTCCTCGCGATCTCCGACGTCGCGATCCACTCTACCAAGTCCCACGACACCAGGTACCCCATCCCGGACATGTAGTCCCTGAACGGGTCCATGCTCGTGCAGGGGATCACGAATCCGTAGTACAAGTCCTCGCGCGGCATCTTGTTCAGCGACTCGATGAGTTTGGGGAGGCGGAAGTAGATGTCGTCGTCGGCCTTGGCGACGAAGTCGTAGCGCGTCTCGCCGTCGACGCCAAAGAGGGTAGGGAGGCTGGCGTAGTAAGCGTAGGTCTTGCCCTGGTTCATGTTCTCGGTGCAGTTGAGAATGATGATGTCGGCGTAGCGCATGATCTCCAGGGCCACGAGCACGCGCTGCTCCTCCTTGGTGAGGCGGCAGAAGACGAAGCGGACGTCGACCTGGGCGGTGAGGCCGTGCTGCCGCTGCTGCAGGGAGTAGACGAGGCGGAGGAGGTGGCGGCGCTCGTAGTGGTCGGGGAGGGTGAGGATGCCGAGGAGGAGCCGGAAGTCCGGCTCCGGGGTGATGGGATCGAGCGCGTCGACGGGGGAGGAAGGGGCGCGGCAGACGGCGATGAAGGACTGCAGCCGGAAATCGTTGGGGTAGATGACGAGGTAGAGGAAGGCGAACAAGGAGAGGCCGAGGAAGAGGAGAGTGAGGGTGGGCGGACGAGGCTTGGGAGATCGAAGCATTTGTGCTTTCATTTCACAGTTAACCACAATTCATTAATTCTATAACGAGGAGGAAGGAAGGTAGAAGAAGGGCGGCAACGGCATTATTGGAATTATTAATGACATTAAATGCGTATTAATTACCTTCTTTCGAAGTTGAGTAGAAGGGCAAAAATGAGATTGGGAAAGGAGCAAAGCAAACTTGCGTGAAAAAGGGATCGAATAAGCCTCCATGGTCAATGAATATTAGGCACTTGGTATTGGGCATTATTTTTTTTAAAAAAATATTATTATTATTATTATTATTATTATTTTGGTCAAACGAGAAATCCAGAGGGATGAGACTCACATGGTCTGCTGGGCGACTCCCGAGGAGTATCGAGCGACATCTTGCGCTAGTTGGCGTTTATTTAGTAACGCTACATGGATTGGATTGTAAAGTTAATTTTCTTGCGCGTGTTCATTTTGCGTTATCGTGGATTTGCGGAGGAGACCTGCTTTTTTCCCCCTCCCATCTGACAGCCCCCCTCCGTCCCACCTCCTCTCTCTCCCTTTCAAATTACACTTTTATCCTCTCCTTTTTATTTATTTATTTATTATTCTTTTTAAATTTTTAAAAAATTAATTAAAAAAATAAAAACTAAATAAAATTAAAAAAATATATAAGTATTAATGAAAAAATAATAAACAAACTTATTTTAAAAAATAAAATTTAATTATATATATATAGAGCTGTCAAACGGACCAACCCATAGCGGGGCGGGCTAACCCATGGCAGGTCCATCACATGGCGGGGCGGGGCGGGCTAACCCACCAATTTAGCGGGTTGAGAAATCTCCAATCCAATCCAACTCAAGGTGGGCCGCGGGTTAGGCGGGCCAACCCGCAGGCCTGTTAAAAAATAAAAAAATATTAAAAATTTTAAGTTTGAAGTATAATTTAAATTGATTAAGTTGAAAGTTTTAAGTTTAAATTATAATTTTTAAGCTTAAATTGTATTTAAATAGATGAAACCCACTAATTCATTAAATTTTATACTTTAATTTTAAAATTTAAAATAAATAAATAAGCTTTCTCGACCCGCGGGCCAACCCACGCGGGTCGCAGGCCTAGGCAGGCCAACCCACCTCAACCCATCTTAAAATGGGTTGATAAAATTTCAACCCAATCCACCTAAATTTCTTGGCAGAGCGGGCCAATCCGGCAGACCTAACCCAACTTGACGACTATATATATATATATATATATAAGTATTAATGAAAAAATAATAAATAAAATTAATTTTAAAAATAAAACTAAATAAAATTTATATATATATATATAAGTATTAATGAAAAAATAATAAATAAAATTAATTTAAAAAATAAAAATCATATATATATATATATATATATATATATATATATATATAAGTAAAATAAAACAAAAAAACAAAAAAAAGGGTAAAACTGGCATTTGAGTGGGAGAGAGAGAAGAGAGGATGGGGGGTGCGGTGTCAGAGGAGGGGGGAAAAGCATTTTACTTTGCGGAGGCCCCACGTCGCGGGTAGTTCCCGTGTGCCTATGATAATTTTTTTTAATTGACATTATTTTATCCAACCATACTAATTTTGAGGGTGCACCAATATCCTTTTTTATCATAATTAACTATAATTTCTCGATTTACTTCTTCACAGATGATCATAAAATCGACTGTATGGGACTGCTAACAAGGACGGATCCAGAAATTGAAGGTGGACTGTCAGAACCGGCTTTAGGCATAGGCCATTAAGGCCTATGCCTAGGGCCCCAAATTTAGAGGGGCCCATTTTTTTATATATTCATTATTTTATATATATATATATATATATATATATATATATATATATATATATATATATATATATATATATATATATATATATATATATATATATATATATATATATATTTTGAGAGAATAAAAAATTATTAAAATATCTTTATTGGATTTTGAAGAGATTTTACATGATCATTGGATTTTGTAGAGATTTGGTATGATTCCAATATATTTAATATTTTTTAATTTTTAAAATTCTAATTTACTTATTTTTTTATATTCCTCTTCTTCCTTCCTTATTAATTTAATAACATATTTTGCTCGACTTTAAATATTTTACCTATTTGATAGCTTGTTTTCTCTCCTCAAGATATTTCCGAGATCATCACACGGGGTGCAAGGAGAGGAACGATCAGAATTAAGAGTCTTTGTTACAGATTTTTCGGTGATCTTAAGACCTAAATGTATCGTCTTCCTCATTTCCCTATTAATTAAAATTTTTTTATGCAGAAGATATTGATGGTTAAAAATAATAATTTTTTAAAAGAAAAATGTTTGAATCTTAAAAAAATTTTAACACATGATATGTCACAAGATATTGATGGTTTAGATTTATTTTTAGAATTAAAAGTTTTAAAAGAAATAATAAATCCAGAATTAAAAACAGCACTTGAAGTATTAAATCTTATAAAAAAAATTAAATTTTTTTCCTAATGCATGGTTAGCTTATAGAATATTACTTACCATACCTGTTAGTGTAGCTTCAGAGGAAAGAAGTTTTTCAAAATTAAAATTAATAAAGTCTTATTTACGTTCAACTATGTCTCAAGAAAGATTAAATAATTAGCAATATTATCAATTGAAAAAAAATTTATTATTAAAATTTGAATATGAAAATTTAATTAATAATTTTGCATCTCAAAAAATTAGAAAATTTAATTTTATATAAAAAATTTATTTTTAAAATTAATATGTTAATTTATTTTTAAAAAAATTTAAATCCACCAATGTCGATCTCAAGTCCGAATAAAAAAGGGTGAGAGAAAATTTTTTAAAATAATAATATTTATTTAAAAAAAATTATCGCCTAGGGCCTCTAAGAAGCTTGAGCCACCCCTGTGGACTGTGCTAGCTTTAGGTATGGAAGGGGTGAGTTAAACATCAAAATACAATGAACAAAGAAAGAAAGAATCCATCAATTTTTCTTTAATATCAAGTTGTATACTACAAATATCTATGTAATTTTTTTAAAGTTAGATTAGAGCCCAAAATAGCCCAACCTTGGATTCATCTCTGCATGAAGTTATATTATGTAATTTTGTTCAAGTGGAAGTAGAGGCCACAAGTGGGCCCCCTGAATGTACTATCCAATCACAATTATGACTCCTATGTTTTAGGTTCTTTCTCTTGTTCCTCGAAAGTGGTGGAAGTTCATTGGAACTCACTCATTAATTATTGTCCCCAAAAATATTTTTTTTTTAAAAATAATTATTCTCATTCATTAGAACAAAAGAAATATTGAAAACATCTTTTTTATGCCAACAAAAGCAAAGGAACCATGAACGAGAGGTTGCGACGCTTGCCGCAATATAAATGGAGAAATCAAAAATGTGTAAAAGAGTAAAATCTGCATGATTACTAAATGGAAGATCTTCCTTTGAACCATAGTCTCCAAATCAACTCACAAAAAAAAGGAAAATTTTAGAGATGCAAATGGATCTCACCTTCATAGCCCCTACTTAAATCCGTCTGTAAAGAAAAGAAATATTTTTTATTTTATATAACTTAATTTAAAGCTACAGATTGTTTGCAAACTAACGAATATTATTTAAACAGTGGCAAATGGATCCTTAACGAGAGAGAACCTTATTAAAACCGATGGAATCAAAATATCTTCACAATGGTATGATATTGTCCACTTTGGACCTAAATCCTCATGACTTTGTTCTTGGGCTCTCTCCAAAAGGCCTCATTCTAATGGAGATACTTTCCATCCTTTTAACCCCATGATTTTTTCCATGTACTTTAGATGTAGGACTATGTTTGAACCCTTGTAACCCAACAATCTCCCCTCAAACAAAGGACCACAGCCCCCCCCAACGTCGTTGTGATTTCTGAATCCTCGACCCACCAGGACTTTTTGCCCCTCGGTCCACCAGACCTACTAGGACTTCCCACCTAGCCACAGCTAGGACTTTTTGCCCCTCGGTCCATCCGACCTACTAGGACTTCCCACCTAGTCGCAACTAGGAGTTTTTGCCTCTCGGTCCACTTGACCTATTAGGACTTCTCACCTGGTGTCTAGTCCTCTCGATTCAGACACAGGAGCACTCACTTCCTTTGTTTAAGGTTCAAACCACATGGTTAGATCTAGTTTGAACCCCATGATTTTTTCCATGTACT
Source organism: Curcuma longa (assembly GCF_044706935.1). Lineage (NCBI taxonomy): Eukaryota > Viridiplantae > Streptophyta > Magnoliopsida > Zingiberales > Zingiberaceae > Curcuma > Curcuma longa. The sequence continues at coordinate 8,168,805 of NC_133877.1, read as the reverse complement.
TTAGATGTAGGACTATGTTTGAACCTTTGTAACCCAACAATCCCCCCCTCAAACAAAGGACCACAGCCCCCCCAACGTCGTTGTGATGTCTGAATCCTCGACCCACCAGGACTTTTTGTCCCTCGGTCCACCAGACCTACTAGGACTTCCCATCTAGCCACAGCTAGGACTTTTTGCCCCTCGGTCCATCCGACCTACTAGGACTTCCCACCTAGTCGCAACTAGGAGTTTTTGCCTCTCGGTCCACCTAACCTATTAGGACTTCTCACCTGGTGTCTAGTCCTCTCGATTCATACACAGGAGCACTCACTTCCTTTGTTTAAGGTTCAAACCACATGGTTAGATCTAGATCATGGCTCATCCGGTGGTTAGTCCGGTGAAGAGCGATCTCGCTCTTATACCACTTGTTAAAACTGATGGAATCAAAATATCTCCACAATAGTATGATATTGTTCACTTTGGGCCTAAACCCTCATGACTTTGTTCTTGGGCTCTCCCCAAAAGGTCTCATACTAATGGAGATACTTTCCATCCTTTTAACTCCATGATCTTTTCCATGTATTTTAGATGTGGAACTATGTTTGCACCCTTGCAACCCAACAAACCTAATTAAAATGACTAATTTGTATATGTCAATTAAAAATTAGAAAAAAAATATTGGCTCAGAAGCACTTTACAGTCTCATCTAATAATCAGATAGTTGTGATGAACCCTGACATCACCGAAGTGCATTAATCTTCATCACCAAGAGAACAAATGGGGTGAGAGAGGCTCGAACTATCGACCTCAAGATAACTCATCGAGCTATGAGACCTACGCGCTAGCCAACTATGCCACCACCCCGTTAGAAAATATTCAAAATAAGTTATTGATAAATTATTATAAGACTCACAGGGCTGGTCTAGAGCCCAGGGTAGCCCCTACTTAAATCCGTCTCTGGCTGTTAGGGTGGCAGATTTCATTTTTTTGCAGAAGAGGGTGCGCCCATGACGCTCCCAGAATATAATTGAATTGGTTATTACAGAGCAGAATTATTGAAGTGGACAAAGATCGAATTTCGACGAAGCCGAGGCAATGCCCTCTTTCGTTGTGGCCAACTATAGCTTCTCGATTACCTCTTCACATATAGTCGTGGGACCATTGGGTGGTAGATTTCACTTTTTTGCTGAAGAGGATGTGCCCATAACAATTTTTTTAATTGATATTATTTATTTAACTTATATCGATTAGTTTTGAAGATGATCAATTTGATCTTATAAAAAATTTCCATCGAGTATGAGTAAATTAAAAAATGCTTGAACAGACGACCCATCAATCTAGCATTCTTAGATTAACCATCTATTCAGAAAAAGTTATCTATTAATTCGCTAAAGCTGAAACTCAATTCTCATGTACTTGAGAAATTGAGAAGACATTTTATTGTTGCACCATTGCCCCTGGAGTCATATGCACATGACATTGTTCCTATCGATAGATAAAAGTTTGATTAAATTGAATTAATCAAATAGATCAAATTTAAAAATTCAATCCTATTATTTTAATGTTTTATTAAAAAATTTTAATTAATTTTGATTTTAAAAACCTTAATTTAGTTAAACCGAAGAAACCAAATAAATCTATTCATTTCATTCCTTTTTAACAATCATAATTGTTAGAGATTTGGATGAAGAATAATATCTAACTTATGATTTTACAAGATCTCCAAAGATATCACGTTCTTAAAGTTGCCATTAACAATGATAAACAAGTACATATTTTTAAAGTCGTCCACCTAAATGTTAACATGGGATGAGATAGCTGCATATTGAAAAGTTTAATTAATTTAATTAAAAATTAAATTAATTGATATTTTATCGATTTGATTTATTTAATTTTTATTAAAAAATTTGATTGATTCGAATAATTTATTTTTTAATTTATTTGATTTTGATTAAGTCTATTCGATCATTTCGTGCCATGATCCTAAACCGTTTCTATGGAACTGTTGAAATGTCTTATCCCAAGTGGTAAGCATGGAGACACTGTTGCTTGAGATTTCGAGTTCGAATCCCCTTAGCAACATATATTTGTTGACTGAGGTACTGTGCGATTCAAGTCTTAGCTCAGCTAAGGTGCTGTTGAGGGCAGTATGCTCTTATCAACCTAGTGGTACCGTGCCTCCAAAAAATTCTTTAGGGGGTTTTCTGATATGGGGCTGTTTCGTTGGTGGGGTCGGTCACTATAAAAAGTTTACCCACTACAGTTTTTGTCCCCGGGCAATGGTGCAACGGTAGGACATCCGGGTTGTGACCTAGGGACCCGCGGTTCGATCCCCAACTATGACGTATTTGCAGGAATTTTCCTCCAAATGGGAAACATAATTAAAGGATGCTGGGCATCTGCCCGATTTACCTGGTGGTCGATGGGAAACTTCCGTGGGACCGGACCGGCCACCCCCAGGGATTGAGTCCATGAGACTGATCGGGATTTATCATTTTTTTTTCTATGGAACTAAATCAGCATGACATGAGCTGTTACATCAGCACTAATAATATAGATAAGAAATTAAATTATGTAAAGATAAATTTTAAATTAAATTGATTCATCTTAATTAATTTTTTTAAAATAAAATATATTTAAAATCGACACCTCTATAATAAATAAAAATAAATCTAAAAATTAACGAATTTATAATAAATTAGAAATTTAATTTGATTGTTATTTGATAATTAATATTCTTTTTAGATAATAAATAAAAAATTAATTATAATCACTATTAAATCATCATATTTTTTTATTTAATTTAAAATATTATGTCTACTTTCGCACTTTTATTTGTATCTTCATCTTTCATATTTTTATTTCATCATCTTTTTTTTTTTTACTTTTCTATTATCATCTATTCTCATATTATAATTTGATTCTTGTGCCTTCTCGTTATTTTCATGCACTTATCATAGCTTCGCCATTCCCTTAACTAAAAAAACATTATTCTTGTTACTATAGCAAGCTCTCTCCATGACATCATCATCGCTAGCTCATCACAACGACAATACTTATCGTTCATCAACTTTTTCTAGATTTATCTTCTCGTATATGATCGTGAAATCGACCGTATAAGGTCATTGGGATAACGAATTTCATTTTTACTGAAGTGCATCAACTTTCTCAATTGCAAACGATACACTGACATAATCAAGAATCTATAACACTCTTATAAAGATTTAATTGTGTTTTCGTATTTTAATTTACAAAAAAATGATTATCTCTTCTAGATTTAATAAAAAGCAAATTAAATATCTTTATTTATTGGTTTCCTTTAAAACCGGAACAATTTCAATGTCAACGAATCTCACATCAGCTCGATATAAATGCAATTCCGCTTCTCAAAATTGAATTTTATTTATTTATTTGATAATTTTAAATTACTCATATTTAATTTTTTTTTTTACAAATACAATTTTACTAATGAGGTAGACAAATGATTATACAGGTATAATAATTTACATCTTAGAAAAGATTTAATAATTCCGTACCACTTTTACTTTGGCAAATGTGGCACTAAATAATCAATATACAAATCGCTAATTAGTTACAAATTAAGAATATGATTGGCTAGTTTAAGAGAACTTCAAAACCATAGTAGTAACAAAATTAGAAGTCAAGTATTTGACATAGCTAGATTTTAAGTTATGTCAAATACACTAATCAATATACACTAATTTAAGTTATTTAAATATTCAAATTGAAAAAGGCATACCAAAGAATATCAACTCTTATAAATAGAAATAGAAAAGGAAAAAAAAAATTAGTGAATGAAGATGGTGAGAAGAGTCTCACATAAATGTTACTTATATACCAACCCAATTAATAGATACAAATGAAAATAATAAATGGGTGGATACACAATAAATATTTAATTGGTAATTTTTAAAAGCCTTGTAAATCCTAGTTGGCATTAAAATAAAATGGTAGTTTGACATGGTCATATGCAATCAATGTTAGACTATTCTTGTAATTTGTTCGTGGTCTATGTTAATCGTAGATAAATATTGGGAGCTTATGGCTAACAAAGTAATCTAAAAATGTCAATAAAAAACTTATCTATAGCTAAAGAAACGGCCAACGATAACACATGAACTCATGCGTAAAACTTATCCAAAACAATCCCTCTATATAAAGCTCCAAGAGGGTTGGAGCATGAACATGTGTGATGTTAATTATCACAATGACAATGACAACAAGAAGTTCATTGTTACTGCTCATTGTTTGTTTTTTGATTTCTCCATCCTTAGCAACAAATGTTACCTATGATGGAAGAGCAATTATCATTAATGGAGAGAGACGAGTTCTCATCTCGGGTTCAATTCATTATCCACGAAGCACTCCTGATGTAAGTCGTCCTAGTGCATTTTGTCTCACATGCAAACTCTAATTTCAAAAAGTTTTGGATGTTATATGGTTAGTCTCACATATAGTGCATATCTTTTGAATATTTATGGAATAATTTTTATGTATAAAATATTATTTTAAATTCTATATAAAAGCTTAACCATTTAACTTCATATTTTATGGTGAAATATTATAATAGAATACTTTCTTAAATAATTATACTAATAAAGTAAGCATGTAAGCTAAAAAGTTATTAGGATGATATCATTGTTTTAAGTGTCATATTACTCCCTTTAGTTATGAACAAATATTGACAAAAAGTTATTAGCATGACATAATTTTTTTCATTGTTTTTATTTATGTTTGATATTTCCATTGCATATCAACTCGATTATCAACATAAGCAAACAAATTAAATGATTAGCTATTCACCTTCCTCCCCACCTGCCTTATCCTTTTGATCTGACATATTTTGCATATGCTAAAGTGACTTGTGTTGATGGATTTTGCTTTCTTTCAGATGTGGCCAAGCCTCATTCAAAAAGCAAAGGAAGGAGGACTTGATGCCATTGAGACATATATCTTTTGGAATGTTCATGAGCCTACCAAAAGAGAGGTTTAATTTCTAACTACCCTTATTGTGATGCATCATGTGCCTATATTGCAACTATGATAACCTTCCTAACCTTTGTCTATTTTCTCTACTCCCAATAGTACAATTTTAATGGAAACTTGGACTTTATCAAGTTCATAAAGATTGTGCAAGATGCAGCCTTTATGCAATTCTTAGAATCGGGCCATATGTTTGTGCCGAATGGAATTATGGGTAATCTAAACAACTTCATTTGCATAATATTGTTTTCAAGTATGAGGCTAGAATATATGAAAATTATTTTGGCTTCGCTCAGTGGGTTTCCTGTGTGGCTGCACCAAATTCCAGGAATCGAAATGAGAACCGATAATGAAATATTTAAGGTACTCATATTCACTTAGCTTGACTCTTAAATTCAACTCTTATTTTGATTACTTTTTTATATTACCATCTAATATTGTATAGGTCGAAATGCAAAATTTCACTACTTTGATTGTGAACATGGTCAAGAATGAAGGTCTCTTTGCATCACAAGGTGGACCGATCATCATAGCCCAAGTATGTACTAAGAAAAGACACTTCAAAATGTTTTTCTTTCAATTCCATGTCTTCTTCAAACTTCTACCTATATTTTTAATTATGTCATTAACTTAGAATAGTAGCTATCTTAGACAAAATTTGAATAGATACCATAATATTATGTAGTTAATTTGATTGTCATCTTTTATACCTTGTGTACCAAAGTAGAAATACCCTCTATCCATTTTCATTGTCATTGAAAGACCAACTAAACTTGTGACCTGTATTCCTCAGATTGAAAATGAGTATGGTAACATCATGGACAAGTATGAATCTGCTGGGAAACGATATATCCAATGGTGTGCAAACATGGCAGAATCACTTAATGTAGGTGTGCCATGGATAATGTGCCAACAAGCTGATGCCCCATCTCCTATGGTAAATGCATAATTCTTAAATATTTTAATTTGAAGGCATTAAGGTAACATGACTAAAATTTTATTATGAATTATATCGACTTACTTCCTTCTCTCAAGTATTTTTATAATAAGGTAAATAATAAAATTGTTAATCAAATGAGCCTATGTACAATCTTGAAATCAAGATCATTTTGAACAATCTATAGATGCATTTATCATGATAAATTCTTTAATTCATTTGGTGTAAATTACATATGTTTTCTCTCATTCTTAACAGATAAACACTTGTAATGGTTTCTACTGTCATAAGTTTACACCAAATCGTCCAACTAGCCCTAAATTGTGGACAGAGAATTGGACGGGATGGTAAGTTTAAATATTTTATTATAATGAGTTTTACACTTCCTAAATAAAATATGAAATAAATAAATGATGAAATACTCAGGTTTCAAGGTTGGGGGCAAAGTAAACCACATAGGCCTGTCGAGGACATAGCTTATGCAGTTGCATACTTTTTTGCATCTGGAGGAACTTTGCAAAACTATTATATGGTTTGAAATCTATAACTAATGTTTCATTGTTACTCATGAACTTACATTATCTTCTCAAACATCTTTATTTATATTTCAATATTTTCTTGAATTCATGTGGTAATAACATAATTATTTTCAGTATCACGGAGGAACAAACTTTGGTCGGACATCAGGTGGCCCATATATAGTAACATCATACGATTATGATGCTCCTCTAGACGAATATGGTATACATATCATTAATCCACTCTCACAAAATTTATTATCCAAAAGTCAAATTATTTTTACCTAATCTAAGATATTATTAAAAATTAGTGACTTGTGAGATTCTTTTCTTCTCATAAATATAGGGAATATAAGGCAACCCAAGTGGGGACACTTAAACCAATTACATAATGCCATAAAAATAATGGAAAAGGTTCTCGTATATGGAGTTGCCAATACTACAGACTTAGGAGCTGGATTATCAGTAAGTCTACTGCTTGCTTCATATAGAAGATAATATTAAGTCTTGTTCATAAAATGTAATGTTATACTACTAAATTCCAGGTGACAAAATACATTGAAAATGAGATTAGTGCTGGCTGTTTTTTGATAAATGCTAATCAATCAAGTGATGCCAATGTGACATACAATGGGAAGACATATTTTGTTCCTTTCCAAGTCTATCAGTGTCCTTTCTAATTGTGAGAAAGAAGTGTATAACACTGCTAAGGTAATATTTAGGCATCTTTTGAAAAGATAACATGTTTGTAATTGCCTTTAAGTTAAAAATTCTGGTGCTTATTTGTGGCACCTTAGCGTGAAACTAAACTTTAGCATTGGAACTTAATGATAAGTTCTTTCTAAGTGTCTTGCCGTTTGATATTGATGTGATTGATCTTTAAAAGCAAAGCAACTTTATCTTGTATGCTCACTTATTCTATAGTTTTTGTTGCCTCATTCAGTCACATCTATTTGGTTACTAAGAAAGGTTCTTGTTTCTTACTGTATTTCAATTTGCAGTTGCTTATTGTCATGCAACATGTGCTCATTTTTTCTTTAATATATTTATATTTGTGTGTACGTGGGGGTGGGATGGGGGATGAAAAGAATTTGCATTTCAAAGTTATAGACACATATTAAGGAAAAGAATCCTATAAATTAGGTTTTTTTTCTTCGTTGATTAAAGTATATTTGCAGCAAAAAATAAAGAACTTAGTATTAGCAGTAGTAGATGTTTTATATAGTTGTTACAATGCTGCAACTATGAATCTTCTTTTTGCACATTGTCATGGAATCTATTAAAATTACACAAGAAGCTTTTTTCTTGTTTTTCAGCTAATATTTTCTCTCTTTCTCTTGCAAAATTTTCTTTGCCATCATCATAAATCATAATCCAGCAAGAAATTGATCTACTGAAGGTAAATATTCTTTTCAAAGTTTTTTTGCTGTTTAAAAGTTTCAAGTTATTAATTGCTGAAGTTTCAATTAGTGACTGATAAAATGTCTTTATTCCTACTTATTATTGTTAATAAATTTGTTGTCACTCATTGTAACTACTAGAAGTGTTATTTGGCCTATTGAGTGCTGGTCTTGGAATTTTTTGACATCTATTGATCATGAGTCAATTTCATCATTGGTTCCTTGCATTTTAGGCTTTGATTTGCTATCATCTCTTGCCATCTATAGGCCTTTAGCTCTTCCCAATTATGTTATGCCAATGCAGCAAAATTTGCATTTTATGAGACTTGGGGAATGATTACAGTATTTATTATAGTTGCTAGCGTAGTATAATCCTAGTAGTGGACAGTATCATTTTGTAAAGCCTAACTTGGTTTAATATATGGTGCAGAGATGTGAATTTGTCATCTTGATTCTTGTATCAGGTGATGAATCCTCCATGTAAATTCACATAGTTATCTAGCAAAATAGATTCTCGCATATTGTGTGATTTTAGACAAATAAGTAGAAAAAATTTGGATAGTAATCATCACAAATGCCATTGGTGCACCACCAATTCTGCTTATTCATTGATAACTAGGAAGAACACTGTTTAAGCAAAACACCTATTAGATTCTCATTAATTCAGGAAGTTAAGTAAACAATAGGTCACTACCCAGCTTGAATGTGAGACTGTCCTATTAACTTGATCAATCCAAATCACTGGCCTTAATTGATTCCAAGTTAATGGCATCAGACTCATCTAAATCTCATAAATTTCCGTAACATAGTCTACACTTTTCAATATATGATTGATCTATATTTTTAGTATTGCTTCTAAAGGCTTGCATGTGGATAAATGGAGGTTCCACCATCACATGCTCAAACCATGTCCCATTAACTTCATTGGCTCAAACCACTAGTCTAAATACCTAACCCTATTTTTCTATAGCAATTTCATCTATGATTTATAAATCAACTTAATTAGTCCACAATTTGTGGTGCAAGATTAAATTGGGTTATGACAACATATTCCACTTAAGGCTTGATGATCTCATTAAGGTTTAAAATTCCTGGTTGGTGGCACGTAAAAGCTAATGATAACTTCACCATTATAGATAATCCTTTCTCATTCGATGATCTCATCAAGCTTAGGATCATCAAGTCTGTTGCAATGCTACATGACCACAACCAGTTGACTTATTTGAGAGAATTGCCCATTTAATTTGATTTGTTCCAAGATCCGAAATGCTTAGTCCAAGTTAATAATAGTCGACTTAGAAGCCTTATAAATCTTCTTTGTTAGCCTATAAATTCATCGTTATAATAAATTGGGTCTTCACAATCTAGTTGCAAGTGATCTAAGTTTGCTTTTTTGCTTGCAGAATCTTAATCACAAAAACATCGTGAAATATCTTGGGTCGATCAAGACAAAGACTCATCTACACATTGTTCTAGAGTATTTCCTATTAACCTCCTCTTGAATGTGTAGTGTTTATCACATTTGAGTCTCTTGATCACAACCATGCTACCATTTACTTGATGGAGTTCTTGCAGATATGTGGAAAATGGTTCTCTTGCTAACATCATCAAACCTAATAAATTTGGACCTTTCCCTGAATCTTTGGTAGCTATCTATATTGCTCAGGTTTGCTTGAGATTTCTTAGAATCCGTCTCTTACTTGGTTATAGTGGTAATATGGCTTTTTGTGTTATGATTATGAAAAGGTCTTGGAGGGTTTGGTCTATCTACATGAGCAAGGTGTTATTCATCGTGATATCAAGGGTGCAAATATCTTGACCACTAAGGAGGTAATCTTTAGTTTTGACCTTACTTCTCCTTTTAATTGTACTCAAGCTTCCAATTTCACCAAGTGGTGTGTTTCTTGATACTTTCCCTTAGGGTTATGTCACAAAAAACAACTGTTCTTTAGTTTTATGGACAATGCCACTTTAATATTTCATGCGTGCCTTTCCTCTGTAGGTGCATTATAGTTTGATAATAATTTACCTTTGAAATTTAATCTGGTATATTTTAAATTAGAATGCATATACTGTATCATGGATGATGTATCATATTATACACACACTGAAGTTGTGTGGGCAGGCATTTGTAACTGCTCATCATTGACATGAGACCTAGAGACATCTGATCCTGGAACCAAAAACCCAATATTAATAAGATTCTTCTACCCTTATTCTCTGATCTACATGATGGGTATTTCTTGTTTACATCTGTTTTCTCTTTAATCCTATTTCACTTTGCTTCCTTTGAGGTTTCAGCTTGCCAATTTAGAGATGTCAAATACTTTGTGATACTTTTTCATGTACGATGCACTCTCTTTTGTTTTCTAATTCTTCAATGACATGCTGGCACTGATTAACTGAAAACTATGAACTTTTAATCTGGTAATCTTTAGTTTTGACCTTACTTCTCCTTTTAATTGTACTCAAGCTTCCAATTTCACCAAGTGGTGTGTTTCTTGATACTTTCCCTTAGGGTTATGTCACAAAAAACAACTGTTCTTTAGTTTTATGGACAATGCCACTTTAATATTTCATGCGTGCCTTTCCTCTGTAGGTGCATTATAGTTTGATAATAATTTACCTTTGAAATTTAATCTGGTATATTTTAAATTAGAATGCATATACTGTATCATGGATGATGTATCATATTATACACACACTGAAGTTGTGTGGGCAGGCATTTGTAACTGCTCATCATTGACATGAGACCTAGAGACATCTGATCCTGGAACCAAAAACCCAATATTAATAAGATTCTTCTACCCTTATTCTCTGATCTACATGATGGGTATTTCTTGTTCACATCTGTTTTCTCTTTAATCCTATTTCACTTTGCTTCCTTTGAGGTTTCAGCTTGCCAATTTAGAGATGTCAAATACTTTGTGATACTTTTTCATGTACGATGCACTCTCTTCTGTTTTCTAATTCTTCAATGACATGCTGGCACTGATTAACTGAAAACTATGAACTTTTATGCAAATCCATGTTTCTTTTTTCATAAAAAAAGCAGAGCTTACAAGAAAAGTGACAAACAAAAAAGAGCTAGTATCAACTCACAAATTTATATAACCAGATAAATGCTCTTATTGGCGCCTGCGGTTAATTGTATTTGTGATGTTTAGTTATAAGTGAAAACTTGGATTGTCTGATCAACTAGCCAAATATCTGGGTTTTTTTCAGTATCTTGAGAAAGTGGTCATTAGCATGTCTTTCTGTCTCTATATGGAATAATTTTTTTTACTATACCTCTTATTAGATCAGGCTTCTCTTTGTATTAGAATTATTCACTGTGATACTTTTTTTTCTTCTTCTATAAACTCCACATGTTTCTACCCATTTGCTGGTACTCCATGCCAAGCCATGCCTATTGTTTAGGATACAGGTATTTCTCGTACCATACTTGTCTTTCTGGAACACTTTTTAAAAACCAAACCAGCTTATTGTTAAACCAAAATTTCTTTTGGATTCAAATCCATGAGATAATTTGTAGTTGCTATATACTCACTTGGTGTACATAGATTTTTTAGTTACATTTCACCTAGATTTTGATGTTGGTATATATATATATATATATATATATATATATATATATATTCCATGTGCTTACCATTCTTATTGTACTGTCAATAATTATCTTCAGGGTCTTGTTAAACTTGCGGACTTTGGTGTTGCAACAAAACTTACAGAAGCAGATGCAAATACACATTCAGTTGTTGGGACACCATATTGGATGGCTCCTGAGGTAACCAACCATCTAAAACTAGTCTTTTGTAATTTTATATATTTACACTTTGTATCAGCATGGACCTTATATGTAACTTTTTTTTCCTTGGTGTTAGAAATAATGTTCTTAACTGGATATCATATGATTGGCTATTATAGCATGAGTGCTTGCTCTCTGATAATCTTGTTTGGTGATGTGATGATAAGTAAACAATAACTAAGTTCAACTTAGGTAACTGGAGATTGATAGTAGACTATATATGTATAATCTAGTTAAAGGCTAAGTAGGAAGACAAAAATGAAAATAGAACATAATTCTAAGAAATTGTCAGACATAATATTCCGTAATTCAATGTCTTATTTGTCTCAAGTCTCAACTTCTTTGACTCAAAGGAGCAACTTGTTGACATCTGATAATACAAGTGGAAGTTTCGGTTGCCATTTGCTATCTGATTTGTGTATGCTTGCTTAACTATTAGTTTTTTTTTTGTTTTCCATATTACTTGTGACAATATTGATGTAAGGGAAATACTTGAAATCTGTTTGTCGTATGCCTACTTTAGTTGTTGCATAGCTCTTTTTTTTTTTCATTTTCCATATCTTGTTCAGAAGAATTGCTCTCTTTCAGGTTATTGAAATGTCTGGTGTTTGTGCTGCATCAGACATCTAGAGTGTTGGTTGCACAGTCATAGAGTTGTTAACATGTGTACCACCATATTACGATTTACAACCAATGCCTGTGCTTTTCCGAATTGTTCAGGTACAGAAAGCTACATATAATTAATTTTAAAGGGGAATATTGCGTTTTCATTTGTGGCTTCATGAACTCCTATTTGCATTGGGTTTTTTGTCACTAGTAAGTTGGAAGAGAAAATGGAACGAGACATGTATGGATTTTAGGTAAGAACCAAAATGAAAATGTTAAGTAAATTATGCATCAACAGAGATCAAGTTGATTCATGTTAAGACAATTCAATTAGGTCTTCTTGTGATTTGTAATTTTAAGCCACAATAATTGTAGAACATGTACTTGTATTTTGGGTTTAATCAATTGTTTATTTAGGTATTCATTTTCTTAATACAATTGTTTTTATATTCTTCTATATTGGGCAAGGCCTCTATGTTTTAACATTTAAGGGAAGGGTACAAGTTATTGATTGATTTAATATTGGGTTTCTCTCCCTCCTTGCATCAGTGTTTGACCTGAGATATGTGACTTGTGCTGCGTCTAGTGATATCAAAGCTGAAGTTGTGGTGTCCCAGAGGGGCACTTGTGTTTGTTGCGAGAATCATTGAGTGAGACATATAAACTCCTTATCCAAACATAAAAGGTTGGTTGGTTATCCTGTCAGCCAATGCATTTCTTAAGTATCTTTTCCCTATGTGCTTAGCTTGATTCCATTATCAGGGAAATGGTTCATCTTGCCATAGATGGCATGTGGCAAGTTTTTAAGCTTCAGCACTCAACCCTGAAGAATGACTTTTGTCGAATTGCTGCGAAGAATGGCATACTTATTAGACTTGTCAACACTCTATATAGCTTGAATGAGGCAACTCGTCTGGCTTCGATAGCCGGAGGGGGTTTATCCATTTCACAAAATGGGCTGGCTCCAAAACCAAGATCTGGTCCTTTAGGTCCTCACAGTCGGCCTACTATTATGCAGGGTGAATCACCAATTTCAGACATAGGCCATACTCATACTTCTAAACTTGACCATCCTTTTTCATCTGGATCATTAGAACAAACACAGAATCAAGCTTCTCATTCTCAACGAACAGATGGAACCCAGTTGGACAAACAATATTTTGGGGATGGAGATAAGATCTACCCCAACCATGCTATACTGGAAGCTTCAAAGGAGAATGAACACTATATATGGGATCAAGAGCCTTTTCGTGGGGATGCTAACTTTCCGAGGCATCATGGCACAAACTCTGCTTGTAGGAGTTCTATTGACAAGGCACAAAAGCATATGGAATTTGCATCAAATGGTCATTCAGGTGGTGCAATTCAATTGACATCTCAGAATGAACAAATTTGGCCACTCTTAAGCTTTCTGGAAAAGGGACCACCATCTCAGCATGTTTAAGGACAACTTGATTATGTTCGGCATATTTCTGGACTAGAAAGACATGAAAGCATACTGCCACTATTGCATGCTTCAAATGAGAAGAGGACAAATGGTGAACTTGATTCGCTGATGGCAGAATTTGCAGGTTAACATGTTATCTTGTGCATATGATCAATAATCAATCTATAGTTTAAAAGTACGGCTAATTGCTTGTCTGGCTAAATTTAGTTAAAACTAATTGCTTAATCTTTTCTTTATGGATTCTGAAGAGTTAAAGATATATAAATTTACAGTTATGCATCATTCTTAGATGAAATCTAAAAATGCAAATTCTGCTTTATCAATAGTGACCAAGAAGGCAATTTTGTATGCCTGTTGAACTTCTAGCTTATTTTTGTAGCTGAAGATGGGTGTTCTTTTTTATTGGTTATAGATGTCTCCTTGTAACATTGCCCCTCATGATTCTGCTATATTTTGAAATTCAAACAGTTTAATATTCAGAGTTTAGGTGTAAGTGATATATGCATTACTTTACATCTATTTTATTTTGTTGTGGCAGCTTGCTGCAGATATCTTGGATGCAGTTATTTGGATAATAATTACTAGTAGCTAAATCTTTAAACTTTCTTTATTCTATTTGAAAAGTTTATTACAAACTTCATGACAATGTAATAATCCAAGCCGTTCTGTAAAATGTGAATTTCAAAAGGTCTTACAGCATGTTCATCTCAATCACTTTATTTGCAACACCTGTTAGCTTGTATGGCGTGGGCATGTTTGTATCACCAAATTTAAGATTGATAGCTAGGAATTAGGACATCTCTAAAGTATATTGTACTATTTTTAATATCTGGATTTTTGCCAGCTGTGTGGGTTGTTTTCTTGGTGAGTGATGTTTTCCTGAATAGGTCTAGTTTGTTTAGAACTTTGTGGAAATAAGAAGGTGCTTCTTATATGGATAATTGTCAACATGGATACTTGGACTTTTCATTTGTCCTCTCCCATTTGGACATTGACATTGATTCTAAATTCAAATCTTAAAATTACAAAAGAGAGTTCTTATATCGAAGGCTTTACACTTTCAATATTTTTGTCCTCCATATGTTCTTTTTCCAGTTCTTTGTACCTGCCTGCATTCCATTTGCTCACTTTATTTTGGGGGTGAGTGTGATGCAGAGATGTCGAGACATGGGCGAGAAAATAGCAGCACGGATTCTAATGTAAAACTTTCAAGCAAAGCAAGCAAGAAGGTTTTGCCTACAATGGGGTTAAATTTAAATGATGGAGCTTCCACATCAGGATTAGCATCACAAAACACTACTGGCATTTTATCTGGATCCGGCGTACTAAATGCAAGACCTGGTAGCACTACGTCATCTGGATTGCTGTCACAGATGGTATCTTCATCAAATGCTGATGTGGCAAGGGAATATCTTGAGAAAGTTGCAGATCTTCTGTTAGTATTTGCACAAGCTGGCACTCTAGTGAAATCTTACATGTGTAGCCAAAGCTTGCTTGCTCGGGTTTTTCAGATGTTCAATAAGATGGAGCTGCCTATTCTCTTGAAGGTGTGTTGGAACTTCTTCGACAGTCTATAGCGCCTTATCTCATCTAGGTAACTAGTGCTATCTTCTGAAATTTTTCTCTATTGCAAAGTGTAGATCCTCAAGTGCATCAACCATTTGTCCATGGATCCAAATTGCTTAGAAAGCCTTCAGCGTGCGGATGCAATCAAGTATTTGATTCCAAATCTTGAGCTTTCTGAAGGATCTCTTGTCTCACAGATACACAATGAAGTGTGTAATCTTCTGATTTTTTTTTCTTTGTTTTTTTGTTCTCTTTGGTACAAGATTCATTACTCGCTGTGGCTAAATTAATTTGCTCATCTTTGGAAGGTCCTCAATGCATTATTCAACCTTTGCAAGATCAACAAGAGGAGGCAGGAACAAGCAGCAGAAAATGGAATTATTCCACACTTGATGAATTTTATCACTTCAGATTCACCACTCAAACAATATGCATTGCCTCTGCTATGTGATATGGCTCATGCTTCAAGAAACTCAAGGGAGCAGTTGCGAGCTCATGGAGGATTGGATGTGTACTTGAACCTGTTGGAGGATGAAGCTTGGGCCGGCATTGCTTTAGATTCAACTGCAGTCTGCTTGGCGCATGATAATGAACAAAGGAAAGTAGAACAAGCACTCCTGAAGAAGGAATCAATTCAGAAATTGGTGAAGTACTTCCACAATTGTCCAGAGCAATACATCGTGCACATTTTGGAGCCTTTCCTGAAGATAATTATGTAAGAGAATGGAATCTTTTCCCCTAGTCTTTTCTGTTTGAATTGTCTCATGATGTCCTGGTTTCACACTGAATAAGCAAATAAATATGCAGGAAATCACCCCGGATAAATACAGCTATGGCTACCAATGGTTTGACGGCATTGCTAGTTGCAAGGCTTGAACATCAAGATGCTATCGCTCGCCTTAATCTTCTAAAATTAATTAAGGTAATTTTTCTTAGCTTTTTTATTAGGTTAATATTTCGATCCAAATTATCTTTCAATCAGTTCTGCTAAAATCAAGGAAAACCATCAGATGATGGCTTAAGACTAATAACTGAAACATGTGAATATGTTTTTGCCTCTTATTCAATTTTTTTTTAGGCCGTTTATGAGCACCATCCTAGACCGAAGCAATTAATCGTGGAGAATGATTTGCCTCAGAAGCTTCAAAATCTGATCGAAGAACGCCGAGATGGTCAGACATCACTCAAATCTATCACGATGTAAATTTTTGGTACCAATTTTCTAACTTAATTTCCTACTTTTGTAGGTTTTTTGTTTTTCAAATAAAAATTAAGTATTTTCTGGCAAATTCTGTAGCAAGATATTCCACAAGTCCTAAATTATCCTCCACAGATGGCTTACCTCTTCCATGCAGAGTGTTTTCGCAGTACAAGACTTTTGGTGGACAAAATAACGTATTTGCGTTCTATAAAGCTGAGGAAAATATCTACAGGAATAACCCTTTGAGGAAGGTCACTGTTATTTCAACTAGAAATTCTATCTCAGATTATGGTCAAGCTGCCTGGAAAAGGCTCTTTGCAATGTACTCTCGAAGAGGAATCACCACTTCTGTCAGTAAGATTGCTTGTGCTACAAGCTTGGCTGTCTCCAGATCTCATTTAGTTCCTACTTTGCTTGCCCTTTTTGCTGGAGAGATGGCATTTTCTAGGACAACATGGGCAGAAGGGGAATACTTTCCTCCAGGAAATGCACTTTATATGTGTGCTCAAGATAGCCATATTTTCCTCTCTTCAATTGTTCTTCTGGTTTTGGAGTGTTTTGTTTTGTTATATAGAACAATCCATTTGGCAATTCTCTTCTCACCTATCATGGTAATGGCTCCACTTGCTGACAGTTGTGGCACTCAGTTCAGGAAAATGTGGATTCATCTTGTTCGTTCTACTTTGGAAAAAGCTGGTCCTGCATTTATAAAGTGGGGCCAATGGGCTGCGACGCGTCCGGACCTTTTCCCCAGTGATCTTTGTACTGAGCTGGCTAAGCTTCATACAAAAGCACCTGAGCATAGCTTTTCCTACACAAGGAAATCTGTAGAGAAAGCTTTTGGACGCAAACTTTCTGATGTTTTTGAAATCTTTGAGGAGGTACCTGTGGCTTCTGGAAGTGTTGCCCAGGTACACCGCGCTTCTTTGAAGATACAATATCCTGGACAACGGGCAAAATGCTTAGATGTTGCTGTAAAGGTTAGACATCCTGGTGTTGGAGAGTCCATTAAGAGGGATTTTATGATAATTAAATCAGTTGCCAGAATTTCCAACTTCATTCCTACTCTGAAGTGGTTGCGCTTGGATGAAAGTGTACGACAGTTTGCTGTTTTTATGATGTCTCAAGTAGATCTTGCAAGGGAGGCGGCACATTTAAGCCGCTTTATATATAATTTCCGTAGGTGGAAGGATGTATCTTTTCCAAAACCTGTTTACCCTCTTGTCCATCCTGCTGTTTTAGTGGAGACTTATGAGCATGGAGAAAGTGTCTCTCGCTATGTTGATGAGCTTGAAGGACATGATCGACTCAAAAGTGCTCTTGCCCATATTGGTACTAATGCACTCTTGAAGATGCTACTGGTATGATCTCTATTTGTCTCTGAGTTTATTTAATTATCATGATCATGCATCCCAAATAAGTTGCCTAAGTCTGATGTTGGCAAACTTATTATCCTATAGCTATTTCCTAATATATGCAATTTTTGTTGTGTTGTACAAGTGGTCATTTTTTTTTAAGAAAGCTTATTTATGTTTAATCTTTTGCCTTTCTACTAGTAAATTTAGGAAAAGGGTGAGCTGAAACAATGGTAAGTTGCCCCATTGCTATTGGGATAAGAAGGTTTTCAAATAGAAAAACCTATATGGAAAGCGTGTCTTATAAGCCTGCATGTATCTAGCCATCTCAAATCTTGTATTAAAATAAAATCCATGATTTCTTCCACATTTATTATCAATTACTTTTTCGATTGTTACATTTATTATCTCGAGGAAATTCATAATTCCTGGATATGCCATTATAACTTTTTTGTGATGCAGTTTATTTTCTTTACTATGATTTTAATTTTAGTTCCTGGAAATTCATAATTCCTGGATATGCCATTATAACTTTTTTGTGATGCAGTTTATTATCTTTACTATGAAATATATATATATGTGTGTGTGTGTGTGTGTGTGTTGGTGATTATCTTTATTGTTGCTGTAGTGTTAATTTGGAAGTTCATGTTCTATTTTTTAGGTGGACAATTTCATCCACGCAGATATGCATCCCGGCAATATTCTTGTTCGAGCACAGACAAAGAACTCCAACAAACGGCTTTTCAAATCAAAGCCTCATGTTATCTTTCTTGATGTAGGCATGACTGCAGAGCTTTCTGGCAGCGACCGTGTAAATCTGCTCAACTTCTTCAAGGCTGTTGCTCTTCGAGATGGTCGTACTGCCGCAGAGTGCACTTTAAGGTTGTCAAAGAATCAGTGTTGTCCTAACCCAGATGCTTTCATTGAGGTACTATCTTTACAACACATGTTTCTCTTTCCTGAGACTAATTTCATCTCCTTATAGTGTTGTTATTTAGAAGAATGTCTTTCGATGAGCCACATAACAGGCTTTAGACCTGCAGTCTCTATGATTGTCTTATCTAACAATCTGCAGTATATCTATTAACTACTCTGTACCTGCCAAATTGTTTTAAATTTTATATTTTTCCCTAATTACAATTTTTTAGCTAATGTGGGTTTATGGTCCTCATGGCACATCAAATGTGAATGGCCTACCAGAATTAGTGAGCTTCATTGCCTCAGGTTTATCTTTTCGGCTACTGTCTATATTTTGTTTGTGTAGCTGGCAGTTCACACCTTACCGTTGTCAGTTGGTTGAACATGGAAGTCACCACTACTGTTAGTATGTTAATTGGTGATTCGTAACAAAAAACCTTGCCACCAAATGTTGTTAATTAGAGTTGCATTGCAATCCCTTATTTGTTTTAAAAACAATTGGTAGTTCCTTTGTCCACGGAAGTGTGACCATGTTTCTAAGCTGAGTTGACTTGCTTGCTCCAAAAGTTCATTGAAAATTGCCCCTTTAGTTGCAAATACTTGTCCTATTTTTGTTAAGCCAACCTAATGCACATATAACATTGCAGGAAGTTGATAAATCCTTCACTTTCTGGGGCTCTCGGGAAGGTGATGTTGTCCATCCAGCTGAATGTATGCATCAATTACTAGATCAAGTACGCCGTCACAAAGTCAACATTGATGGAAATGTTTGCACTGCGATGGTGACAACTTTAGTTCTGGAGGTAAATTTATTTGGCAAGTTGCCTATCTTATGCATCAAAACTGGTGTTCCTTGTGCATGTCTCGTATGTTTTCATCACAAATACAAAGTTTCCTTGTGCCTTATCGCATGTGAATACTTCAGAATTTTCAAACTTTAATCATTTCATCCCAGCCCCCAATCATGTATACTATTACTTCATGTAAAAGTGTTACTGTACACGTGGCATTTCTGATGCATCATTAATTCGTTAGATGCATTAATGGTTCTGATGACAAGAGAGTTTAAAGACTTAGATATTTTGATGATTTTGAAACTCTGCATATAGAAAATGGTCACCCTTGGAGTAACAAAATCATCAAAATAGCTCTCAGACTTTTCGAGCTTGTCACTTCACTCCTTTCTTAACCAATAATAGTGTTACTTTATTTTGTGAAAATGACTCGGCGCACACGTAGTACACCCACCATGCCATTATTTCATCAGATGAAATTAATCATGTTAATGGTTAGGCTGTAAAATGACAAAAGTTTAAATACTTCAAAGGATATTGATGATTTTGAGAATCCATAGGACATATTGTAAAAGGGACTCCTAGAGTTTCAAAATCATCAAAATAATACCTCCTAGACTTTTCAAGCTCTTATCATTTCACTGCTTAATAGTTATGGGTCAAATGACATGAGTTAATTTCGATGAGTGCCTTGATGATTCTGAAACTCCGGGAAGGCATATTGAAAAAAATGATAATTTTCCTTAAATATTATTACATCAATTATTTACTAAATAACTTCTAAAATTTTCATTTATTTCTTTGTAGGGTTGGCAGCGTAAACTGGATCCAGATTATGATATCATGAAGACACTACAGAAATTATTGTTCAGATCTGACTGGTCTCAGTCACTCCAATATACAATCGAAGGGATCATGGCCGCTTAGCCGAAGGCCATCCTTTACATTTTTAATTCTTTGAAAGAGAGAGAAAAAGGTTTTGACAGCATTAAACTTGGAATGCAAATCCCAATGTGAGGACTCTTTCAGCCATTTTCGATTTGGTCAAAATGGTATCGAATTCGCTGAAAGGGGCGACTCCATTAAATTTGTATTCGAAAATTTGACATTAATTCATGGCTAGTGTTGTCTGCTGTCACTTCAATTTTGTAGTTACCATCTACAAAATGTTTTGTTGCAGAGTTGTGATCTGCATTTTCATTAATGGTAAGGGAAGTGAACCCTGTCAAATTGTTTTGTTGCAGATTTGCCATCTGCGTTTTTTGTTAAGGTGGAAATGAGGCTTACTGACTACATGGGAAGTAAAATGGAAATAAACAAAATGTTCTTTGTTTCATGTTTCAATGCGCTGATATGTTCTTTTGATTTGTCCGTTCTTTTGATTTGTCCGTTTAGATCAAAGGCTTAGGAAACAGATTCATTACGCTACTATCTTCTATGTTATATTGATGACTATTATGGCTCCCTTCCTTTTCGGTAAAGTTATAGAAAAAATTAAAACGATTTCCTATGAATTAGTTAAATACATAAACAATTTGAAATGTTTTCTTTTAAAAAAATGGTTTAAAATTTTTAATGAGAATAATTTGGTAAAATAGTTAGAATGACCTCCTTTTCTCAAGGATCATGGTCATGATCTCTAATAAGTTTTTCTTTCCTCATATACTTATAAATTCTCAGGTATGAATACAGCTAACATGTTCAAAATCTCTTCTTAGTTCATATAATATGTTTTTTTGACCCTTTGCTCTTGCTGCCCCCTCAAACTCACCATCAAGGAGCTTTGCTAGAAATAACTCCAGCATCCTGTGACACATGCCTTCGTATGTGCAAGTCAAATTTAGTCTCCACCATGGCACGTGACCCATTGGCACTTGACCCATTGCCATATCTCTCCGGGCAGAAAGAAGCGACGTGACCGTTTCATCTATGAAATTATTTCTCTTCAAAGACGTAAAGAATGATAACGTACATCTTAGAATATGTGGATAACGGAAGTGCATATTCTAGAACACGTAGATAACGAAAGTGCATATTTTAGAACACGTGAGTAATGAAAATATATATTTTGAAATATGTGATAAACAGATGCATATGTCTTGGAAAATAAGGACATTTATAACTCTTTAAAAAGATTATCCGCTCCCGCAAGCGTACTTATGTGCGCTCAAAAAGCCCTAATTTTCCATAAGCAATTCTCTTTTTCCATAAAAATTCTAATTTGACATTCGGAGTGACTTGTCGAGAACCGTCTCTGGTACCATTCTAACCTTCTTGAGGAGTACTTTTCGGATTTATCCTCCTTGGTAATGATCTCCGAAGAATGCGCACATCAACCCATTCATTGGTTAGTAGCTTGACCGTTCATGATATTTGGGCGAAATAGTTAGGCTAGTGGGGGGAAAATAACATTGTTAATAAGCTAGGTCTTTATGTGGTTTAGACCTCCCATCCTATATTTCATGATTTAATGATCCATTTAGTAAATCAAATCCGAAATACTCTCTAATAAAAGTCTCATTTAGAGGTGGAAAAACCTCAGATAATATTAATATATTCTCTATAAAGATTTACATGAGAGGTAAAGAGAGAAGAGTATCATATTCTATAGAAATGACCTTTTAGTAATCCTTGGTCACATTTCTCTAAGCTTAATTTAGCAACAAGATGTCTAGACATTGTGCATGGTTGTCAAGAATAAATCGATGGTGATGCTTATATAGACGAGCCTCACTTTTTTAAATACTTTAGTGGATAGAAATCGACTTGAGTGACTGTGTCAACTAACTTTGATTGACTGTGTCATCCAATGTTAGGCCTACACTCTAGGACTTCTAATGTTTAAATGCTCAGTCTTTGGGAATTTATCCATTGCCTTAAATAGTTGAAAGTTTAGTTGGTTTCAAAGGCCTTGTATAATACATCTATGTTGGTGCGAAAAGTACCAGATGATCGAACTTTAATTTTGATAATTATACGAGGTTCAAGTTAAATATGTTGTTAAACTAATAAGTTGATCTAGTGTGCAGGGAGCACAGGTAAAATCCTAGTTGAGACTAAGTAAAAAACAAAAGTCCTAGTTGTAGGCTAGATAAGGACAAGTCCTGGTCTGGAGGATCAGACAGAAGACTTGGCAGGTCAGGTGCACCAGGTGCAAGTTCATGCAGTGTCGGAGGATCGGGAAGCATGACCAAAGTCCAAACGGGTACGATCAGGAGGACCAAAGGTTTGGTGAAGTCTAGGCGGTCAGGAGGACCGAGTTCTAACAGAAAAGTTTTGAGGGCCAAGGACCACAGCTGAGCAGAAAGTCCAACAAGTCTGGAGGACTTGGTTGGCAAGTAAGGTAATTTCTTCCGAGAGAAGTGGGTCAGGATACGTTGCCAAAGTGGAACTATAGGCGTCGATCTAACCCAAGATTTCACTGGAAATAGGGAAAGCACAGCTGGTGACCTCAGTTCTTCAGGGGGTGGAGTGTTACTGGATGTCTACATCTACCCATCCCCAGTGGAGTCATTGATCGTATACATGGGATCTGCAGGTCGTTCATGTGGACTACTCAGAGGCCGCTCATTGCATGGTCAGAGCTTTGCAGGCCGAGGGATGAGGGTGGTCTTGGCCTGAGGGACTTGCAGGCCTGGAACCTTGCCTTGTTGGCTAAGGTTTTATGGCGTATTCAGGACAGGCAGGATGCATTATGGATTCGATGGATACATCACCGGTATTTACAGCGAGTAGGACTTTGGGAGTGGACAGCTTGTCATGGTGACTCCCCACTCCTGAAGCAGCTACTTCTTATCAGAGATCGTATCCTGAGCACGGCAGGGAGCCCAGCAGCGGCAGCACAGCTTCTATCCTCATGGTTTCAGGAGCGCCGGGGGGGTGTTCGACGGGCGTATGATTTTTCCGAGGTGCCAGACCGAGACGGCCGTGGACGAGGACAGTCTGGCACAATCCATTCAGCCGAGTCATGCCTTCACACTGTGGCTACTTGCACGGGGGAGACTCCCGGTGCGTGCCCCGCAGGAGTACTTACCGGATCGGCGTTGCACTTTCTGTCGACGAGAGGAGGAGACACTGGAGCATGTATTTTTCAGATGTGAGACCACATGTCGACTATGGGGTCGGATTCGTGGATGGCTGCATATGCGACCGGAGATGACGACATACAGGAGTACACTGAGGACATTTCGGCGGCAGTATCGGAGGGCTTCTCCTGCATCTTCAACGAGACATATAGCCCTTGGGGCTCTGGTGCATCACATATGGGGGGCCCGTAACCGTAGCATGCACGAGGGGCGACGAGTGGATGAGGAGGCCATCATTCGACGGGTGCAGACACATGTTTATCGTGCGATGGGCATCTATACAGACCGGGAGCTGAGACACGAGGCAGGCTGAGGCAGGAGTAGGCCATGGTCATGCGGGACGTCTTAGGGTTAGATCCATGTCACATCATGATGTACCTTTCCATGCATCATAGCATCATTATGTATCATTCTAGTTATTGCATAGCATCATTATGTATCCCCATTAGGGTAGACATGCATAGTGCATAACATAGATTAGGGTATAGATTAGGGAAAGTTCTTGCATTTGTATTCATTCTGGCACTTACATATAGTGCCCTCTCTACATTCATGCATATTGCATATCGCGCAAAAAAAAAAAAATTTTTTTTGGTGCATGGATCCACCTCTCTAGATCCATCTAGTCCGCAGCAAACGGCTCGCGGTAAAGACATCCCAAATCCGTTGATGGCTGAGGCTTTGCCAAAAAGCCTATGATGGTGAATAGGTCCACCGATAATGGCCTATCTAGTCCGTAGAAACGGCTACGGTAAAGACACGTCAAATCCATTGATAGCTGGCCACTTGCTAAAAGTGTGCATCTTCATGGCGGTTGGCGTTGGATGGAGGAGCTCTGCTAGCTTGATGGTGGAGGCAGCTGATGGGTCGGCTTCATACAGTTGGAGAGCTGATGGAGGAGACCTTGAGATGGAGGAGCCCTGCTACACTGGTTGGTGGGGGCAGTTGGAGGACAGCTTCGTGCAGGTGGATAGGACAGCTTCATGCAGGGCAGATTCATGAGGAGGAGACTCTTGAGGAGGGGATTTCTGCTACACTTGCTGGGGATGGCAGTTCATGTAGAGGCTTCACGAGAGACATGGCTGATGATGGAGGCTTCATGTGCAGCACCGTGGACACTGGCGGCTTCATGTGTAGCACCGTCGATGTTGGAGCGCTGATGCACCTGAGTAGAGGGTGTGCATGGTCGAGCAAATGAGCGAAGGCTACCCTCCTCTCTCACGAGATGGCATGACTACTAGAGGACTACCTGCGGAGGACATCAGACACCGAGTTGGTTATTTGTACACATGATTAGAGAGTGAGGCAGATGAGCATGGTATTCATGAGAGCACATGTACAACATACCTTGGTGACTGCTCAGATCTGATAGTTCGTCAGACATGATATGAGCTGACACCAAAGGAGCTCCTGTATGGTTGTGCAGTTTCCTTTATTGATATGCATATTTACCTTTCATAAAAAAAATGATGCTCAGCTCAATGACAACCCTAGATTAACTGTCACGAGTAGGGTTGCAAATTAGAATTTATAAATTTTATCGAAAACCCGCGATAAATACAGATAAATGAAGTATAGGGGCCTCAAGTCGTATTTTTCCAAGGACTAGTAGAAAACCGTTTAATTCAAGCTTGGGTGTCATGTTTTTGGGGTTTTCTAATATAAAATGGGGTTTTGGGGTTTTTGGAATGAAATGTAATTGAAAATCAACAAATAAATGAAAAATGCAATCACTAGTTTAAAGATGAAATCAATAAGCAATCTAAACCTATCATCAAGATCATGAACCATACAATTAAAACATGAAATACAAACAAAACAATTTAGCTAGCAATACAATCCCTACTCAACTTACCCTACCCTAACAAACCGATTAATTGAAGTAGTATGGCACGGAACAGTAATGTGAAGGAAGTTTCAGTTCAAGTTTAAATGGCACGAAAGATTTCAAACTCAGCTAAGCAAAATCTAAAACAAGACTAAATCCAAACAACAGCTAACCATGTTTACTAAGTTACTAAGAAATGGATCAGAAGCTGCCGAAATCAGAAAAACAACATCAAACAGAAAATCAGAAGCTAAATGTGCAGAAACTCATCCATCCCTCTTTTCTTCCTTCGATTCTCCTCAACTTGGTGTCAATCAAGCTTGTGACTCCACAATGTGGCTTCACTGATCTGTATGGAGTCTTCCTGTGGTCGTTGGTGTGTTTTCCTTGCAACCCGAACGCTGCTCAGCCCGAAGAAACCCTCTCCGGCCGAAACAGAGCTGGCGCAGAAGCTTTTGAACTGGCACAAACTGGATTCCTAGCTTCTTCCTTGCTCCAATTGTGCTGCTGTCGATGCAAGGGTGCTCCGCGATCCTCAGAGAACCCCTCCTCGAACCGTGGCTTCGTTTTGTGCAGTAGATGGCCGAAGCAAGCAAAAACAGAGGTGAACGCCGCCGTCGAAACCCTCGCCGTCGCGCGTTCTCCAGCAGCCGGATTTCACCCAATCGGCCGGCATTAAACTTCTCCAGGACCAAGGATTACGATGGAATCAATTTGGGTGGATGAGGGCGCGCCGTGAGTTACGCTCCCGAGCAGAGGAGCTGCGTCGGGGACGATGAACAGTAGCGGCCGCACTGTTCACCGATTACAGCCTTGATTAAATAGGCTGATTAATTGATAAATCTGAGCCGTTGATTTTTTGATCCGACGATGGAGCTTGATCTGGGGTTTAGGGCAGTCTAGGGTTTCCAAAAAATTCATGGATTTTGATCGGGCTCGATCTAAGTCATGTCCTCCATGTTGGCTTGATCAATTTGGCGAATTTGACTTGATTTGACCGCGGTTGAGCTCGAGTCGGGTCCGATTTAGCCCTAAAATCAATTAAAGTCCAATTAATGCCAAAAATTCACCATTAAATCACAAAAATTATATCAAGCCTTAAATCATGCAATATAGCACAAACATGATGAAATCGATTCAATAAATAATCATTTTCATGCAAAAACCCAAAAATAAATCGATTAAAAATTAATAAAATCCTAATTCATCACTCAACAATTACTACAACTATTGAACATAATCAACAAGAATCAGGATGAGTCCTCACAAGTCAATTATACATAATCAAGACTATACTGACAACGGATAGATCAATCAAAGGTCAACTGGTACGTATCTGGCAACAAGTAACACCAAGTATCAATTAGGTAAATAACACGAGTAGCAACAGGATAGGTGAATAATGATAGATCCTGCCTTAGAAATAATAGGTCAACAATATAGGTCAACTATAAGAACTCACAACAAAGTGTCATAGATCAACAACCAGATCAAGGTATCAACTGTAAGTATCAAGTCTAGGTATCAACAACTAGTACCACAACAAGATATCATAGATCAACAATAAGATCATAGTATCAACTATAAGTGTCAAGAACTAGGTATCAAGTATCAAACATCCAACCGAACTAAGGTCGAAGTATCAGATTAAGTTCCAAGTCCAAGTGTCATCAACTAATAATAATATATATGAACACTATAACGGAAGACTGTACTGACTAGGTACCCACAGATCGATGATACAAATTCGAGACTATACTATCAAGGGATAGATCAATCAAAGGTCACTAGCATGTATCAAGCACCAAGTGTGATATGTATAATAATAAGATAACCGACATGTATAGCAAGGATAATAACAAGATAAGTAACAACAGATAATAAGTCATGCACTTACGAATAAGTAGACCTGTGCTGACCAAACACAGGAGTACCTACCTGAAACGACGAACGTCGATAAGAACCTCAAGAAAATAACAAGACTCCGTGTATCTCAAGATCAACAAGTCACAATCCTGCAAATCATGAAATATAACACACTAAATATGTTATTATATTAAATTTACAATAACGTAAATCCTAACCAAATTTTAGGTTAATCCCACTTAACCTAGTTCCACACCACTACTAACTCCACCCATTCAACACCAACAGATCGGCTCAAGGAACCCAACCATCCATCCAACAGATCTATACCCGAACCACAATCCATAGCCAAAATCACAAACCCATCTAATAGAACTCAATCAAATAGAACACTCCAAGATTCCGATCAATTCATCAAATATGATCGAACAGGAATCCAACAACACTGCAATCGAGCAAGAACCAACAACAATCACCAATCTAAAACAACCTTAAGCATATCCTACAACATTTAAGAAACCTAACATCAAGAACTCACCTCCGATTAAGCAAGCGTGCCCTAGCAGCAAACTCAACCCTAATCCGATTCTTCTCCAAATCCAGAATCGATTCCAGCTTCCACCGATCAGATCAACGATCTGTAAGTTCAACCAAATCCCAAAATCAACACCCAAAAATCCCGATCATCATTCAAAACCAAATCAAGGTGATTCAACCTGAAGCTTACCTAATCCGTGCCCTAGCTCAGCTTCTTCTTCCAGGCCGAAACCAAGCTCGCTGCCGAACCCAATGGATCTGCTCAATCTAGAAATCTGTGATCCCATCAATTCAGAAATCAACATCCCTCAACGAAAACCATAGAGATCTCCACAAGAAAACTTAAACATCCAAGATCTCAACTTACCGATCAAGTTCCCCTTTAGATCCAAGCTTCCCCTGTTTCAAGTCTCGCCTACCACTACTATCCGACTGGTTCTAGCCCACAGATCAGAACTCGAACGCGTCGATCAGAGTTCTGATGGCCGACGATCTCCGCATCATCAACACCGTCTTCGAAGGAACACGATCGCGAGTCGAGACGCGGAGATAAGGCGGTAAGAATCGGGATCCAGCGGTAAGGCAACGACGGCGTCGATAGGGGTCGGCGGCGACGAAAGAGGAAGAAGAGGAGGAACAGATGAGTGATCGGGAGAAGGAAGAGAATGCCGATCGGGAGAAATTGCGAACTCGCGATCATGAAGATGAACATCGTCAGCTTAAAGGTTTTCCTAACGGGTTTGGTTTAATGGGTTAAAGTCAAATCTTATATCCAATAACCCAATAGCTACTTAATTGGGCTTTATTTGGGCCGGCTGGCTCACTTGAGCTTTAATTGGGCTAAATTAGGTTTTAAGGGTTAAATTTCAGTATTTTACATTCTCCCCTACTAATAAAAATTTGGTCCCCAAATTTATTATCTTCATACTACAGTTTAAAATACCATTGTAATTAAATCATATCCCGAAAGACCGATCCATCGGCTCGCTGTGCCTCCTCTCGAGGGATAGCATGAGCACGTCCAATCTCTGCACTAGATGACTGTGTAACTGGTTGAGATGTAGGGTATCTCCACTCCGTTGAAATCTGACTCTGAGGTACTGATGTCGTTTGAGAAATATGGTACGAAGGTAAACTGTAGGAAATCGGTACTGGTGGTAAATGCTGCTGCACTGGGATCGCCGAATAACGGATCTCTGGCTGTGGAGCTGCTGATGTCATGTATGGCTGAGGCACCGCTAATAGATACTGCTGTGGAGGATACTGCGTCTTTGAACTGGTAGTGTACTGGAATGCTGTCGGTATAGCTGCATGGTCCCTCCCCTATAATATATATATCTGTGGCTGAGATGACAAGGGTCACTGCTGCTAAGGGGCTCTGGTCCTCTGTGTCCTCTGCGATCGCTGCCGAGCAGGACGCCCTCCAGAAGATGCAGCATCAGTAGGCCTCGGCTGAGCCTTCAGAGTACACTCACGAGCTATATGACCAGGTTGCTTGAAATGATAGCAAACAGCCTGATCTAACGGACAATTTGAGATATGATGACTACTGGATCCACATCGAAAACATTTTCCTTTCATAACATCCCTTCCTTGGTTCCTCTCGAAAGATCTTGAAGATGGTCGTTTATCCTTCTGTTGTCTGGAAATGTCCCGTGTCTCTGATTCCTGAACTGACCTTTTCTGACCGGTAATATGTGAACTCTGTCCCTTCAAATTTTCTGCATCTCTCTCCTGAGTCACCTGCCGTTGTGTCGACTCAATGACCAGGGCTTGGTCCAGTGCCTCTCTGTATGTGCTAATTGGACAACTAGACATCATCAGTCAAAGATTTGGAGCTAATCCCCGTGTAAAGTGGAACAACCGATCCTTATCCTGAGTTACCATATGAGGGCAGAACTCCACAAGTCTGGAAAACTCTACATGATAATCAGACACTGATCGGTCCCCTTGCTTCATATTCATAAACTCTTCTTGCTGCGTCTGACAGAATGTCTCCGAAAAATACTGCCTCTCAAAGGCCTCTCGGAAAACTGTCCATGATGAAACTCCCTCTCCAAATATAGTCTGCTGAGTCCCCCACCAGGCAGCCTGATCACGTAAGTGATATATCGCCAGCTCGACTCTCTCTGCCTCCGTGCAGGAAAGGTAAGCAAACGTGTTTGACAGACTCCTCAACCACGAGTGGGCGAGCCATGGGTCAGATCCCCCATGGAATAATGTCAACCGATCCTTGACAGTCTTTGCCAATATCGGTACACGGCTCAAATCCACTGTCTGACTAACTGGAGCCGGTACTGGAACAATAGCTGGTATCTCCGGAGCTCGAGTAGCTAGTATCTCCGGAACTCGAGTAGCTGGTATCTCCGGAGCTCGAGGACCCTCCCCAACTGAAGGGATACGAATAGGCTCCTGACGAACCATATCCTCCTTGGAACTCTCCGTAT
Organism: Curcuma longa; assembly: GCF_044706935.1. Taxonomy (NCBI): domain Eukaryota; kingdom Viridiplantae; phylum Streptophyta; class Magnoliopsida; order Zingiberales; family Zingiberaceae; genus Curcuma; species Curcuma longa. The sequence continues at coordinate 8,138,509 of NC_133877.1, read as the reverse complement.
CCACATACCTAGCAGGTCGTCTCCGTAGCCGACTATGTCTACGATTTTCAAGGGCCATAATAACACCTGGTTTACATACAACTCATATAAATTTCTAGAACAGAAATAAGTGTACTAGAAATTTACTTACAACTTGCTTGGAGAATTCACGCCGCTGTCTGTCCATCTCACAACTCGGATCGAGCACACAAAACTCGACAAAACCGATACGACGACAACTTTGAAAAGATAACGAATCTTAAACCATAAAACTAGTACGATGAAAAAAATCCTAGACCTAAATGCTTGACCTAATAAACCTAAGGTGAAATGCTAAATTCCGAAGACTACAAGTACGCGATAAATCCGACGACAAATCCGTCTGACAACAAAAACGGACAAAACCACAATGATAAATCCAACAGAAACCGAAAACGGACGCAAATGCAATCGTAAATGTAACGAAAATTTGACGGGAACTTAACCTGCTCTGATACCACTAAATTGTCACGCCCCGGGAAGGCCCTCCGAAAATTTTCGGTAGCAGCTCCCCTGTAACTGTGACAATTCCCCTAATACATACAAAGATACTCGGCCACATGCGGCCGGAAATATGGACTACACGTCCAATCATACACACAAAGATACATAACAGATAATGAACTCTAAGAATAAGGCCCACACGGCCACATGCTAATAAACCAACACATGTACCATAAAACCAACATGTGTAAATGACAAATTCGAAAAGATAGCAAAAGCTTCGCAGCAAAACATAACCAGATCCACAAAACACAACCAGCACATAAAACCAATCTCAGATATACACCATACTCTACAAGTCCACGAATAAAATCCATACATCGAATACAACCAGAAGCAATACCAACCAAACCATATAAGATTTCCTGTTATGAGATGGAATCAGCCTGGCAGAATCTCCATGCTCCAAGTAAAATCCTATCTGCTACCTGGAGAGGAACAAGAAAACCCCAGGGTCTGGGTGGTGAGTATAAAATACTCAGTGGAGTATAGAATATAAGTGCACAACATGTAAATATATCAACTGAGATAAAGAGAAGGTATACAGTCTCTACACTACTAACCAACAGATAACAAGATATATCAACTGAGGTAAAGAAAATGTATACAACCTCTACGATAGGTATATAAAGAAAAGGTAAATACTAATCTAACAGGAATCCTGGTAAAAGGTATCATAGGAACAGATATCATGGTAATAATAATCATATGAATAGAAATCATATGCATTCAACGATGTATGTCAGGTCATACAATACAACAATAATATATCAAACAAATGCAACATCCACACGCAACGATAATGTAAATAACAGTGCGGTAAAATAATCCACCAGCAACTGCATGCACCAATGCAACACACATCAAATGCAACATGCATGGTCACTGTCTGCACTCATCACCCCAAACACCTGCACAATGAACTGGGGTGCATGACATAACACTGCACACCTTCCAACAACTACACGTGAGTGAGGAGTGGGAAAATATCACAGGGGAGCTATCTCCGGCCTGGTCACTGTCTGCACTCATCCCTAGACACCCACACAATGAATTAGGGCACACAACAAGAATCAACCACATCAACAACAACTACACGTAAGGGGAAGGACAGTCTTCAGGAGGGCCAATCCTGGTAGCACCCACACAATGCTATAATGATCGCACCCACACAGTGCTACAATGATCACACCCACACAGTGCTACAATGATCACACCCATACAGAGCTACAATGATCGCACCCATACAGTGCTACAATGATCGCACTCACACAAGCAGTGCGTCAATGCTCAACATGCTATGATGTTATGATGCTCAGCTCAACAATTACTACAACTACTCAACATAATCAACTAGAATCAGGATGAGTCCTCACAGGTCAATGATACATAATCAAGACTATACTAACAACGGATAGATCAATCAAAGGTCAACTAGTACGTATCTGGCAACGAGTAACACCAAGTATCAATTAGGTAAATAACACGAGTAGCAACAGGATAGGAGAATAATGATAGATCCTGCCTTAGAAATAATAGGTCAACTATAAGAACTGATAACAAAGTGTCATAGATCAACAACCAAATCAAGGTATCAACTGTAAGTATCAAGTCTAGGTATCAACAACTAGTACCAAAACAAGGTATCATAGATCAACAATAAGATCATAGTATCAACTATAAGTATCAAGAACTAGGTATCAAGTATCAAACATCCAATCGAACTAAGGTCAAAGTATCAGATTAAGTTCCAAGTCTAAGTATCATCAACTAATAATAATATATATGAACACTATAATGGAAGACTGTACTGACTAGGTACCCACAGATAGATGATACGAAATCAAGACTGTACTATCAAGGGATAGATCAATCAAAGGTCAACTAGCATGTATCAAGCACCGAGTGTGATATGTATAATAATAAGATAACTGACATGTATAACAAGGATAATAACAAGATAACTAACAACAGATAATAAGTCATGCAGTTACGAATAAGTAGACCTGTGTTGACCAAACACAGGAGTACCCACCTGAAACGACGAACGTCGATAAGAACCTCCAGAAAATAACAAGACTCCATGTATCTCAAGATCAACAAGTCACAATCCTACAAATCATGAAATATAACACATTAAATACGTTATTATATTAAATTTACAATAACGTAAATCCTAACCAAATTTTAGGTTAATCCCACTTAACCTAGTTCCACACCACTACTAACTCCACCCATTCAACACCAACAGATCGGCTCAAGGAACCCAACCATCCATCCAATAGATCTACACCCGAACCACAATCCATAGCCAAAATCACAAACCCATCTAATAGAACTCAATCAAATAGAACACTCTATGATTCCGATCAATTCATCAAATATGATCGAATAGAAATCCCACAACACTGCAATCGAGCAAGAACCAACAACAATCACCAATCTAAAACAACCTTAAGCATATCCTACAACATTGAAGAAACCTAACATCAAGAACTCACCTCCGATTAAGCAAGCGTGCCCTAGCAGCAAACTCAACCCTAATCCGATTCTTCTCCAAATCCAGAATCGATTCCAGCTTCCACCGATCAGATCAACGATCTGTAAGTTCAACCAAATCCCAAAATCAACACCCAAAAATCCTGATTGTCATTCAAAACCAAATCAAGGTGATTTGACGTGAAGCTTACCTAATTCGTGCCCTAGCTCAGCTTCTTCTTCCCGGCCAAAACCAAGCTCGCTGCCAAACCCAATGGATATGCTCAATCTAGAAATCTGTGATCCCATCAATTCAGAAATCAACATCCCTCAACGAAAACCAAAGAGATCTCCACAAGAAAACTTAAAAATCCAAGATCTCGACTTACCGATCAAGTTCCCCTTTAGATCCAAGCTTCCCCTGTTTCAAGTCTCGCCTACCACTGCTATCCGACTGGTTCCAGCCCACAGATCAGAACTCGAACACGTCGATCAGAGTCCTGATGGCCGGCGATCTCTGCATCATCAACACCGTCTTCGAAGGAACGCGATCGCGAGTCGAGATGCGGAGATAAGGCGGCAAGAATCGGGATCTGGCGGTAAGGCAATGACGGCGTCGATAGGGGTCGGCGGCGATGAAAGAGGAAGAAAAGGAGGAGGAACAGATGAGTGATCGGGAGAAGGAAGAGAATGCCGATCGGGAGAAATCGCGAACTCGTGATCATGAAGATGAACAACGTCAGCTTAAAGGTTTTCCTAACGGGTTTGGTTTAATGGGTTAAAGCCAAATCTTATATCCAATAACCCAATAGCTACTTAATTGGGCTTTATTTGGGCCGGCTCACTTGAGCTTTAATTGGGCTAAATTAGGTTTTAAGGGTTAAATTTCGGTATTTTACAGCTAAGGCATGTTGAGTTTGAATGAAATTAAAGTTTTCTCTATTGTGAGAGCTTCCTTTGGTTCTTAGGCAAAGAACTAATCTTGATCTTATCAAGGTAACTTGTGGCGATCAAAACCCCTATGACTTATCACTCACATTCTCATCTTTCTTGAGTGTGGCGTCAATATCCTTCCCTACATCTGAATATCAAGACGATCCATTCCAAGGTGCTTATCAGCTTTAGAGACTTGGCAGCATTACTTGTGGCCCAAAGAGTTTGCCATTCACACTGATCATGAATCATCGAAACATTTGAAAAGCCAAAGTAAGTTGAATAGACGTCATGCAAAATGGGTAGAGTTCATTGAGTTATTTCCTTATGTGATCAAGTATAAACGAGGTATGAAAAATATTGTTGCAGATGATTTATCTCGAAGGTATACCTTAATCTCTTCTTTAATACTAAATTGTTATGTTTTGAATACATTAAAGATCTATATTATAATGATCTTGACTTTGGAAATGTATTTGATGCTTGTGAAGATGTTGCATTTGGAAAGTTTTATAGGCATGAGGGATTTCTTTTCAGGGTCAATACGTTGTGTGTGCCTAATTGTTCTTTGAGAAAATTATTAAACCAAGAGTGATAATCACCTTGGAATTGATCGCCTTGATATTCAGATGTAGGGAAGGATATTGACGCAACACTCAAGAAAGATGAGAAAGTGAGTGATAAGTCATGGAGATTTTGATCGCCACAAGTTGCCTTGATAAGATCAAGATTAGTTCTTTGCCTAAGAACCAAAGGAAGCTCTCACAATTGAGAAAACTCTGATTTCATTCAAACTCAACATGTCTTAGCCATACAAGAGTTCTCCTATATATAGACTTAGTGGAGGTTGAAACATTAACCTCTACCAAACTTCCCATTAAGCTTTTAATATCCACTAAGACCTACTAGACACTAATTATGCACCATTATCATGCATGACATTTATTTCCCACGATTCCCTAATACTAGCTTAGGAACTCCCAAAAAGCATTAAAAACCCACCAAAAGATATCAAAAGTCACTTTAGAAAATTCCTCCAAAAATACCTACGAAAATTGGACACTTGTAGCCCTTGAATGCATCTTGGATCATGTAGATTTGGGCCTTCAAGTTTTGTCTTCATGTTGGCTCAATTTCACTTTCAAGTTGAAGGAATGTGATCCATTTAGTTGTTACCTCCATTATGCATTGATCCTCCTTTTCCTTGAGCTCCATTATTAAGCCTTCCAAAGCTTGCTTCATTCTCTTAGTCTTGGATCTTGTCATGGGTCCTCCAATTCCCTTCAATGCCTCTTCCTCCTTGGCTTTGTCTTGTAAGCTTGTATCCCTTCCTTGGTCCACATCAAATAGGCTCATGGTGGGGGAGTAATGAGACATTTTGGTGTAAGAAAAACTCTAGATGTTTTGGTTGAGCATTTCTTTTGGCCTCACATGAAACGAGATGTAGTTAAGTTTTGTGAGAAGTGTATCACATGTAGGCAAGCAAAATCTAGATCTTTACCTCATGGATTGTATACATCTTTACCAATTCCTAGTGAACCTTGGATGGATATTTCCATGGACTTTGTTGTAGGCTTACCTAGATTAAAACGAGGTATGGATTCTATTTTTATTGTTGTAGATAGATTTTCTAAAATGACTCATTTTATTCCTTGTAGGAAAATAGATGATGCTAACCACTGATTTATTCTTTAGGGAGATCATGCGACTTCATGGAATGTCGAGAAGCAAAGTTTCTGATCGTGATACAAAGTTCCTAAGCTACTTTTTGAAAACATTATGGGAAAAGTTGAAAACAAAGCTTTTATTTTCTACAACATGTCATCCACAAACAGATGGACAAACTGAGGTAGTAAATCAAACTTTATCTACTTTATTATTAGATATCATTCAAAAGAATTTAAAAGGTTGGGAAGATTGTTTACCACATGTTGAATTTGCTTATAATAGATCTATGCATTCTACTACTAATCTTTCACCTTTTAAAGCGATATATGGGTTCAATCCCTTTACTCCATTGGATTTGTCACCTTTGCCTATTTCTGAGCATGCTAGTTTAGATGGTACAAGAAAGGCTGAGTTTGTGAAGAAAATGCATGTCAAAGTGAGGTTGCAAATTGAAAAGAGGACCAAACAATATGCTACACAAGCCAACAAGGGACGAAAGAAATTGATCTTTGAACCAGGAAATTGGGTTAAGGTTCATATGAGAAAGGAAAGATTTCCTGCTAAACGTATTTCTAAGTTGCATCCACGAGGCGATGGACCATTTCAAGTCATTGCTCGAATCAATGATAATGCCTACAAGCTTGACTTACCAGGTGAGTATAATGTGAGTGCTACTTTTAATGTTTCTGATATTTCTCCCTTTGATGTAGGTGATCAAGATTCGAGGACGAATCCTTTTGAGGAGAGGGGGAATGATGGAGTCAAACCAAGTGAACAAGTTGCCCAACAAGCTAATATGTGTAATACCCGAAAATTTTTCTTCGATAATTTCTGGATATTTATATAAAGGATAGATTAATTATGATAAAAAGAATTAGTATGAAATACTAATTTAGGTTTTAAGAACTAAATAGGCCTAAAGTGTTGTTTCTTGATGGATTAATTTCATGGAGGCTTTGCTAGGAAAAAAAAAAGAAAATATGGAGGTGCCAAGGATTGAACCTTGGACCTAATGTATAGCAAGCCATGAGTTAACCATAGGAGCAAATGATTGTTTCTTGTTAGAAACATGAAGGAAATGAACTTAAATGCGGGATGACATCATCTCATTAAATGTTAGGAGTTACACATGCAAGGTTTTAACTCCACTTTATTCTTTCATTTTTCCTTCAACGAAAATGTGAATTTATTTGGCCGAAAATTTATGAATTAAGGGGTGGAGTTAACTTCATCATGAAATGGGGGTTATAGAGAATAAAGAAGGGATTTATTAGGCTTAAAGGGAGGAGTTACCATGAACAAAATGCAACTCTTTTTCCATTTCTTTGTTCTCACCGAAAATGATGTTTTCTTCATCAAAGATATTTTTATTTTCTTTCATTTTCTTGTTTGAATTTCGAAAATGTAATGAGGAGGGGGTTACAAGAGAGGCAATTAAGAGAGGGGAGGTTACTTGAAGGAATTTAATGGAGGGGTTACAAGAGGCTAAGTGAAACTCCCTCACTTATGCTATTTTCTCTTCATTTGGGTTCTTTCCTCATTCCCTTGCCGAAATTTTCTTTCTCCTTCCTTGTTCTTATTTTGTGGCCGAAACTTTGAGATCTTCTTCCATCCACAAGTTTTCCAATCCAAGGTGGAGAATTAGGAAGGGGAGTTTGAAGCAAAAGAGAAGGTAAGTCTTTCTAGAGTTTTGGGTTTCCTCTCTTCTTTCTTACTTCATTTCCTTGCCATTTATATTTCTTTGGCCGAGAGGTCTAATGGTGTTTCATCACCATATTGTCAAAGCAAAGAAGTTAAACCAAGGGCTAGAGAAGTTTGGAGGAAGGAAGGAAGGATACCAAGAAGATAACAAGGAAAGAGAGGGTTTCTTTTCTTTTGGTAGGGTAAAAATCAAAGAACAAAGTGTAAGTTCCCTCACCCTTCAACATAATAGCTATGAATGAAGTATCCATGGTTTTTTTTCCTAATGTTTTGTTGGTTGAAAAAGCATGAAAACTTCTTGTTAAGTTTCGGCCAGGTTGTGATGATTAGGGTTTAAAAGCATGTTCGGAATAAGTAGTGTTCCATTTGATTCATGAGAATGTTTAAATAAAACTTGGTTGTTTTCATAGTTTAGGGCTTTATGTTGAAACATGTTATGGTTTCGGCTATGTTATGCTAGGACTTTAAAGTGATGGTTACAAGCATGCTATGGTTGTAAAAGTTAAATGATAAAGTCTTAAATAAGATAGTTCCACCATGTGATTTAAATTAGGGTTCCATGTCATGATGCAAAGATTCGGTTAGACAAGAAAGATAGCTTCCCAAATGATGTTATTTTTGATCATGTGTAGCAAGTAGAGATTGTATACTTTCCTTTGTTAGATCAAGATTTCATTGGTCAAAAACCTAGAATCCTTGCTAGATAAGGTTCGGCTATGGAAGAAAAAAAACTTTAGGGTTTCATGTTAAGTTTAATCTAGACATGATTGAACAAGCTATGTGATGGTTTAACATGACTTAGGGTTTATATGGTTGAATGTAACATCATGTTTGCATGGTGACAAGGTTCGGCCAACAAGAATTTTTAGGGCTTTGAGTTATGTTTTAACCTACAAATGTTTGAAATGATAGGTGATGTTGTAACATGCTTTAGGGTTTGTTTGGTTGAATTTATTTCATGATTTTGGCCTTTAAAAGTTTCGGCCAGATTGTGTATAAAGAGTTAGGTTATGTTTCAACCTAACTAAGGTTTGCAAATGTTATGTAATGAACTCTTATTAGGGCTTAAGGTCTCATGTGGTTAGATCTAATACAAACCAATGGTCTCATGCTAAACTAGGGTTCGGCCAAGGTGATGTCTAACCCTAGTAAATGGTTTCAAAGATTGGAGAAACATTAATAGGACATAGAGTATTAAGTGGTTAAGCCTAACCTAGGGTTTTCAAAACTACAAGGTCTCGGCTAAACCATGTAGGGTGCTCAAGTGATATTGTAAATCTAGTTGATAGGTTTAAATGTCATTGGAGGTTCTCCTATAATGATAAAAGAAAATGAAAGCATGTGCATTAATTTATTTTAATGAATGGCTTGTACCGGAACCCGAAAGGGGTCCAAGGGATGGCCACCTAGAGAACGGCCCTAGGTCGAAAGGCAGAAGACCTAGTAACCGAGTAGTCGAGAATTGCTACCTCGTACTTACTTGGAATGGCGCGCAAGAAATAAATGGGTACAAGCCGGGGATCCCAAAGAATGATAAGAATGGTTATTTTTATCTATTATGATAATAAGTTTTCAAAGGCATGTTCATCATTGTTATGCATATGATTTCAATGTTAAGATTAAGGAATATTCATGTGCTTAATGCCAATGAAATAATGTGCTTCTATGGTTATGTTTTGTTTTTAACATGATATAAATGTTATGCTTGGATTGACGATTGGTTTTTGGTGAGTAGGAAAGGAGCTTACTAAGCCTTGTGCTTATAGTTTTCTTTCTTATGTTGTAGAGCCAAACCGGAGTCATTAAGGATGGGAGGCAGCAGGTCAAGGCTGGGATAAATGATGTGTGTGGTAGTGTCATAACAGACTGAAATATGAAGTTTAATATTTGCATGTTGGATGTTTAGATTAATAACTGTTTTGGTTTAAGACTTTATATACTATGATGTTGGTTTATAGAATTCAACAATCTAGACAATGCATGTATACGATGTTTTATTTATCGCATTTGAAATCCCTATCATGTGATATATTTTATGTTTTCCGCTGCAAAATTTGGGATTTTCGTTTGTGATATTAAGTATGAATGATTGATAAGCAAACTATAGCGTCCGTCAAGGCTCTGGTAAGGGCGGGCGTTACAATATGGATCATACTCAACCCACTCTAGATGTTGTTGATGATCCATTATGCATCAATGGAGGCTCAATTACAAGAGCTAAGGCTAAAAAGATGAAGGAAGCACTTAATGTGCTAATTGAAGATGTGAAGTTACAATTGAAGAAGGTTTGACCAAGAGCAAGTCATACGACTTAGTCAACTTAATTCCAGCCTTGGATGGACTTAAGTAGTCATTTAGTCTCATGTTTATGTAGTAGAGATATGTAGGCTCAATTTGTAATTTTATTTGGGTTGTAATGATGCCCTAAGCTTAAAATGAATGGTGAGGCTCTCACTTGTTGGTTCTTCATTGAACTAGAACTTATCAAGGCATCCCCTTGTGGCGTTCAAAGACTTATCAACCTCCATCTCAAGGTTGTGGAGTCTTCCATCTTCCTTTATACCAAGGTTCGACTTTCTTAAGTATCGGGTCGAGGTTCTATTCATCTTTCTTATCGATTTAGACTTTCCTTCTTTTTTTCTTCAATTCGTTGTGGGTTCTTGAGATTTTTCTCTTTGGGTTCACATCACCATTTTAAGTTCTTTTGGAGTTGTCATTGTATTTGTGATTTATATGATGCCAATTTTATTGGTATCAGATCAAGTTAAGTTGAGTCCTAGGTTGTAACGTTCATATTGTTTCTTTTGGATTTTTTTTGTCGTATTTTGTTTTATTCGATCCAAATTGTGAGATGGGATAGACAGCGGCATGATTTCTACAAGCAGTTGTAAGAAAGACTATCTTGTATAATTTGTTCATTTCCTAGAAATTTATAGTAGTTGTGTTAGCAGGGGATATTTGATTTTCTTATGACCCTTGTACAAATTTGAGTATGTGGTCAGCCACTGAGACGACTTGCTACGCTAGTAGAGCCGGGGATTCCCGAGGATAATGTGGATAGTCGGGAGCATACCCGTAATCCTACAGTTGTGGGACAGGGTTCTTGAGCACAAGAGATACCTTCGACAGATCCGGTACCGACTGTTACTAGTAAGACTATGGATAAGAGTCGGATACCGTTACTGGCAAAGTCCATTAAGGATCGATTCACCTTATCCCATGGGGGATCTGACCTTAGTTGTTTTTTTATGTAAGATACGAGAAATTTTATGTTAGGATGAACCAATTTAAGCTTAGATTGTTATTGGGTTTAGCCTCAAACTTGGGTTTACTATTAAGGCCAATTAACTCAGCCATTTAGATTAAACTGAAACCCATTAAGGAAGTTTAAAGCTACGGTCGTGATTTCTTCTCCCAAGGTCAAAATGCGATTCTTCTCCATGATCAGGTTGTCTGCTATTATTATAAGCATCTTGGTCATATGGCCAGTGATTGCACGCTAAGAGCTCAACTGGTGTTTACTGATACTACCTTTTAGGAGAGCGATCTACACAACCTCGACAACAGAGGGTACCATTGAGGTATAAAGCACCCCATCAGCAGAAATTTTTGCCGCCTCTAGGGCAGATGTACTAGTTACAAGGGAGAGAGTATGTAGTGTTACCAACAACTCAACAGCCAGAGATCTGTTATTCGATTACACCGGCGCAGTAACAGTTACCAGCAGTATCGACTTTCTACAGTTTGCCTTATCAATATATTCATCCGTCGAAATCAGTACCTTAGAGTTAACTTCAGCAAGAGTGGAGGCATATTGTATTCCATTCAGATACCCCGCCAATCAATGCAGAATTCAGACACATTGTTGTTACAACTAGAGCGGAGGCATAGCGGAACGAGGGATCGGTCATTCGAAGTATAATTTTAATTACTATGGTATTTCTGCACTATAGTATGTAGATAGTAAATTTGAAGATCAAATATTTGTTAGTGGGGGAGAATGTAAGATATAAAAAATTTAGTTAGTAAGGGAGAATGGAACTAGTCTTGCGAAGATGAAATGAACGAAACTGATTTCGTTCAAATCAGAGGTCGTTTGGTTAGTGCACGAAAACTTAAACTTGATTTGGTTCATGATGGAAGAGGTTTTTGCAAAACGGAAGAGATGAGAAGCTTCATCTTGGGAAGACGAATTGAACAAAATTGATTTGGGTCAAATCAGAGGTCATTTGGTTATTGAACCAAGTGAACTAAGTTTTAACTCAGTTCGCTACAATTATGCCCGGTCAAGGTTTGGTTCATTTCCTAAGGCGGGTTCAGCCCAATTTGGTTTTCTTCCGCTGGTTCATGCAGCTAACCCTAATCGCCACTGTAGCTTCTTTATAACGAGGGAATTGTGACTCTTTCCCTGTTCGGCTTCCTGCCGCGCCGCGCCTTCCACGATCACCAATCTGCACGACCGCTGCACCACCTTGGTCCTTAGTGCGACCGACACCTCGTGTCTCCACCCGCCCCGAAGAGGATAGCGCCGCCGCATCACTTCCGTTGGCATCAAAGCTGAAGAAGATCCTTTATCTCGGTGGAGTTGAAGCCTGCCCGATTTTGCTGCCTTCCCATCGTGTGTCGCCTTCCCTACTTCTCATCGCGAGCCAACTGTCACTGGCATCATCATCGCCAAGATCAGCTGGATCGAACCTGGATTTGCTTCCCTCATTTCTCCCGTGTCGTAGATCTAGCTTCTGTTGAGTCGCAGTTGATGGAGATGGAGTTCAACACTAGAAGAGTTAGCAGCTGCCGTAACCATGAATCCCTTCTCCTCGGGGACGCGGTTGAGGTAAGCTATAGTCTTTCACCTCATTTCCTAATTTAGCAGATGATTATTAAATCGACATCCTTCTCCAGTTCTCCTGGCTTCTGTTTTTTTTTGTCTCTACATCGTTTCATCTGCAATGAACTCAGTTAGATCAATCTTGGGTTGTAGTAAGATGAAGAAATCTAGTTGGTGTCCTGTCAGCGGCAGTGAATGTGGATCTGTTGAATTCTCGAATTTCTCAAGGTTGTTGATAGAGAATTACTATCAATTCATTAAAGTTGGTTGCCGAAGAGTCTAAGCGAGAAATCACAGAACACTGGGTTAAAATGAGTGCAATTAGTGTAAGTAAGAGCTTACTCTATTTGTTGCGAATTATTAAACATTTTGCATTTCACTTTTGTTTATGGTCCTAACCTTACTAGTGGCATAGAAATAAAAGATTTGTATTTTCCAGGAAGATAATGGTGAGAAGCAATATCGACATTCATTCTATCAAGTGGGTACTCCTGTACTTGGTCAATATAGATCTTATTCGTAGTGTATGACTTATTATCTCTTGTTAATCATCTTGTTATTCTTCTTCTGATTTATTATCTATTGTTAATCATCTTGTTAATCTCCTTATCACACTCATTGCTTGATACCTAACTGTTGACCTTTGATATGATCTAGTTGCCATCAATACAATTTCATTATTTGTTGTTAATCTGTGATGATGTATTATGATTGATGTTGAGTATATCTTGGTAGATGTAGTCGTTACTTAATGAATTGAGCATTATAGCATCATAACATGTTGTTGTTGCCTCTGACTAGACCATTGTTGATGGTGGTATAGGAGTGAAAGCATTATAGCACTATGTGGGTGCGACCAGGACTAGCTAGATAACTTTCTTGGGATACTGCCCCTGCCCCTCCCCCTTGCGTGTAGTTGGTCTGTTGTTGGAGTGGGTGATTCCTATCACGTGCCCCAGTTCACTGTGTAGGTGTCTGGGGATATTGAGTGCAGATAGTGATCAGGCAGCTAGATAGCTCCCTTGAGATATTTTCCCCGCTCCCTACTCACGTATAATGGTCTGTTGTTAGAGTGGTGCAGTTGTCCTGTCGTGCGCCTCAGTTCATTGTATGAGTGTCTAGGGGTGGCGAGTCGACAATGACCATGCATGTTGCCTGTGATGTGTGTTGCATATGTGCTTGCATTTGTTAGTAATTATTTACTGCATATTTGTGTGTGATTGTTGTATTTTTTTGATATATGATGTGATGGGGGCCTCTTACTAGGACCCCCCACCACATGGACCTGCTCTAATTGTCACGTCTCGAGAGACGGTTGTCCAGAAAAATTTTAGCAGTATCTCCCCTGTAACAATTCAATTTTCTTGAATACATTTAACATAGGGTCCACACGGCCACTCAACAATACAATATATGTATTAAATCTATTAAACTATATGAATAAAGGCCCACACGACCACAAACTACATAACCAACACATGCATCTAATATAGTAACCACAACAACAAACCAATCCGCATACTCATACCAACAAGGTATGATCACCAACAACACATCAGCTACGTAACAACGAAAATCCCAAAGCGTATCGATATGCATCACAACAAAACATGTTGGTGCAAGATGCACTAAGATCTTGCCTAGAGTTTCGATGTTTGACAATACACCTAGGTCTGGTCAGTTTTGACCAAGGGGTGATCCAAACAGGACTTGATGTTTGGATGTGTGGAAGTGAGTAAGAAGATCTAGTCGGTTAGACTAGACAGTGGAAGTCCTAATCTGGAAGATTGGGCAAGGGAAGTCCTGGTGAGAGAAGCTGGGCAAGATAAAGTCCTAGTTGTAGGCTAGGCAAAGGGAAGTCCTGATTTGGAGGATCAGGCGGAAGTCTTGGCAGAGTCAACGTGCACCAGGCAAAGACCTGGACTTGGTCAGGAGGACCAAGTTGCGGAAGGCTGGACTTGGTCAGGAGGATCAAGTTGCAGCGGAGGACTGGACTGATCAGAAGGATCAGTTGCAGTCAAGTAGAAGAGTGGACTGATCAGGAGGATCAGTTGCATTCCAAGTCCTGGGGGGCAACGACAGAGCCGAGCACAAGTCCAACAAGTCTGGGTGACTTGGTTGGCACAAATTCTCCAGAATGGAGTGGGTTAGACTAACCCAGGATTTCGGGAGAAATCCGAAGTTAGACTCACAAGGTAAAGTTAGGTTTGCTTCTTTGTATGCATACTTGTCGTTGCAGGAACCATAATGCAGACTGAACTTCAAAAGGTCATAACTTTTGACTCGGAACTCGGAATGAGGCAAACTTGGATGCGTTGCGAAGCTCTTTCAGAGATCTACAAAAAAGGTTTTTTGAGTTTTTTCGGATTCAGGCTGGAGTCGACTCAGAATGCCACTTGAGTCGACTCAGGAAGGAGATAACGACAAGGATCAAGTTTTATCGCTGGAGTCGACCCAGATTGGCATCTGAGTCGACTCAGGACCATTATAAAAGGCCGTGAACGTGCAGAAGCAACTCCATTCAAGCCAGAAACCTCCCAAGTCATTCTGTAGTGCTGCGAAACACAAAAGAGGCCAGACGCTTGCAACCGGGGAAGATCCAGGAGGAGTGCGCGGCGCTCAGGACTTCCGGATCGGCAAAAAAGTGTTTGCTTTTAATTTTATCTTAATTGTTCTGTGTATTTTATTTACGGACTGTAAGACGGGTTTCTCCGCCTCCGAACGCCGTTCGGAAAGGAGACCACTAGTGGACGGGCGCCTCCCGAATTAGGCCTTGGACGTACTAACCCTGGGGGGTTAGGAACCAAGTAAATCCTGCGAGTCCTTTTTACTGTGTTTCTAATATTCCGCTGCTAGTCTTTGATAGTAAACGAAAGAATTTAAAAAGAAGCCATACGCGCTATTCACCCCCCCTCTAGCGCGTATCCCGATCCTACAATTGGTATCAGAGCCGGTGCGCTTCTGATTGGACTAACCGCCAAGGGAGCAAGACGGCAAAGATGGAGGGGGAAAAAGGTAATATTTTAAAAGTTTGTTTTAAATTTCATATAATATGTTTTAAGTGCAGGGAGAGAGGGCACTACAAAAATAAGTGCCCTACTCGTAAGATTCGGACGGCACCACCGGCGGCAAAGGAGCAACCGATGCCAGGAGCCCGGAAGAACAAAGATCACATCCGATGCTTCAAGTGCCAAAAATGCGGCCACTACAAGAATCGGTGCCCGGAGAGGAAGACGGCGGAAAAATCAGAATTGGGGGAAGCGATTCCGGTAAGTCAGTTAAATTACGAAAATACCCCTAGGTTGCATGCCCATGCTAGATCTATTTTTTCTGCAGATTTAGATAATTTTTCTGTAGATTTAGAAAATTTAGAAAAAGTAAATTTGAACAAATCAAAATTAGAAAATTTAAACTTAGATTTAAATAATTTGACTAATTCAAATTTGAACAATTCAAATTTGAAAAATTCAAATCTAGATAAGATAGAATTATCTAATTCAAATTTGAAAAAGTCAAATTTTGAAAAATTAGAAAACTTAAATAATTTGACTAAATCAAGTTTGAATAATTCAAATTTGAAAAAGTCAGATTTAAAAATATTAGATAATAATTTACATAATTTAAATAATTTAAATAATTCTAAATTAAATAAATTGAAAAATTCAAACTTAGATCCTAAAAACAAGGAAAATTCATCTAATCTTAATAAATTAATTAATAAATCTGAATTAAATAATAATTTAACTAATTCAAATTTAACCAATTTAATTAATAATAATTCAAATTTAATTAGTTAGAATTATCACAAGTAAATAAGAAATTAAAGATAATTAGTAAAATTATATCAAATAAAAATTCAACTTTAACCAATTCAACTATTAATGATACAAATTCAATTGCTCTAGAATTATTACAAATAAATAAAAAATTAGAGATAATTAATAAATTAAATAAAAGTTCAACTAATTCAAATTTAACCAATTCAATCATTAATAATACAAATTTAATTAAGTTAGATTTATCTCAAATAAATAAAAAATTAAACCAACTCTTTAATTTATAAACCTTAAATAATTTAATTTAAATAATTTAATTAATAATAATTCAACTAAACAAAAATTAATAAACATCAAGATAAATTAAACAATTCAATTTTACTTAAAAATTTGAAATTAAAAATTCAAAATAATCCTAATAATAAGAAAAATTCAAATTTCAACAAGATAAATCCTAAAATTAATAATTTAATAAATAAAAATTCAAAATTAAATAATAAAATTAATTAAATTCAGTACCATTTAATTATGAAATATTGAATAATTCTAAATATTAAAAATTTAAAATTAAATAAAATTAATTATAATTCTGTACTTTTTAATTATAAAACATTAAATAACTCGAAGAATTAAATTCAATAATTCGAAATTAAAATCCTAAAATTTAGGAAAATATTTTTATTTTAAGTCAAATTAAATCTTAAAACTCAAATTTATTAATCATTCAAATATAATTTAATTATTCAAACAATTATTGCAAGGATTGAGCCCCGGGGAGCCGTCCTTTGCGAATAATTCGAACTGCAAATAATAAATTAGTAATGCAAACATAATTAAATTAAATTAAATTAAATTAAATTAAATTAAATTAAATTAAATTAAATTAAAATTAAATTAAATTAAATTAAATTAAATTAAATTCAAAAATTCAAATTCAAACTTAAAAGCTATGAACCTAATTAAAATAAATTACCTTTAATTATAAAACTAAATTAAAATATTACCAAATGAAACGTAAAATAAAATTCAAAGTGTGTCAAAGTGGGTTGACACGCTCGCGGGTCCACACGACATGTATCAAATCGAGAATTTGATACATCATTAGAAATTAAAAATTATTGCTTGAATTGTTTGACTCATGCATACTTGCCATGACATGCATCTGCTTTAATTTAAATGCATATAACATGTCATGTCATCATGTTTCCTTACTGCTTAATTTAGAACGGTTAGTTAAGGACACATGAATGGTTGATACTTGCCAACATAGTACCAGGGTGGGGCGAGATGATAGTACGTCAGGGAGGCTAGACAAAGTGGTCAAGAAGGGTAAGGAGTACCTGACTTGGTTCACGGAGTCGAACTGAACTGACCGAAGCTACCTCGCCACATCCTAGACTAGTTAGACCAAGGTTTTTCAATAAATTGGTTAAGTCCATAATTTCTTGAATTGAGTCTGTCTAGGAAGTGGTCGTTGCTCCGATAACCAAGAAGGCCCCCTGCCTCGCCACAACCTGGGAATCAATTTTTGAAATGTGTACTTAATTGGTTGAAGGCTAAACCTGAATCTAACTCAAGGTCAAACATTCATTAGAAATTAACTTAAATTTAATAAAGATAAAATTGACACTCATCTCACATAACCCATAAGGTTACCCGTGTATGCTATGTATTGCAACACTTAGTACGGGTGAGATGATAAGGACAATTAAAGTACAATGTTTTGAAAAAGATTTTCAAAAATTACTATAAATATTTTTATAAAAACTATTTTTGAAAATTGATATTTCCTTGAGTTTCATGCTTGCTGGGTGTATCTATACTATAACTTTTCAAAACATTATATATTTGAAAACTTGGTTGACCAACACATTAGACACAAAACCTCTAGGTCAACACTAAGTCTAAGAACCCTAACACATAGGCAGAAAATCCTTGTGGTCAACAAGGATGTCCTAAGAGAGTGTCTAGTTCAGGGGGAGGTCATTCTTGAAAGATCATATTTTTTTTTAAAAAAAAAGACCTCTTAAAAACAAACCTTAAAAATTCAAAAATTATATTTATAAAAAAAAAAAACTTAAGTTAGTTTCTCTGGCTGATTTAGATTAACCTCTAAGACACTTAGGGAGATTGCCTTGTGGCTAACAAGGGGCCCTGTGGAAGTGTCAGATTTAGGGGGAGGTCTAAATCGAAAGAGTATAATTAACTTAAATTATTTTTCTTAAAACTAATTTCAAAATTATTTTATACATTACCTTTTTATTCTGGGTCAAACCCTAGCTAGACACATAGGGAAGCTGCTTTGTGGTTAACAAAGAATCCTAATGACGTGTCTGGTCCAGGGGGAGATTCTGAATTAAAAAGGATAATTATTAGTTTTTCAAAAACCTACCTAATTTAACACTCTTGCAAAATTATGTTGAAAAACAAGATCTCAAAAATTATTATATATTATTCTTTGAATTTAGGATCAAACCCTAAGACACACGGGGGAGTTTGCTTTGTGGTTAACAAAGGGCCCTTAGGACGTGTCTAGTAAAGGGGGAGATTCTAATTTAAAAGGATAATAAATAGTTTTTCAAAAACTATCTAGTTTAAAATTACATATTTTGCAAAACACTTATAATTTACCTATGTTACAAAATACTTTTGAAAATACCTATTTTTCAAAAAATATCTAATTTGAAAAATATCTTCAAAATCTATTTTGAAAATCATAATTATATATCTTACAAAAACTGGATTTTGAAAAATTAAGTTGAAATATTTGAAAATTCTTTTGAAAAATTATTTTACACAAGTCTTTGAAAACTAAAAACATCAAAACTTAAAGAAAATCAAAACCTTGAAATATCAATTAAAACTTACAAACTTTTTTTCTATGGTCTTTCAAGAACTGTCAAGACTTAGGCGTGACCATAAGGATACCATTATTGTTGGTGCAAGAGTGAATGGACTTAAAATTTAAAATCTTTTTGATGTATGAAAAGGGGGAGAAGGGACCTTAAGTTAATAATATAGAATTCTCCCAGAAAATTAAACCCTGACCTATATTAACTTAAGAAATTGTCAAACATCAAAAAGGGGGAGATTGTTGGTGCAAGATGCACTAAGATCTTGCCTAGAGTTTCGATGTTTGACAATACACCTAGGTCTGGTCAGTTTTGACCAAGGGGTGATCCAAACAGGACTTGATGTTTGGATGTGTGGAAGTGAGTAAGAAGATCTAGTCGGTTAGACTAGACAGTGGAAGTCCTAATCTGGAAGATTGGGCAAGGGAAGTCCTGGTGAGAGAAGCTGGGCAAGATAAAGTCCTAGTTGTAGGCTAGGCAAAGGGAAGTCCTGATTTGGAGGATCAGGCGGAAGTCTTGGCAGAGTCAACGTGCACCAGGCAAAGACCTGGACTTGGTCAGGAGGACCAAGTTGCGGAAGGCTGGACTTGGTCAGGAGGATCAAGTTGCAGCGGAGGACTGGACTGATCAGAAGGATCAGTTGCAGTCAAGTAGAAGAGTGGACTGATCAGGAGGATCAGTTGCATTCCAAGTCCTGGGGGGCAACGACAGAGCCGAGCACAAGTCCAACAAGTCTGGGTGACTTGGTTGGCACAAATTCTCCAGAATGGAGTGGGTTAGACTAACCCAGGATTTCGGGAGAAATCCGAAGTTAGACTCACAAGGTAAAGTTAGGTTTGCTTCTTTGTATGCATACTTGTCGTTGCAGGAACCATAATGCAGACTGAACTTCAAAAGGTCATAACTTTTGACTCGGAACTCGGAATGAGGCAAACTTGGATGCGTTGCGAAGCTCTTTCAGAGATCTACAAAAAAGGTTTTTTGAGTTTTTTCGGATTCAGGCTGGAGTCGACTCAGAATGCCACTTGAGTCGACTCAGGAAGGAGATAACGACAAGGATCAAGTTTTATCGCTGGAGTCGACCCAGATTGGCATCTGAGTCGACTCAGGACCATTATAAAAGGCCGTGAACGTGCAGAAGCAACTCCATTCAAGCCAGAAACCTCCCAAGTCATTCTGTAGTGCTGCGAAACACAAAAGAGGCCAGACGCTTGCAACCGGGGAAGATCCAGGAGGAGTGCGCGGCGCTCAGGACTTCCGGATCGGCAAAAAAGTGTTTGCTTTTAATTTTATCTTAATTGTTCTGTGTATTTTATTTACGGACTGTAAGACGGGTTTCTCCGCCTCCGAACGCCGTTCGGAAAGGAGACCACTAGTGGACGGGCGCCTCCCGAATTAGGCCTTGGACGTACTAACCCTGGGGGGTTAGGAACCAAGTAAATCCTGCGAGTCCTTTTTACTGTGTTTCTAATATTCCGCTGCTAGTCTTTGATAGTAAACGAAAGAATTTAAAAAGAAGCCATACGCGCTATTCACCCCCCCTCTAGCGCGTATCCCGATCCTACAAGTTGTTGCCTCCATTGTGCATTAATCCTCCTTTTCCTTGAGCTCCATTATTAAACCTTCCAAAGCTTGCTTCATTCTCTTAGTTTTGGATCTTGTCATGGGTACTCCAATTCCCTTCAATGTCTCGTCTCTTCTTCCTTGGCTTTGTCTTGTAAGCTTGTATCCCCTCCTTAGTCCACATCAAGTCTTGATCGCACCCACACTGTGTTATAATGCTCTCACTATACCACTATCAATAATGGTCTAGTGAGAGTCAATAACAATAACATGTTATGATGCTATGATGCTCAATTCAACAAGTAATGACTACATCTACCAAGATATACTCAACATCAATCATAATAAGTCATCACAGATTAACAACAAATAATGAAACTATATTGATGGCAACTAGATCATATCAAGGTCAACAGTAAGGTATCAAGCAACGAGTGTGATAAGGAGGTTAACAAGATGATTAACAACAGATAATAAGTCGTTCACTACGAATAAGACATGTATTGACTAAGTACAGAAGTACCTACCTGATAGAATGAATGACAACATAAGAATTCCCAGAAATATAAACCTTCGTATATATAGCAGGATCAACAATCAAGGTTCTGCAATTTATAAAATATAACACCACTAAATATAATAATATATTTAAATTTATCTAAAACTAACCTAACCATAATTCAATTAAAACTATAATCCAATTGTTACATCCAAATCCAACTAACCTAATCAAACCAATTAGAACTCATGCTCTACTTAACCACAACCAACCCAAATGCCACCAAAAACACACACCATTAGATTAACATAATCTAATCTCATCAATAACTGAAATACAATCCAAATCAACCGAAACCCACAGCAATCACAGCAACCAACTAAACCTAGTCAAGCCCAAGCTAACCAACAAATTCCATAATAGAACCCTAATCATCACAATAGTAATTAATTTGATCTCAACAACAATCATGCAAAACCAAAGTCCGTTAACTCTGTTTTTACAAAATTCCAACAGCACAACAGATTCAACACCATAGAATAGGATTTAATCCAACCGATTTCCAAACAAAATAGGGTTAATCCATTAACCCTAACCGATTCAAACACCCACGATCAGATCACCATCAGCTAAGCCAATCAAACAGAAACCCAAAAATCCAACAGAAACCTGATCAACCAATCTCACCAGTAGAACCTCACAAAATCCCTATCTACAATCGATTCAGGCCTTAACAGATCAAACAAATGTAGGAACCCCAATCATCAAACCCGATCATCAAACCAAACAACCAAAACTCAATGAACCCAATCGAACAAAACCAAGATTCTGATCACCATCCTTAACACGAATAGAACAAGAAAATCTAATCGGAATCAAGATAGGGAACTCACCTCCAATCGAATTGAATGCCCTAGAAATCAGCTCTGCCCCGATCAAGAATTGCTTCCTCTCATGCAACGAAAACCCAGTTTCGATTCCTTCATCAATTTGCTTCCACCAGTCGGTGAGCACATCAATGCTAGAAATCCGAAGGAATCCCACATGAAAACCACATGAAATCAAGAATTTCAAGCTTACAGTCCAGATCAATCCAAGTTCCTCCCTTCTTGCTCGTCGTGTCTGTCGTCGTGGCCCGAACAGATCAACGCCACGACCGCCATGCCAAGATCGCCGCACCACTACTGCCACACCCAAATTGCGATTTCGACCTTCCCAGATTCAAGTATCTCCCCTGCAATGTAGACACAGTGGAGATCCAACTTTTCGATAGCAACTCAATTCTGATTTGAACGAAATCAATTTCATCTTCATAAAACAAATTCCATTCTCCCTCACTAACAAAAATTTATTGTATCTTACATTTTTCCCCACTAACAAAATATCTAGTATCTTACACTACGTGTATGTTCATCAATATTGATTGAGCCTCCCGCACATGTCGCAGTTGACTCTCCATAATTATAAGTTTGATTTATTTTATTTGCTAACTCCTTTGTTTGTTCTCCTCAATTTGTCAAAAATTAGAGATCCTGGCCTAATTTTCTTCGGTGATGCAGGGTGGTTTTTTTCCTAGTCTTCACATGATTAAGTACATGTCGGATGTGATCGCCATATTTTTTTCTTAAAACCTTTTTATTTCCAATTCTTCATTCGAGTCCCAATTGAATGCCCACTAGAATTGAAAAAAAATATTGATTATATTCACTTAATTTCATATATAAACTGAATGGGAAATATACCTTAAACTAGTTCCACCAGAGCTCTTTTGTGGATGTTGGAGTCCTTGTATATGTCATTAAAGCCCCTCCCCAATGGCTACTCACTATTCTATGTATCTCGCAAATAACACAAAATTTTGAAATCTATCATAAAATTACAAATAAACTATATTAAATAATTAAGATAGTTTAAAAAAATAAAATATTTCAAAATACTTATGAATCTTTGTAAATGATTATACATTCTTGAATGTCTTTGCATCCCAGCAGCTGACTATCTGACTGAAAGTACTAGCGAATGCACTAGCAAATGTACCACTGAAGGTACTGGCAAAGGTGAATGGAAAGGTACTAGCAAAGGTGCATAGGAAGGTCTTGCCCAATCAAGGGGGGCGTAGGTATAATGTTTGATATGAACTCAAAGAGAAAAATCTCAAGAACCCACGACGAATTGATGAAAGAAAGAAGGAAAGTCTAAATCGATAAGAAAGATGAATAGAACCTTGACCCAATACTTAAGAAAGTCGAACGTTGGTATAGAGGAAGATGGAAGATGCCACAACCTTGAGATGGAGGTTGATAAGTCTTTGAACACCACAAAGGGATGCCTTGATAAGTTCTAGTTCACTGAAGAACCAACAAGTGAGAGTCTCACCATGTTTTAGATTGAAAATATGCCCAAAGATACATGTGTGGCCGTCACCCCCTTTATTTATAGTTATAGGGTGACCTAAAAACCCTAAAAGACCAAAAGAAAGCCCATTTAGTAAAGGCCTATGTAGACTACTTAGTCATTTTAAGCTTATAGCATTATTACAACACAAATAAAGCTAGAAATTGAGCCTACATATCTCTACTACATAAACATGAGACTAAGTGGCTACTTAAGGCCATCCAAGGCTTGAATTAAGTTGACTAAGCCACATGACTTGCTCTTGGTCAAATCTTCTTCAATTGTAACTTTGACTTTCACATCTTCAATTAGCACATTAAGTGCTTCCTTCATCTTCTTAGCCTTAACTCTTGCAATTGGGCCTCCATTGATGCATAATGGATCATGATCATCAACAACATCTAGAGTGGATTGAGTATGATCCATATTAGCTTGTTGGACAACTTGTTCACTTGGTTTGACTCCATCAATGTCAAATGCCGAAGTAGACTGGCCAAGAGTCATCTATGTTCACCACGTTGAGACTGTCAACAAAAATTGTTAAGATAAAATAAAAATAAATATTTGATACATACCAAAGAACATGAAAAAAAACTTATCATATTTGCTAACAGATCAAAGAATGTGCGAAATCAAACACCAAGATTTCACATCTAATCACCTATAGGAAAAAATACAGTGTATTAAGTAATAAAATATCTACATTTAAGAATGAGACAGTATATAGACAACTAATTGAGCTATAAGATTTATAAATGTGCATATTAAAGTAAATTTACTCATAAAAAATCATCATTTTTGAAAATAAATCCTCATTTTTGTTATATAATAAAATCAAAGTCCTCATTCTCATTGGCTTATCATCATCATCGTTGTCATCATTATCATCGTCGTCATCATTATCATCATCATTCTCATGAATGTCACTTGCATCCATGTTTATCACTACTCTGTTGGGATCTCATAAAGTTGGAATAATATATATTCCTCAGTCTGAAATGTGTTCGCAACTTCCTCTTGTTGAATGTAATGTCTTCCCAATGTTCCTCAATCTTTTTTCATGATTTTCTTTTACAAACAACCCACTAATCAATTTTGTCACGTTTCAAACTAGGTATGAAGCATTGAATACTTGAATCTCTTATGCTAACACAAATGGTTCATATTTTTTATACAATCTCTTATGATTTATTTCAATCAAATTATATCGTGGATGCATCTTCATCCCTCTGATAGGGTCAAACCAGCGACACATAAATAAAATAACTCACATTTCTGGGTCAGGGTATTCTACTTCTATAATTTCATCAAGCGATCCATAAAAATCATTGCATGCACCTCCATCATCGGATGACTGAATACAAACCCTACTATTCATTGTAGTCTTCACCATTCCATATTCTTGAGTATGAAAACTATATCTGTTTATGAAATATGTTGGCTAAGTGCATACTAATGCTTTTAGACCTCATGACAGATGGATTAAGGTGAGCTTGATTATCATGAACCTAAAGTCAAATAAATATGTTTAAAGATTTATATATGTGTAAATCATGGTACAATTTAGATTATCTACTTACATATGATTTGAGCCATGGTATAAATTCTTCTTCCTAGAAGCAATCAAACTCTTGTATAGATATTTCAGAATATAGGTTTTGAAAAATCTTACCATAAAAAACAAATTATAACACAAAGAATTTATGATACAATAAATATAAAAAATAGGAAATATATGGTAACTCAAAATATAACATAACTTTTGGATAATTTATTAAAATATATACTTTTGGATAATTCATTAAAATATATATTTGGGCTGCCGCCATTCTTGACCAATTAAATATTTCTGCTTATATAGTCCATTTGGTCGACTAAGGTAGTTGCTGTGAATGTGAGACTCAAAATAATATGATGCATCCATAATGTATGCATTAAAAATAGAGGCTTCAACATGTGTCCTATTTTTTACTTTTTTTCTTCAAATGATATAGGAATTTGATTATAATATAAAAATTATATTAGATATTAATATATTATAAAATTAGTATATTTTTATGCATTAATCAAAAATGAAAATTTTACCTTTCAAATGGAGACATTCATTGAAAATGGATAGGGCCTCAAACTTTGACCTCATATGACAAGTGAACTAAAAGATGTTCTATATAATCAAAAATAAGAGTGAAAATGTCCTTTCTAAATTAAATAAAATAATTTGAATGTCTATTTCTAATGTCTCCATGTGTTAATGTTTTAAAACTGTTGAACAAATATCATGAAGAAAAATGCTTAACTTTGAAATGACACCCTAGATAAAATTTGATAAAAGTTCCTTAAAAGCAATAGAAATAAGGTTTTCCATGAATATATGACGGTTATGACTTTACAAACTAGTCAATTTACATTCCTTTAAATTGACACATCTCTAAAAATTAGAGACATAACCATATAGAAATTTCAAAGATTTCAACCATTCACAAACAACACATCTTTGATCCATATTAATGTATAAATTATCTTTGGCTTTGATCCCCTACTATTTTCATCGACATCAAGATTGAGTTTTTTTACAAAGAAGTCATATATTTTTTCTTACATTTAGATTATCTTTTATTTTTTTGGTGATATTCATCACTGTATTTATTAGATTATCAAAAATATTCTTCTTAATATGCATTACATCAAGATTATGATGAATCAAATGACTCTTCCAATATGGTAAATCTCAAAATATACTCAGTTTAATCAATCTATGTGTACCTCCATATTCATATGTTGTACCATGTGACTATAAATGGAAAGTTAAGCATTCTATATCAAATTTATTCACCAATTAATCTAAATGACAGAGGTATTCTTTCAATTCTATTCTTAGTGAATTAATCTTTATTCTTTTTAAAGTTATGATTTAGTGGTAAAAATTATCTATGAAAATCAAAATAACTTGGTTTCTTTTCATATTTTAATCTGATTGACTTGGATCTCTTCATACATATTTGGACATCCCAAGATCCCAGCGGTACTCCATCCTGATTAGTATAAACATCATATGTATGAAAACCTTCATCTCATGTTGTTTTAGCTATGCAATCAGTGGTTGCATGTAAACATCTATTAACTTCTTTGAATTTTATTAGCTAGACATAACCAATGTTAAAAATATATATGATGTTATCATACACATCCCAGGTGAAAGATTATATCGAGTTAAGATGACTGGTCAACAAGAATAATTTCTTCCTAATTTGCCAAATGGAACAAATCTTCAGCACAAAGAGCTAACCTAATGTTTTGAGTTGCTTTTGCAAATTCAGGATATGTTCTATCAAAATTTTTCCACGCCTCTGAATCTAATGGATGGTCATATTAAGCTCTCTTCTATTTGATGATTTGCATGTCAAGTTATGTGTTCATCAATGACATTTGATGCATAAGTATTTGTACCCTAGGAGTTAAAGGCAAATAAAACAATTAAGTGTATGATTTATGTTGCTATTGACTCCTACTGTTTCTCTTCTACCTAGCTTGATTACAGAATTTATAAATATCTGCATCTTCATTATCTCTACAATATATCATACAATAATCTTTACAAATATCAATTCTTTCCACCGAATTTCCTAATTCTTTCACAAATTTTTTCATACTATAAAAATCATTGGACATTATGTGATCATGCGGTAATACTTCTCCAAATACTTAAACAAAATTATTAAAATAATTTTTAGACACATTATACTTTGCTTTGACATTTAACAGTCTTACAATGAGAAATAATTTAGTGTGACTGTTATAACTAGTCCACACAAGTTCATCTGTAGCACTTAACATTTCTTGAATTTGGAGATATATGTATTTGCATTTTGATAAACATCTTGTACTTCTACCACCTCCAACTGTGATGTATATGTAACAAATATTTGTTCAATTGTTGGAGGACAACTAGAACTTGCAATACTCAGTTCAGGAATGAAATTTTGACCTGCTGCATTAATTATCATTCTTTGAGTTAGATTTAATTGATTATAATAACTCTGATCCCTACTAACTAAGACTTATATATTTTATCCATAATCCTCATCAGATATAAATGGTTCATCATGACATGTCTAATTATAATAATTCAGGATAAAATCAAATCTACAAAGATGTTTTTAAACTTTATCAGACTATAAAAATTTACCAATGTGGCACTTTCTGCATAGATACCTTATCTTACCCCATCCATAAACTCAACATTACTACAAGCAAAATCCATAAATTGTTCTAACCCACTAATAAACTCATTAGTTAAACCCTGACGTTTAATTTTATACATCCAACTCCTTTCTTTTATCATGTTCCTATTTTAAATTTATTACATATTAAAAAAATACTAATAAAAGTTAGTACCTCATCAACAACAATAACATAATTAATTGCTGCTAAATTTATATAACAAGAAGTGATATTATAGTAACAAGTGTAGATATACTTAAAGTAGGTAAGAAAAATGAGTGTCTCCAAACATTTTAAGCCCACATCAAAATGAGACATGCACAAACAATATTACGAAGTCAACAATCAAATATACCAAATATTTTTGGTAACCTAAATGAATATCACAAAAATGCATTATTGAAGAATAGATGAATATGTCACTTTAAAGTGCCAATAATTATTTATAAATTGAAAGCTTTATGGGCATGGTTAGTAAAACTATCAAAACTAAGGAGACAATTATCGTAATTTAATGTAGAGAACCATGTTAATGATGTCCATTCCATATGATGCATGGTTGCAGTAATATTGGGACACCATGAAGGGTTGTGACATAACAAACATTACTATCATGCCATCCAGATATTATGATTTAACCTAAATGATGGGGATTACATGGCACTACTTCAATAGGTCAAATCTAAATTAGCGAATCATGTGTCTATGTGATGGAGTCAAACAAAGTGAACAAGTTACCCAATAAGATAATATGGATCATGCTCAACCCACTCTAGATGTTGATGATCCATTATGCATCAATGGAGGCCCAATTACAAGGGCTAAGTCTAGGAAGATGAAGGAAGCACTTAATGTGCTAATTGAAGATGTGAAGGCCAAAGTTACAATAGAAGAAGGTTTGACCAAGAGCAAGTCATGCGACTTAGTCAACCTAATTCAAGCCTTGGTTTATGTAGTAGGGATATGTAGGCTCAATTTCTAACTTTATTTAGATTGTGATGATGCCATAAGTTTAAAATGTGATAGAGTCAAACCAAGTAAACAAGTTGCCCAATAAGCTAATGTGGATCATGCTCAATCCACTCAAGATGTTGTCGATGATCCATTATGAATCAATGGAGGCCTACTTATAAGGGATAAGGCTAAGAAGATGAAGGAAGCACTTAATGTGCTAATTGAAGATGTGAAAACCAAAGTTACAATTGAAGAAGGTTTATCAAGAGTAAGTCATGCGGCTTACTCAACCTAATTCAAGCCTTGGATGGGCTTTACTAAATGGGATATGTAGTAGGGATATGTAGGCTCAATTTCTAGCTTTATATGAGTTGTAATGATGCCATAAGCTTAAAATGGCTAAGTAGACATATATGCCTTTACTAAATAGGCTTTCTTTTGGTCTTTTAGGATTTTTAGGTTATCCTATAGCTATAAATAAAGGGGATGACGATCACACATGTATCTTTAGCATATTTTCAATCTAAAGCATGGTGAGGCTCTCACTTATTGGTTCTTCATTGAACTAGAACTTATCAAGGCATCCCCTTGTGACATTAAAAGACTTATCAGCCTCCATTCCAAGGTTGTGGCATCTTCCCTCTTCCTTTATACCAAGGTTTAGTGTTCCTAAGTGTCACGACCCGGGAGATAGCCGTCCAAAAAATTTCGGCAGCACCTCCCCAGTATAACTGAAGATTCCCTGAATACAAACATATAATAAGGCCCACACGGTCTATCCATACTACAAAATATGGATTTAGACATGTAATAAAAGTAAAAGTGACACACACGGCCACATACACATCCTACACAATGCATAAGAATGAAATTCTAATTCTACACAACCATTAAGGAATAAACTTATAAAGTAATGAAAAATCCAAAGTGTCGTAAGCGGAAACATAACAACAAATACGAAATCACGTATAGAAAACATGCTATAGTTTTGAAAACACCGAAACGAAACCAGAAGTCCGATGGTGCAGAAAAGTAAACAAGTCATACACAAGATACCACAACATACTACAACCATATCCAACACACACAAAATCCTCGTTGTGAGATGGCATAGCTGGTAGATCCCTGGCATCCTCTGTAAGATCCTACCTAATATCTGGGAAGACAGAAAAATTCCAGGGTCCAAAGATGTGAGTACAAATACTCAGTGGGTAATATAGAAAGACAGTGCTGAATAAAAGAAATAACAAAAGGATAGATACATACCAAAGGTCAACAACGTATCAATAAAGTCTCTGCAGATAATACACAACTAACATGGATCTCATGTAGTGCACCATATGAATGACATGTCAAGCATAGTGCAACAATCAAGAATCAAATAAGTAGACAATCAAAATACAGTATCAGTACGGTTCAATACATATATATCATGCACATGATGTGCATATGCATGATGCAACTGCCCCACTCACTACAGCACTCGTGCAAGCATCTGAGGCTGGGATGGTCGGCATCGGGGATCAGTACTCCGCGCCCCACAACAAAGTAGTCCAGTGATCTAAATCGGGGATCAGTGCTCCGCGTCCGGTGATGCCATAGCTATGATAAGCTACATATCCTATGGCCGATATCTGACCTCTAATACTCGTTACCGACGTACCAACCATGTACTCTCCGAGTACCACCCCTATCTGGTGTCGAGGTCAAATCATCAACTCGGCTGCGTCCACTGCCATACAGCCGTCAACTACGTACACTGTCATACAGTTGCCATCACCGCGATGGAAATAGGGTATGATAACCACCTATGTAGATATACAACTAAAGTCATCTACCATCACGATAGACCCACAACAATGGAATTTACAATTGTTATCATGCATCATGATGAGATGCTCAAATCATAGTAATCAGCACCTACCATACTAATCAATAAGTGTAGGTATAAGTCATCATGATCGTAGGTATCATAAGAAAGAATCATATCAATAATGATCACAAATGTCATATCAATGATAGAAACAAGCAAGATTAATAATCCAAGACCAACGGGCATAGGGACAAATATGGTATAAACATGAGTAATGTAAAAGGTATACAAATAATAGGAAAGAGTAACATCAAGGTACCAAACTACAATGGCTACAACAGAATCATGCACTGGAAAAAGAAAGAACTGTATGACCAAATACAGTAAATTACCCACCTGATGTATCGAAGATCAAAAACTAGAACCCCTAGAATCCTCGTATATATCAAACTCCAAGTATCACTCAGGGTCCTACAAATACAATAAAATCATCCTAAATATCATGATATAACTAAGAAACCCTAATCAAACTAAGGTTAGTTTAATTCCATTCACTTAACCTATTTCAGGTTAGACTAATCCAACCATTAGGTTTCTATTATTAGGATTTAATCAAACAATCTTATAAGCATTGGTAATTGACATCCAAGAATATCTGACTATCAAATCTTGCATGTGGACTTAGTCCGACTGACAATAAGGATGAGTGGTACTATTCAAGGACATAGATGTCGATTATTGAGTTGTCAGTGAACTCAGATAATTGATGGACATACGATATCTTAAACACGGGGAGCAATGCATAAAATAATAAGAAGGAACCCATAACGTAATTTGGGGATTGGATTGGTAGTGCAATAATGATCCTCTAGTGGAATGAATCGTTATTGATGGATGTAGGTGTGTATTCGGAGTTGAATACGGGATCCGAAACCCATCAGAAGGCCAGATCCAATACCTCCTCGAGGTCCCTGCTGTAGCCTAAAAAAATCTCTAAAAGATGCAATCAAACGGATGAGATTAGTTCTCAGCCGTCGGATAAGATTTAACCGATGGATGAGATTGGTTCTCAACCGTAGGATGAGTTAGTGGATGAGATCAACTTGTATCCTTGGGATTAGATCAAGTTGCATCCAATGGATCGAAATAATAAAGAGGATCAAAAGAGATTAAATTAGAACCGTTGGATGAGATCTAGTTGCGTCCGATGGACGAGATCTCTTCGGTTCGGTTTTAATTCTCTTTAGAAGCAAGAACCGGTTCACAAGGTGAACCGAACCCATCCCTCTCTATAAGCCACGCCCAAGCATGATGAATTGTGTCCGTTGGATCGGAGCAATTAAGTTGTATTAAAGTAGATTATATTAGAACCATTAGATGAGGTTAAGTTGCATCCAATGGATGAGATCTCTTTGGTTTGGTTTTATTTCTCTTTAATACAAAGTTGGTTCACCAATTGAACCAACTCCTCCTTGATGTGGCCGGCCACCTCTCCCATGGATATGGAAATGTTTTTTAAAATAAAAAACTGAGGGGACCGCCAAGCAATCAAGGGAAGAAATAATCGGCGCCTATTCTTTTCTAGATTTGGAAGTTATTTATGGAAACAAGTCCAAATCAACTCCATGAAAGGAGGGGGCGGGATTGGCTTGATTGGGTGTTGGGAGGCTATAAAAGAGAGGGGGAGGGGGCGGCCAAGAGACACAACAACAAGAATAGCATACGAAATCTCTCCGATTTCGCAATTGCTCTAGTTTTCTCTCTTCCCTCTTGGCCGGCCACTTCTAGTCTTCTTCTTCTTCTTCTTTTGTGTTCTTTTCTTTCCTTGCTCTTGGTGGCCGAAACTCCCTCTTGAGGTGGTGGCCGGATCCGAGGTAGAAGGCGAGGAAGAACAAAGCCGCTTCAAGGAAGAAGAAAGGCGATCCAAGGCTTCATCCAGCAGAGGTTGCAGTCCTTAGTTCTCAGAAGATCGTTGCCCACACAACGTCCGAGAAGGAGATAAGGAATACAGCAGAAGATTCCGAGGTTCAAACTGGGTTCTTGTATAAATTTATTTTCCGCAGTTTTATTTATACTTAGAACTAAATAATTAAAATCGTAGTAATTTAGAATCGGCGATCCTGTGGATCGATCGACTTAGTCTTCTTTGAAGACCTTGTCGATTGATCCGGGAGGGATAAAATTTTTATCCTGTGGGGTTCTATGCTTCTCGGAGCAGATAGAATCCGGAACATGGGACGAAGATCCAGAACGCCAACAATAAGTAGTGTCGCCAAATCTCTCTGATCGAGAATGTATGAGAATATCATTGATAAAGACAATGACGAACCGATCCAGATACTCCAAGAAAATCCGGTTCATCAAATCCATAAATACGGCTGGAGCATTGGTGAGACCGAACGGCATCACCAAAAACTCATAATGTCCATACAGAGTGCGAAAATCTATCTTCTGGACATCCTCATCTCGTACTCTGAGCTTATGATAGCCAGATCGCAGATCAATCTTAGAGCACACACATGAACCCTTCAGCTGGTCAAATAAGTCATCGATGCGAGGCAATGGATACTTGTTCTTCACTGTTACCGCATTCAACTGGCAGTAATCACAATCGCATAGATCCATCCTATTTCTTCACAAATAGGACTGGGGCTCCCCAGGGTGAAACACTCGGACGAATGAAACCCCGATCCAATAATTCTTGTAGCTAGTCCTTAAGTTCCTCCAGCTCTTTCGGTGTCATCCGATATGGGGCCTTGGACATTAGTGTCGTGCCCGGAATTACCTCGATAGTGAACTGAACCTGTCTATGAGGTGGTAAACCAGGAAGCTCGTCTGGGAATACATCCTGAAACTCTCGGACGATACAAACATCGGAAGGATAAGAAATACCGTCTTCCTCTGTTTGCTTCAGAAACAACAGATAACCGCGGCAGCCACTGTCTAATAGTCTCTGAGCCTGAATAGCAGAGATAATAGATAATCTATCACTCCGAGTGCCAACGAATTCCCAAGCGGGTTGATCCGGAGGTCGAAAAGTAACCACTCTCGCTCGGCAATCAACTGTAGCATGGTAAGTGGCCAACCAGTCCATACCCAGAATGATATCGAATTCTGCCATATCAAGCACCTACAGATCCACTATAAGGGTATGACCGTCGAAATCCAATGGGCATTCCCTAATATGCTGATTGGTAGTCAGCTATTCACTGGATGGTAAATATACTGCTAGACTACACAATCTAATCATCGGAATTCTACTAATTTTTCTCAAAAATACTCTAGATATAAAAGAGTGAGAACTATCAATATCAATCAAAGTATCTGCATATATGGAATAGACATACCCCTGATGACCGATCCATCGGCCCGTTGTGCATCCTCCCGAGTAATCGCATAGACACGTCCAACCTCAGTGCTTGATGGCTGCGGAACCGGCTGAGAGGTAGAAGGCCACCATTCTGTCGGAAACTGACTCGGAGGAGCTGGAGTCAGAAATTGATGCTGCTGCTGCTGAGGTAGCATGTATGACTGAGGTATGGCTGGTAAATGTTGTTGTGTAGAATAACATGTCTCTGGACCAGTACAATACTGAAAATCGATCGGTGGAACTGTAGAATACTGAAAAGCAGTCGGTGGAACTGCATGATCTCTCCCCTGGAGCATATACATCCGTGGCTGGGGTGGTAGGGGTAGCTGCTGCTGTGGTGCTCTGGGCCTCTGTGTCCGTTGCGATCGCTGCTGGGTAGGACGCCCTCCCGAAGATGCAGCACCAGTAGGCTCCAGCTGAGACTTCAGAGTACACTCTCTGATCGTATGACCCGGAAGTTTGCAGTAGTAACAGATAGGATGATCCAGTGGGCAATCAACTATCATATGACTGGATGATCCGTAGCGACTACACTTCTTATTCTGATCTTTCTGGCCTGAATATGAAGTACTACGGAACTGTCCTCTAGACAGCTGTCCATTCCTCTATCGCTTCTGAGCAGTCGGCTGAGAGCTCATTTTACCACGAATGTTCTACTTTCCACCCTCTTTCTCTATCTCTCTAGATATCTACTACCGAGTCAACTTGAAAGTCAATACTCAGTC
Source organism: Curcuma longa (assembly GCF_044706935.1). Taxonomy (NCBI): domain Eukaryota; kingdom Viridiplantae; phylum Streptophyta; class Magnoliopsida; order Zingiberales; family Zingiberaceae; genus Curcuma; species Curcuma longa. Next base: position 8,104,212 of record NC_133877.1, on the reverse strand, counting down.
TAAGGCCTCTTTGTATGAGCTGATAGTAGACCCTAATATCCTGTCTCGAATGTATGCAGCAAGGCCCTGTATAAACTGATCCATCCGATCCTCGTCCTGCATCACTAGCTGTGGACAGAACTCTGAAAGTTTCTTAAATTCTGTGTTATATTCCGTAACTGACCTTTCTCCTTGCTTCAGACTCAAAAACTCTTGACGGCGTGTCCTGCAGAAGGTCGTCGGGAAATACTCTCTCTCGAATGCACCTCTGAAAGACGCCCATGTCACCTCCCACTCTCCAATTACGATCTTCTGAGTCTTTAACCAAGTAAGAGCCTCATCTCGCAAGTGATAAGTAGCCAATCCGACCTTCTCTGAGTCCGTACAATCCATATACTCATAAGTGTTCATCAAATTCTCCATCCACGACCGAGCTTTCCACGGATCAGATCCTCCATGAAATAGAGTAAAATGTTCCTTGGCCGATTTGGCCAAGGTCATAATACGGCTCTTAGCAGCCGGAGCAGATGTAGTCATATCTGGAGGAATCCCCTAGGTCTGACCATTCAGCTCTCCGATCGGAATATCACGGTTTTGATCCCGTATATCCCTCTCCTGAATAAGATCGGGCTCCTCTGACATATCAGGTCGTCTCAAGTGGCGACCTCGTCCTCGGCCTCGGCCTCGAGGTATAGGGGCCATATAATAAAACGTACCTGATACATGATCAATATAAATTTTCTACCCAACTAAAGAAATATACTAAAATACTTACAGATTTATGCCGGAGATCTTTGCCATGTCACTTCCATCTCACGATCTGCATCGAGCAACTCAAAATCCGATAAACTCGACACGACGACAAATACGACTTTCGGTTACTCGATACAAATCAATTCTGAACAAATGCTAAACCTAAGTCCTAAAATGCAACGATTAATTCCAGAAAACTAATCGTAAAACCATAATTCGATAGACTCAAAATGCGACAAACAGAACGTAAACTTATGCTCTGATACCACTAAATTGTCACGACCCGGGAGATAGCCGTCCGAAAAATTTCGGCAGCACCTCCCTAGTATCACTGACAATTCTCTGAATACAAACATATAATAAGGCCCACACGGCCTATCCATACTACAAAATATGGATTTAGACATGTAATAAAAGTAAAAGTGACCCACACGGCCACATACATATCCTACACAATGCATAAGAATGAAATTCTAATTCTACACAACCATTAAGGAATAAACTCATAAAGTAATGAAAAATCCAAAGTGTCGTAAGCGGAAACATAACAACAAATACGAAATCACGTATAGAAAACATGCTATAGTTTTGAAAACACCGAAACGAAACCAGAAGTCCGATGGTGCAGAAAAGTAAACAAGTCATACACAAGATACCACAACATACTACAACCATATCCAACACACACAAAATCCTCGTTGTGAGATGGCATAGCTGGTAGATCCCTGGCATCCTCTGTAAGATCCTACCTAATATCTGGGAAGACAGAAAAATTCCAGGGTCCAAAGATGTGAGTACAAATACTCAGTGGGTAATATAGAAAGACAGTGCATGAATAAAAGAAATAACAAAAGGATAGATACATACCAAAGGTCAACAACGTATCAATAAAGTCTCTGCAGATAATACACAACTAACATGGATCTCATGTAGTGCACCATATGAATGACATGTCAAGCATAGTGCAACAATCAAGAATCAAACAAGTAGACAATCAAAATATAGTATCAGTACGGTCCAATACATATATATCATGCACATGATGAGCATATGCATGATGTAACTGTCCCACTCACTACAGCACTCGTGCAAGCATCTGAGACTGGGATGGCCGACATCGGGGATCAGTACTCCGCGCCCTACAACAAAGTAGTCTGGTGATCCAAATCGGGGATCAGTGCTCCTCGTCTGGTGATCCCGTAGCTATGATAAGCTACATATCCTATGGCCGATATCTAACCTTTAATACTCGTCACCGACGTACCAACCATGTACTCTTCGAGTATCACCCCTATCCGGTGTCGAGGTCAAATCATCAACTTGGCTGCGTCCACAGCCATACAGCCGTCGACTGCGTACACGGCCATACAGTCGCCATCACCGCGATGGAAATAGGGTATGATAACCACCTATGTAGATATACAACTAAAGTCATCTACCATCACGATAGACCCATAACAATGGGATTTACAATCGTTATCATGCATCATGATGCATCGCTCAAATCATAGTAATCAACACCTATCATACTAATCAATAAGCGTAGGTATAAGTCATCATGATCGCAGGTATCATAAGAAAGAATCATATCAATAATGATCACAGATGTCATATCAATGATAGAAACAAACAAGATTAATAATCCAAGATCAACGGGCATAGGGACAAGTATGGTATAAACATGAGTAATGTAAAAGGTATACAAATAACAGGAAAGAGTAACATCAAGGTACCAAACTACAATGACTACAACAGAATCATGCCCTGAAAAAAGAAAGAACTGTATTGACCAAATACAGTAAATTACCCACCTGATGTATCGAAGATAAAAAAACTAGAACCCCCAGAACCCTCGTATATATCAAAATCCAAGTATCACTCAGGGTCCTACAAATACAATAAAATCATCCTAAATATCATGATATAACTAAGAAACCCTAATCAAACCAAGGTTAGTTTAATTCCATTTACTTAACCTATTTCAGGTTAGACTAATCCAACCATTAGGTTTCTATTATTAGGATTTAATCAAACAATCAATTAGCTGCATTAACAATTTAATACAATTAATTTTGTATTTAATCAAACACCTAATAATATCATGAATAGAATATTAATCAAATTCATTTACCCCACTTAGTTAACCTAATCAATCTAATCCTATAAAACTAAATCGTACAGTATCATCAAGACTGATCAAACACATCCAACAGTAACTCAACAACCAAACCCCCAATTAGAAGCATTGGTAATTGCCATCCAAGAATATCTGATTAGCAAGAACTAAATAGGATCATTCCTTTTACCATAGATCTACATATAGCCTAGCAAACTCACAACCAGCTCTAATTAAGAATTTACTTCAATTCCGATCAGAACCTTTGCCCTAGCTCAGATCTGTCCAAATCCTGCCCAATTCCAAGCTCCCTTGTGTTCTGCAAAACCAAGGTATACACAGAACCATACAAGTTCAATAGATCCAAAATCTGATCAACTCAGTTTACACAAATCTAACCAAGAAGAACCGGTATTACCAAACAAACTTACCCATAGATCTATGCCCTAATCCAACTCTGATCAGCCCAAATCCCTAGCTTCGGTTCCTCCTCTGCCAAAATCCACAGAAATCCCGATCAAATCGCATCCCAGTAGAATCGGCTGAATCCAAAATTGCTAGGAATTCAAATCAAACCCTAGATAAATCATAACAAGGCTTACCTCACCGATCCCTTGATGCCCTAGATCCTTGGTTCCGAATCCCTAGCCGCGCTTAACACAATCGCCGCCGGCCAAGAACCAGATCTGAGTTCAATTCAAAACCAACTCTGAAATCCAAGAAAACTACAGATATAAGCCTAAGAACTCTATGGATCCAAGAAACCGAAGAAAACCAACACAGATCTCAACTCAACTTACCGATCTCTTTTCTTGATTCGCCGACAAACCCGCGGCTCAGATCCAACTCCACACCCAATCCGAACTTCCTCCGGCGAGATTCGAGCTCCAACAACCCACCCTGATCGCCAGCGTTCCTCAACACCAGCAGCCTTCGCCCTCGTCGCGCGATCAGGAACCAGGAAGGAGAACAGAGGACGAGTGTAGTGAAGCAGAGGAGTTGATCACGATTTTGAGGAAGGAATCGCGAACACTGTTGCTCCTTATAGGATGTTGGCTTAACGGGTTTCGGTTTAGATCCAATAAGATTGGATCCAATACCCTAATAGCTATTCAACCCATTAATCAATACCCATTATCCCATGATTAGCTAATTGGGCCTTCTAATTGGGCTGGTTAACTTGGGCTATTGGGCTTCTAAATTAGGTTCTAATTTAGCTTTAGTTAATTAGCTTAATTTAGTTTCATTTAACCGGTTTAAGACTTAATTTTAATAAGGGTAAATTATACAAATTACCCCTAAAGGTTCGGTATTTTACACTAAGTATTGGATCGAGGTTTTATTTATCCTTCTTATCGATTTAGACTTTTCTTCTTTCTTTCTTTAATTCGTTGTAGGTTTTTGAGATTTTTCTCTCATGGGTTCACATCAGTTGGTACAGAGCTTTGGTCTTTTAAAATCAATTTGGTTATCCTTTTCTTTTTGTGCTTGAATCTTTACCTATTTTGTTTATCATTTGATATTTATTGTTATCATTTCTTTCAATCCTTGTAATTCTTATTTTCTTGTTCCTATAAAAAAGAAAAAAAATTATTTTAGGCTAAAAAAAGAGAAAAAAAGAAAAAAGGGGAAAGAAAGGGAGGCCGAAATTTTGAAAATAAGAATAAAAGGTAAAAGTAACAAAAGGTGAGTATAGAGACATTGTTATTTCTATACTTGTATTTTTTTACTACCCTTTATCTTTCAATTCAGTATTTCTTTCAAATTTTGACTTGATTTAATTCTGGCACTTGCCAAGATTAAGTTTAAACAAATTTCTTTTCAGCTTTTATTTCAAGTAACTTTAACTTTTAATTCTGGCTCTGCCTAGATTATGTTCTGGCAAATTTTCTTTCAGCTTGTATTTTAATTCTGGCACTACCTAGATTCTATTTTTGTTGTTGTGGATAGATTTTCTAAAATGACTCATTGTATTCCTTGTAGGAAAACAGATGATGCTAACCATATTACTGATCTATTCTTTAGGGAGAATGTGCGACTTCATGGAGTGTCAAGAAGCATAGTTTTCTATCATGATACAAAGTTTCTAAGCTACTTTTGGAATACCTGATGTGCGTAGGGTATACATGAAGTTTTATTACTTTCAATGCATATTTTTTTGCATTTCACGATATTATCTTATGTTTATCACATCCTTTATCCACACATTAGGCGTATTTTCTCCATTTCCTAGTTCGGAGATCTGCTCTTGTATTTATGTATTTGTAGGATGTAATTGGAGCAAAATAAGGCGAGATGGAGATTAAACGAAGACAAGGCAAAGCATGGCCGTGCCTACAAGGCACGGTCATGTTCCATCATCTTGAGGGGTCGTGCCTCACCACCCGAGCCACACTAGCCAGCAGCCGTGTCCACCAGACACGACCGTGCTTCCATTCAGATCAGTTGCTCCTGAGGGTCATGCCTCCCAGGCACGACCATGACCCCTACCAGAGCCGACCAAGCTTGAGGTCATGCCCCAATTTTCAGCAAGATCCAACTTGGCGCTGTGCCTAAGCACGGCCGTGCTTCATTTCCAGAGAAGAGCCAGGACAAGGTTGTTCCTAACAGGCACGGCCATGCCTGTTTCCTTGAAGCACGTTCGCTCTTGGCCGTGCCTATCAGGCGCTGCCGTGTGATGAAACGAGATGGGCATGTCTCCTAGGCCGTGCCACAAGGCATGGTCGTGTGGCGTGCGACTGACAGCGAGGACATATAAATACCCCTCTTATTTGCCCTAAAAAGGGTGGGAGTCCTTAGAGGTGATTGAAGGCCACCATAACCGCCATTCGGAGCAAGAGTCAGCGATCCATTCATCCGTTCGGGACTACTCTACCGCATCCATCCACCGTTGACGAGGAGATTGCAAGACCAAGAAGATCACATTGATTGATAAGTCTTATTTCCTTTTCTATTTCATATTTAGAAGTAAGATGTATTATTTTTACTCTTCTTCATGTTGTATTCCCTCCGTCATGGAGTAGATCTTAGATTCTAGGATGTAGGAGGAATCGAGGTGTATATTGATGATTGTATCTATGGATTTGTTATTTGTCATGTTCAATGATATGTTTATGCATTGCTATGTAGATTCGTGCCTTGTACTTATTTGATAATATGTCTGTGAATGGTATGATTTCATATGGATGAGGGTGAGTTATAGTTTAATGGAAATCTTAGGATTGTATGACCGGGGTGCCTTGTGACAGAAGGTGAACCTTTAACCGGACCTTTCAAGGAGATTCTTAGACTACGATGAATCTTTATGAGACGGTTATTGATTGCTAGGAAGATTTTCTTAATTGGGTACTCGGTGACAGAGGGTAAGATACTAGTAGTATTGTTGGAGTTCTCAGTGACAGTGGGAGAGCTATAGAATCAGGCTATCTAGGTGTCATCTCGGACTAGTGCTCGTAACATTAGAGTATTAATGATTTAATTCCGACGAACCTGACGAGGTCTAATTGGATATTTTGGTTAGAATCTCTATAATTGTATAATCATTGAGGAATGGTAAGGAGTCCATGATTAATTAACCATAATATTGAGGAATCCGAAGTCCTAGGATCGTTTCCCTAATCCTGTCACTTAGTTGATTTCTCTTCGATTGAGGTCTAGGAACTTGATTTCACACTCACTTTCCCATCACCAATCCAAATTACGTGAACTCCCAACTCTTCTTGTGTTAGTTTAGTGATTGATTCCACGGTCCCTGTGGTTCGATATCTTTTTATTACTTGATGACATCCCGTATACTTACGGGAAGACATCAAGTTTTTGGCGACGTTGTCGGGGACTGTGCGCTATTTTTGACTAGGCTTTTACATTAAGAGTCTTTTCCATTTATACATTTGCTTCTATTTAATTCTTTCTCTTTTCCCTTATTGGTATAATTCTTTGCAGATTTTTTTTATTATTCTTGAAGTTTAATAACATATTCTTTTATTGTGCATGCGTAGGTCCAAACAAGTGGAGTTTTCTTTCGACCTTGAAATCGAAAGAACCTACCGGAGGAGGTTTTGCTCTCAAAGACTTGACATTCAAGAAGATACATCAGAGACCATGCTGCACCACAGGTTAGAGGAATGACATTTTGTATCGCCGCACCAAACATTGAGGCAACTAACTTCAAAATTAAATCGGGATTCATTTCAATAATACAACGAGGCGAACCTAATGAAGACCCAAACTTACATTTGAAAATGTTATCAGACAATTGTAGTACTATGAGAATCCAAGGAGTCAGTTATGATGTTATCAGACTTATGTTATTCAGATTCTCACTTAGAGATAGGGCGAAATCATGATATTATTCTCTACCTCCTAATGGAATTACTGCTTGGGAGCAGTGTGAACAAGTTTTTCTCAACAAATTTTAACCCCAAGTAAGACAGTCCACATGAGAAACATGATCTCAAGTTTCATGTAGCTAGATGGAGATGTAACGCCCGCCCTTACGTGAGCCTAGACGGACGCTACAGTTTGCTTTCATTCATTCATACAATTAATCACATAAGAAAAACCATAAAACTTCGCAGCGGAAACATAAAACCTATAACATGGCAGTGATTTCATATGTGATAAATAAAACTTATTATGCATATATTGTCTAGATATTAAGTTCTAATTAGAAACATCTTAGCATATTATTTTTTTAAAAACCAAACATTCAACATAAAAGCAATCCAGACATTCAGTATGCAAGTATAAAATTCATATTGCCAGGAACTCTGCCACGTCACCACCACACACATCATTATCAGCCCTTTCCTGCTGCTTCCCATTGCTTAGCGATTTCTATTTGGCTCTACAACATAAGAAAGAAAACTATAAGCACAAGGCTTAGTAAGCTCCTTTCCTACTCACCAAAAATCAATCGTCACATAAAGCATAATATTTACATCACATAATGAACACATAACATGGAAGCACATTAACTTTGCATAAAGCACATAAACATTCTTTCACCTTATCATTGAAATCATATACATATAAAATGCTGAAAATGCCCTTTTAAAAATATATTATCATAATAGATAAACATAATCATTATCATTGTTTGGGGTCCTCGGCTTGTACCCATTCATTCTTTGCGCGCTTCATTCCAAGTCAGTACGAGATAGCTAATATCCACTACTCGGTTACTAGGTCTTCTCAAATGTCCTTCGACCTAGGGCCGTTCTTAAGGTGCCCATCCCTTGGATCCCTTTCAGGATCCGGTACAAGCCATGCATTAAAGTAAAATAATGTACATGCTTTCTTTTCCTTTTCATCATGAATGTTCCTTAACATTTCCTTTTCCACTTCAAGCAAATGCCCTTACGAGCTCAGGAGAGGGTTCGGGCATCGATAAGAGGCATCTTACTGTTCGGCTTAGGGATGAAGAATTGGGGAGAAGCGAAAGGTAAAAAGAACATCATGTGCGGCGGTCTCAGATTCAGCGAAAGACTCGTCATGGACCTTAGACCTTAACTTAAGGGAGAGGGAGTTATAATGCAGAAGGAAGACTACCTCGGACTCGGGAGCTACAGAGAACTAGCGTAGAGATGCCAGCGAACTCTGTCAAGATTCACTCTACATCGCACCGCACCTGCTACTCTTTGTTTGACGTACGAGTCATGTGAATGGTCTTTCTTTCATTTGGAGTACGCGAAAGGGATTGATTACTGGTGCACGACCCACCATTCGATAGGTTAGACTTCAAGGACTGGGGTTATCTTAGAATGAGACCCAGGCAGCTGCTCCAGTTGTAGTCCTTTCTGTCTCCGTAGTTCCCGGAGAGGTTAGGAGTACTTCTGATTATGTAGCTCAACTTTTAGGAGAGGAGCTCTTTCCTTTCGCGCAAGAAAGATCGGACTACTACGCTCCTATTACACTCGTAGTCTCTGAAGCAGGTGCCCTAACTGCCGCTGCCCTAACCTGTAGTCTGTACCCTGATGAGTGAATCCGAGTGAATTAACAGATGGGACGTAGTTCATATATGAGCAAGTCCCCTATATAAAGAAGTCAGAGGGAATGGAAAGAGTGAGAAAGGCAAAGAAAAAAAAGTAAAAATTAGATTTAAATACTCCTAACTCATTTCATTTCCCCAAGTTTTTCAATTTCTTCTCACTTCAACTATAAAATCCAATTGCTCTACTTGAACAATCCAATTGCTCTACTTGAACTTGAACTTTGTAAGGGCAGAATGAACGACTTAAGGACTCAAGCAAGATTTAGGACTCTTGGGGTTCCAGTGAGTGGCCTAAAGGAATTACCGGTCTTAGGAAGGAGCCGAAGAAAGGCGAGCCACAGAATTCACAGGACTCAGCTGCACATTCATCTCTAGAGGGGCTTGTTCTCGAATACCTGTTTGCAAGTGAATCACGATATAATGTTCTTTCTTCCTTTTGTTGCTAATGTTGCAGAACTTCTATCCTTTTTAACGGAATCCTTTACTGCGGGAACTATCATACCTATGGACGATACCAGAGAAAGAAAAGGAAATAGGTCTAACAACGCTTCTTCCCTGACTATTGTAATTTCACCCACCCGCTAAAGCAAATCAATATTTGTTTGGAACCCGTAGCAAATGAAATCAATCCGAAAAATGCATCAAAAGAAGGGGCTTTGAACAGTTTCTCTTAACTAAAAGTGGTAAGAAACCGCTAGTCCATTGTATTATATACTTTATTTCGAGATGCCCCAAGGGGTGAAGCTCTTATGTCTGCTGGTGCTGTCACATAATAAATATCTTCTTTTTTTCCGCGCGGTAAGTCTTTTTTGAAGGGAATGCTATGATGTGTAAGCACGGAACTCTTAGACCTCCCACCCTAAGGGAAAGGTAAATAAAGAAAGAGAAGGATCCCCAACCTAGCTTGTGTAGCCTATGCGAAGCAAGCCGAAACTGGTCTGGGAATCGCCATTAGCGGTCAAAGCATTGATTCTAAGCCTGTACTCGATCGGCAGCAGAAAATCCTGTTAAGGCTCACGAGAAAGTAAGTAGTCGACTGGGATTTGACCTTCGAGTGGGAATTTGCTTATATAAGCAAGTGTAGCGAAATCACCTCCGGATCAAAATCACACTTTTTCCAGCTTTAAATAGAAATCCATCCGGGTGAGAATTCAATCAGCTCTTCTCTCGTAGGCCTAATTGCACCACTCCTTCTTACCTTCCGCCTGCCGTCTCCCTCTTGCTTTGCTAGCATCCTTTGATAAGGAAGTTGAATGAGCCGGGCCTTTTTGAGAGACTTTTGGAGGGTTTATTATAGCTCGCGTCAGAGCCCCCAGCCTTTTTTATTTCTAATCAATAAGGCCTTTAAACTTGAACTTGACTTTATGGGAATTTGCTTGTAATCTTTGTTTTAGCTTCGCTAGCTTTCCTTTTCAACTTCATAAATTCAATAGTAAGAATATAGATACGGAAAGGTTTATAAGCGGGGATAGGACTTGCTAAAGAAGCTGGAGATCTTACTAGGAAAGAAAGAGGAAAAGAAACAGGAGATCTTACTAGCAGAGAGGTGCAGTTCATTCTTTTAGGAAAGAGGTGCTGTTCATTCAGTTAGGAAAGAGGGAGAGGTGCTGTTCATTCAGTTAGGAGAGTAGGAGAGAGGTAGAGGTCCCGTTCATTCTTTTTCATAGGTATGACTTCCTAACCTACAGGATCCTCTATAGTCAATAGACAATAGAGAGAGTGCATAAGAAAGAAGAAGAAGACAATAGAGAGAGTGCATAAGAAGAAGAGTTGAGCCTAGAACCCCAGATAGACTGGAGCCAAAGATAAGATAGGGTAGGAGTGACCAGATAGACAGACTGGAGCCAAAGAAAAGAAAGATAAGAAAGATAGGGTAGGAGTGACCAGATAGACTAGAGCGAAAGAAAGATAGGGTAGGAGTTAATTAAGGGAGATTCGAACCTCAAATAAGATTGATTCCTAAGAGTGAGCCTAAGATTTCTTGTGACAAATATGTGTACAAGTATGATGTGAGAAAGAAATATGTTACAAGTCAAGTATGATGAACTAGTGAGATGACAAAAGAAAGAAATAGACAAGTATGATGAACTAGCTGAACTAGAGCGTACCGAGCCGAGTGAACTAGCGTACCGAGTTCCATTCGATGCCCATTCGAAGCCAGCCCTTAATATAATAAAGCAAGTTGAGCGAAGCCCTTTCTTATCTTAATGTTGAGCGAAGCCCTTTCGTAATAAAGAAAGTTTAGTTATTCATTCGAAGCCAGCCCTAGCAAGTTGAGTTCTTAGAATAGAAGCAAGTTGAGTTCTTATATTAGAAGCAAGTTGAGCTCTTATCACATCTACGGATTACTCTTATGGATATGACTCTTATGGAGTAGTAGTTCCTTAATGGATTACTCTTATGTTATGGAGTAGTAGTTCCTTAATGCCAGCTTTCTAGGCTCCTCACCTCGAGCAATAGTGTAGTGTAGAAGTATAATAAAGGTAGAAGTCGTCAATAATAAAGAAAGAATTAATTGCTGCCGGATAATTTTAACTCCAAGAATTAATTGCTTTTATGCCGGTAAAGGTAGGTAAAAGAGAGGGAGGGCAGATTGAGTAATTGCTTTTATGCCACCTAAAATCAATATAAATTCAGATTGAATTGAGTAATTCCTTTTATTTTATGCCACCTAAAATCAATATAAATTCAGATTGAGTAATTAGTAATAGCTTTTATGCTATGCCGGTCGAGTAATTGCTTTTATGCCGGTAAAAGGGAGGGCTGGGCGGATTGATTAATTAGTAATAGCTTTTCTTCCGGAGAGAGGGCAGGGGGACAATGAGAAGAAGGCTGGCTGCATGAGCCAATAGATTGACCATGAACAGAAAGCGCCTGCAGCAGATGACTTTATGAACAGAAAGCGCCTGCAGCAGATGACTTTCTCTGCTAGGGCGGGATCCATTGGGAAGAGGATCTCGCAGGTTATTTTATTCCAGGTTATTTTATTCATAGTACGCTTACAGAGATCTTTAGAATTGAATTGAAGTACGCTTACAGAGCTCTTTATATTCTATTTTCACTCTGAACCCGGGCAGGGGCATCCGCAAAGGAATAGAATAGAAGAAAGCCTCAGTTGGGATTTGGCTCAGTTGGGATGTGAAAGGAATAGGAAAGCCTTGCCTCAGTTGTGAAAGGAATAGAGGAAAGAAGCCTTGCCTCAGTTGGGATTACAACGACCGGAGCGACTCATATGTTTTAGAATGTTTTAGAGTTATATAGAGATATGGTTTAGAGCAGAGGAAGAGCGAGAACTGGCTTACTGCATGCATATGTTTTAGAGCAGAGGAAGAGCGAGAACTGATGGGCGTTTGATTGGATGGCTTGGCATTGGAGTTTGATTGGATGGCTTGATTGGAATTGGATGGCTTGGCTCCTGTCAACGGCGTTTGATTGGCTCCTTGCTTCATTCCTGTCAACCAAGCGTATAAGTTATTCTGTAGGGTATTTTGCTTCGGTAAAGGTTTATTAAAAGACTGAGCTCGTTAGTTTGATTTCTTATTGAACAAAAAAGGTGAGCTGTCTTAAAAGAAAGACAAGGTTTGCTTTATTAAAAGACTTAGCGATTGCTCTTTCATTTTCTCTTGCGGGTTCTTATTCTTAAGTTTGATCTCACTTACCTTACAGCAATGCTCTTGCCTTCAAGTGAGCGATTGCCTTCGGTAGGGTATTGAGTTTTCTGGCATGAAAGATCTTTCTTATTGAATTGAAAAGGTTTCTTAATAGTAAAAGACTGAGCGATTGCCTTATTTAAAAGACTCAGCTCTTGCTGGGGTTCTTATTCTTAAGTTAAGTGAGCGATTGCTGGGGTTCTTATTGCGGGGTTCTTATTCTGTAGGGTATTTTGCCTTGAACTCTTCACCTAAAGACCTAAAGTAAAGTAAAGGGTATCCGGTCCGTGTCTTTTTGTTCTTAAGCGACTGAGCTGAAAGTAGTGTAGTTAGCTTAAAAGACTGAGCTGAAAGTTGTTAGAGGTTCTTATTCTGTAGGGTCTTTTGCTGGGGTTACTTATTGTTGGGGCTCTTTTGAACTCAATTCTATTGATATTCAAATATTGAACTCAATTTGATATGAGTTCCTGCTTTTAGTCTTCTTTGGTTACTGAGAGGGAGAGGATTGATTGATATACTACTATTGAACATATAATTTGATATGAGTTCCTGCTTTGGTTACTGAGAGGGAGAGGTCTTCTTGGTCTTCAGTGAGAGGTCTTCCTATAAAGGGTCCGATATATGGTCCGATATATAGTATTATAAAGATCAAGGGTCCGATATATGGTATTTTGCCTGCTTATCTTTCTTCTTGAAATGAACCTAATTAGGATATATGTTATAGTATTTAGCCGTTCCTGCTTATCTTGAAATTCAAATAAAATGAGTTCAACTCCAGATGAGATAGACTCTAAAGGCGGTTGGATGAGATAGACTCTAAAGGGAACTAGGGTAGGGTCTTGTATTCCTCTTTTTCTTGGTCTTGAAATGAAACTCAAATATACATAAATGAATTTAGTGAGACTCCAATTAGTTCAACTCCAGATAAGAGAGATAGAGACCACATAGGATAGGGTTGCCTTAGACCACATAGGGAACTAGGGTAGGGTTGCCTTAGACCACATAGGGTAGGGTTGCTCTTCCTCTTCAAATTCAAATAAAATGAGTTCAACTCCAAATGCCAGATGAGAGAAGAGAGACTACATAGTGACTGAGTTCAACTCCAGACTCCAATTAGTTCAACCCCAGATGCCAGATTCCAGATGAGAGATGAGAGAAGAGAGACTACATAGTGACTGAGTTGAACAGAGAGACTACATAGTTCAACTGTAAGATGAGAGAGACTCTAGAGTACCATAGGGATGAGAGAGAGTAATTGCCATAGGATAGGGACGAGTCATTCTATACCTACTTCTCTAGAGTCGCTTGGTTAGACTGAGAGGGATTCGGTATACACTAGGTGCGTGCACGAAACGATCAAACAGAATAAATACTTGGTTTTGCTTTAGTGAGTTGGAGAAGAAGAATAGTAACTTGGAGTAGCTTAGCTCTTTTTTTGAGTAGTAGATAAATCGTAGCTTGAGTAGTGGAGAAAGAAATTTAACCTCTATGCTCTTCGCGCACCAGACGTGTTCAGTCATAATATATAGGTTAGGTGGCGGATGCATTACCAATGGCATACTTTCTTTGTTCAGATATGCGATACCATATGAATGAACATTTGCCAATTGAAGTGAGGGAGCATTGTGTTAACTTGCTTTGCTTATAGGGTGTATTTTATCTTAGGTTGACTTCTATCTCGTTAGGTTGAGCTTCTATTTCGTTAGGTTTGTGCGTAGCATTTTAGCTACACATTCAATTTCAGGGGATATCGATATCAAAGATAGAAATATAGCCCGTGCTCCGACTCCTATTCTATCCCCGGGGTTCGCGTGGCTTTTGGTGCTATTTATAGTATATACCTAGGGCCCTGGGTCAGTTCGTAATTATAGTTATGGGTCAGTTCGTAATTATAGTTATGGAGGGATGGAATTTGCTTAAGTTGCTTTTAGTGTGTGGTTTGGTGCAAAAGAAAGAGCTTTAGGTTGGTGTGCTCCCTACTTTCTTAAAAGAAAGAGCTTTAGGTTCAGGTGTGCTCGAAAGAGCTTTAGCCTTCGTTATCCGGATTTCTGTGTCCCCACTCCACTTTTTGAATATTAAAAGAAAGAGCTTGAGCTTCAGACTTCGACTTAATCGAAAGAGCTTGAGCTTCAGACTTGGACGGAGGGGAGGGTTGCTGTGTGGGGTGCCTATAACTCGAAAGTTCTTTTTATAACTCGAAAGGGTACAATTAATGTAGGGGTATTTTATCTCACTTACCTTACCCTTAGGGGTATCTCACTTACCTTACCTTAAGGAACTGCTTTAAGGCTCGGCTCTCTTTTGAAGCTAAGCTCGAAAGGCTCGGCTATCTCATAGGATAGGGTCTTTTTAAGTGAAGTATAGGGTCTTTTTAAGTAGTGCATCATAAGTAGTGCATCATAAGCATAAGATGGGTTTGCTCTTTTTAAGCCCGAAAGCCTCTAGCAAAGCATAGGGAGTGATTCTACCGCGAAGGAGATTCATTCAGTAGGGTAGAGGAAATAGTGCCTTGTAGATTAAAGCGAAGGAGATTCATTCAGTAGGAAATAGTGCCTTGTAGATTCATTCGAGTTCGGGTCGGCATTAAATAAAGTAAGAGAATATAGCAGCTAAAGTAGTAGCGCTCGGAGAAGGAGTCTTTTTAAACTGAATTAGATCCGACATAGCTGTTACTGTACCAGTAGTTCAAATGTAGATATTAGTTCAAATATGGCTATTCATATTGAAGAAGTCATAAGATAGGGTTTCAGAAGTCATAAGATAGGGTCTCATTATCCCACATAGCTGTTACAGTAGTTCAAATGTATATATTCATATTGAAGAAGTCATAAGATAGGGTAGAATTTTATTATATAGTATATAGAGATGAGATAGGGTTTCATTATATAAGATGCCAGATGCCCACTACGCTCCATTCTATTAGAATAGAAAAGATGCCCACTACGCTCCATTCCATTAATGGTAAAGCCCATTTAGTTTACCACGTAGCTCAATGGTAAGTAAAGCCTATTGAGTTTAGTTGCGCAGCCGACGAGAGGACTCATTTAGTTGCGCAGCCGACGAGAGAGAGGACTCAACTCCAGTAAGAGGTGACAGGGCTAGGCTAGAAGAGTAAGAGGTTCCAGGGATAGAAGGTACAGTAAGAGGTTCCAGGGCTAGAAGGCAGAGATTAAGATCAGCAGACAGAACAGAACTAAGTACAAGTCAAAGGTGACAAATCACTATAACTATGAGTTCGTACAAATCACTATGAGGTCGTAGTTCAACTTGGAAGAGATGAGTTAGACGTTATTATTATACTATTGCGATGAGTTCTCCGTTCTTATTATACTCTAGCGATGAGCTTATTATACTCTTTCGATAAGTCCTACGGAAAAGGTTCCGTTCCATGCTTCTCTAATAAGGTTCCGTTCCGGTAAGGTTCCATGCTTCTCTAATAAAGAGGAGTGAAGTTCAGTTAAAATAAATAAGATAGATGAGTTAATAAAGAGGAGTGAAGTTCAAATCAATTAGTTAGGGCAGGAAACTTACTTTTATATTAGGGAGTGAAAATCCTATAATATAGATTAGTTGATTAGTTCGGGTAGATTAGTTCGGGGAGCTCCAGGAGTTCAGGTCAAATCAATTAGTTAGGGCAGCTCTAGGAGTTCAGTAGTTCAGTTAGTTAGGGCAGCTCTAGGAGTTCAGGTCAAATGAGATAGATTAGTTCGGTCAGTTCAAATCAATTAGATTAGTTTAGTTCGGGGAGCTCCAGTAGTTCAGTTCAAATGAGATAGATTAGTTCGGGGAGCTCTAGGTCTAGGAGTGAAGTTCAAATGATCATTTCAACAAAACAGAGTTGACAGAGTTGAGTAAGAAGACCAGTTAGAGCTGGTAAGAGAGGAGACCTGGACGATGGCCTGGCTAAGTTCCAATCAGCTTTTCGTAGGCGAATGACTGAGAGTTGTAGTTGTCTTCTATGCCGACCAGAACAAAATGAAATAGAAATAAATGAAACAGAACAAGAAAGAGAAGAAAATGAAATGAAAAGACAAGGAAGAATCACTTCCGATGCATTCCCACACGATCCTGTGCCTCTGCTCCGCTACTTGGAGAAGTCCACCCCTGGACCGCTGCAGATGACTCAAATAAACTAAACATAAATAAATGCATTTAGTGAGCTGAGCATAATGAGCTATGAGCGGAGCCTAAAAAGAAGTTTCATTAAGAAGCAGATGACTCAAATATACATAAATGAATTTAGTGAGCTGAGCGGAGCCTAAAAAGAAGTTTCATTAAGAAGCACTCTTTAGTTAAGGGTATCCAGCCCTCTTTTCTTTTAGTTATTTGTTTGTTAAGATAAGAGTATTTTGTATTTAGCCTTTTGTGTCTTCTTAATCGACTTAATCGACAAGGGACGGGATTTAGCCTTATTAAGAGACTGAGCTGAGACTGAGCTTTTGCCTTCGTTATCCGGATCCGGCTTTTTGTGTCTGTGCTACTGGTTCAGGTGTGCTCCGGTGTGCTCCCTCGATTAAGACTTGGACTTAGGTTCGGGTATTGACTTTTGTAAGAAGTGAGGCCACATCGATTCTTTTGCCTTCTTTGTCTTCCGGTACATACAAGTAGGGGTTGGGGTTGAACTTCATTCTATATGCGATGCGTTCCAGCTATGAATAGCGTTCCAGCTCATAATAGCTCAGTTCTGTGTTTTTGTTTTTGTTACAGTAGGGGTAGGGGTAGGGGTTGGGGTTCAACTCGAGGGGTACAATTAGAGTATGGGTTTAACTGCAGATGAGAGAGATAGATAAGAGACTAGGACGTACCAGTACCCTAGGGATTGAACCTTCTTGAGCCTAAGATCAGGAATTCGAAGTGAACCTGAAGTCGAAGTTCAATTTATTATAGAAGGAGATAAATAGCCCCAAAGGCTATTTACGACTAAGGAGATAAATAGCCCCTTTGGCGTAGACTAATCCGTCTTACTATGATATAAAGACCTCAGCTATGCTGAGTAGAAGAAATAGCCAAAGGGGCTATTTACGACTAAGAGCCCTAAAAGATATAAATTCCGCCTTACTATAATATAAGTTCTAGACTATATTATATTAAGATTCAACCCTTACTATATATTGGGATACGAAAGATCTACAGCAAATTATAGTATTACGAACTTAATATATATACGGGGTGTACCTGATATGTACGTTCTCTTTCCTAACTTTAAAACGAGCTATCTAAAGAGGCCCTTTTGGTCGAGCCTATTCAGTTCTTCCTTTCGAGCCTCTCTCACCCCGCCCCTGGCACTTTTCTTTTTCTTACTCTTCGCTCGCCTACTCATACCTATTACTCTTTCCTAAGGTAGCTTGCTCTGCATCAGTCAAGGTTGAATTCGTTACTTCAAGAGTCCGCCCCTGATGCACACATCCCTCATAGTCACTGGTCGTTCGCTCCTTCCTGTCTTGACTTAGGGCTTTGGACCAATATATATACAGGGCCGACGACTGGACGAATTCACTCACTGCTCGAATGATGGGGACACTACTTTCTATCTATCTAATAAGAAAGAGTACTTCAGTGCTTTGCTTTCTTTGTTATTCCATCTTTCGTATGCGGATTTCTTCTACTATACCAGTATAGCTGCTCTCTTCTCTATAGTATAGCAGCTCCGTGCCCCCCCTTTCCCATTCGGACTGAGGGGGCGACGATAAGGAGCGGCTGAGACTTGTAGTCGGTCTCGCCTCAGGCGTTCAATAACTCGATCAAGCAAGCCGCTTCTTAAAGCGTCCAAAGAAAGGATTGCCAAAGAAAGAGAGAAAGTAGAAAGAGAGACCCGTCGTGACCTCGGGCCTTCTATACTTCTGCTTCAAGCAGGAATCAGAATGAGGAGTTCGCTCGTCCTATCCACCGAAGTCCGAGAAAGCCGATCCCATGCGTCTGCTTAGCTACGTTCTATAGTGCCGTGCCATGGAGCTAGCCTAGGTCCCGAGAGACGCTTCGCCCTTGTGTTTGAGTAGTAGTTGTGCCGAGAGAGCGTAGCTTGAGCACTGTCACATAGGCGTCACTCTGTTCGCTCCTAGCCCTCGTCGTCTACTGCTTCTTTTCTTCTCTGCCGACTCTTGCTCGGGACGGGTCTCCGCTCCTCCTCTGGATGCGCTACCCTAACTGATTTGCTGCCAGTGAAGGCATGATCCTGGGTCTAGTCCTCCTTCCTTTCTGAATTCCGCGACCTGGAAATATATAGTAAGGGCCGCCAGAGCACTCATTTGACACGAGCCAGTATAGACTCATTTCCACAGACAAGAGCACTCATTTCCCCTTTCAATCGCATATTACTTGAGACCGATATAGCGGTGAGCACTTCCATACGAGCGGTGAGCATGCCACTCGCTCCTTTACTAGGTAGAGTGGATCCCTCCTTTCAAGCAAATTAGCCGCCGCTCCTCTGTCCCTCAGTCTCTGCGTCGTTTCACTCGCTCCTCTTCACGGGTTATAGTCAAGTTCCTCAGGTCTCATCTTGTTGGAGATGGATTGATCTCGTGTGATAGGACAGAGCATTTCTTCGTGTGATAGGTCATTTTCTTTCTTCTTTCTTTACTTTATTAGTAATGGTTGGTTTGATAGGTCAGGATTATATTGGGTTGGAAGCTCTGATCTTGGTTGGATCGCTCGTGACTTTCGTCATTTTGCGAGGAGCGAAGTTTAGCGCTTTCGAACTTGTGGCATGGTAGTTCGCCTTGACCTCTTTGTCCCCTAGCCCATAGGTTTCTGCTTCCTCTCGTTGGCATAGATGTGCTCAGAAAAAGAGTAGCGCGGATAATCTAACTTAGAGGCTGGTGAGGGCGGCCTAATATAAAAGTAAATCGTTGACTTATTGTTCTTATAGGGCAAGACTAAACTCTCTCCAGATGATCCCTTCGTGAACGGACCCCACTCACTCTTATAAAAGCAAGAACTGCCGAGGATGAAGTAGTGAGCCTTCTAGGTCTGATGATAGGTCTTCGGGGGAGGGTTAGCTTGAGTCTCAGTTCGACTTGCATTAGTCACGCAGGCTATCTTCTCCACTATTATCCACTATTGCAATATGATCCACTAAGAGATGATTTGATATGTTCTTACATTGCATTAAGCATATAGGTTGAGTTGGACTTCTTTCCTTCGCGAGGGCTCCAGCTTTTCATCTCACTCTTCCGGTCTCCAATCAAAGGCCGGCTCCTACTCCCTGGGCACTCGGCCAACTCCCAATAGCAATAGCTTAAGTAGTGAATGGAACTACGGTCCAATGGTCTAATACCAAAGAGCAAGAGGTTCGTGAAAGCGCCTTCTTCTTCTTATAGTTCCTAGTCATCTTACTCAACGGGATAGAAAGTAGTAGATCCTTTCTACTGTTCATGCCCGTCCTGCTACAAGGTCATAGTGTGGATTCAAGCTCAGGTCTTCAGAAGAGTGACTCTTTGCGTCACTATCGTTCGCTCCGCCCCTTTGAGTGCACGACTCATATTTTGATTTATAAAATAACTATCTCCATGTGCCTGCTGATGAAGCAGACCGATAACTAGTGATTCTCCACCGCGTCACTTCGCTCCTCCTTCTTTCTGATTGGTTTGGGACTCTGAGGCCCCGAAGAGGGAGTGTCGCTTCATCCACATATGCTGGAACAAGAACCTAACTTTAAAGGCTCCCAACCTATGGGAGAGGGCTAAAGGTACGTTGTGATTTACTTCTCGCCAGAAATGGGATCCACTTTATATTCTGTAACAGGGAGAGGTTTTCAAGTTAGCTTTTCCTAGCCATCTCTTTCTCTCTTCATCCCAAAGTAGATCTCTCTTTCATGGTCGTTGACTGCTCTTCTAGAAGGCGAAGCTAAGCCAGCCTCTCCTATTGCCTCGAACCTCGAGCTTCAGCTCAAATAGATCTCTTTGCCACCCCGTCGGAAAGACTGGAACTAGACCAAAGGGCGACCAAAGGAGTGTCGCCGTCAGAACCCATAGTGGATTCCCCTGTCAGAGTGAGTTCTCCTTAGTCCGGATCTTCTCTTTTTAGATCTAGTTCTTTACCCGTTGGAGTCCCCTCTTACTGTATTTGACTCTTGTTGGACATGCTGACGGGCAAACCGATCCTGCTCATAGGGTCTCAAAGGCAAACTGAACCTGCCACTAAAGCAGCTGACCGAGCTCATAGGCTCCAAGGCCAGAGGGATTCTCTGCACACTCACTTCAAGTAGGAAAGGATGCTGTGCAGACGCTCCAAATCCTGCTCTTGAAAAAGTCTGTAAGCTCAACTTCCGACTGACTTCGTACATCAAAGGTTCCTAAGGAGACTCTACGCACGGATGGGATGGATGCTTTTAAGATGCATGCCTATCCTACTTCTTTCTGCTTTAACGCTACTGGAAGAGGAATCAACTAGGTTTGATCACGGTAGCGGTAGGGAGAGTAAGATAAAGTAAAGAGAGTCATTCGAGTAGTGGTAGACCTTTAGACCATAATAAGAGGGGCAAAGGACAGTGTAGCGTAATGGGTCAACTCATCAGTTGAGGCGACCTTTGGTTTGGGAGGAGCGAGTAAAACGACGCGCGACGCAGACCTCTATCTCTTTCTTTTGATGAATGAAGGAGCCCACCGTGGGATTAATGAGATGAGGCGAAGGCTCCCCTAACCGGTATAGACGCCAACAAGGGCTTTCTCTTCCACGAGCCCATCAAAAGCACTAAACTGGAAGCGAGCTAGAAAGCAGAGCGGGCATCTCTCCCGAAAGTCTAGCACTGGCTTTCATTCGCTCACGTGTCGCCAACTCATGGCTCGCTAGACTAGACTAAAGCACAAAACACAATGGGAAGGTGCAGAGCGGAAAAGAAAGGTTCACACACACTAAGCCACGGACCGATCAAGAAGCTCTCACTCCTCAAATCCAAAGGATCCTTTAGCCCTCGCCTGTAGGGAATCCACTCCCAGACCCCTAACCAATCAAACTGCTTGCCATGACATACGCTCGGCTCATACCATGCTATCCCAAGGCTCTATGCTATCCCATCTATCCCAAGGCTCCATGCTATCCCATCCTCCGCTTTGTCTACTCAGATTTGTCCCCGCCTCATCCACCATCTCGCCACGGGGACGGCTTCTTGCTTCACCTATCTATGTGGTTCTTCCTTCTTCTCTCTACTATCTGCCAGGGAGAACTCATGCTTAGTCTCTCGGGAACTAGGAGCTGGGGACCAGAAAGAAAGGGGGGGATTAGATGATCGGTAGAAAATGATGGGTACTATTAACGGAGAGAGCGCTAAAGCACGCCGTCCCATTCACTACTGAGTCTCGTGGAGAAGACAAGACTTATAGTAAGAGTTTGTAACGAGTGCCACTTCATTTCATACCGGAGATGGGGGGCTCACTTGGGCACAGAGTGGAATCTGTTACCATGGGTAGGGTAGATAGGGCAAGAAGTCTTATTGGAGTCGAGGGGCAAACTCAGTGTAGCGTCTTTATTTAGAACACCGCTGTGCGGAGATCCGTAAGTGAACGGTGCTAAGATTAAGATCCAAAGTCGAGAGTAAGAAAAGAGAGAACAAGAACTCAAACAAGACGGAGAGAGAACCATACCATAAGAAGAGGAGCGAATGACGACAGGAGCGGGAGCGAGCGAAGTGCTCATTCCGGACACCACGACTTGACCAATATCTATTGGACCTTGACTGCCGCTCGACTGAAACGGATAGTTGCGATTAGCAGATAAAGATATGCGCGAACTTGACTGTGGACGCATGCATATTATTGATTGTGGAGGGCTCTTCCCAGGCAGCATTAGGGTAGCGCATCTACAGTAGTTGGAAAGGAGACATAGAGGATTGATTCTGCAGAGACACGGCTATTTTTCAATAGGTCTTCTTTAGCAGGTATCTTCTTTCAAGAGGAACTTGACTATACTAACGAGGGCGGGGATAAGGAGAAGAAGTTCGGAGTCGCGGGCCTTAACGCTATTCGATCCGGGTGGCCGCTCCTGACAGAACTTTGATAGTAGAACAGAAGAGAGGACACTCGGAAAGGAGTCCAGGGTGCTATGAGTACTGGCTGCGAACGGAAGAACGAAGCTAAGCCTCTTTCAGAGCCTTCTTCTTATGTAATGGAATTAAATTCTTCTCTGCTTCTTAGGACTCTCACTCTTGAATTGAAAGAGAGTACGGAAGCTGTCTCGCAAATATAGGAGAGCGCAAAGCAAAGAAGAGTGGTATTCGCTCGCCTATAAAGTGGTTGGCTCATGAGTTCGTAGATCCTCTTCTCTTGCCGACTTAAGGGATGAGGTTTGAGTTAGAATCTCTATTTCAGTTCATTCCTGTAGAGTACTCGGAAGGGCATTGAGATTCAGATTAGATCCCGAGTCTGTCCTCTTGTTTGAGTTCGGGAAAGATTCTTATGTGGCGGATCACTTCTCGGCCCTAAAATAAATATAAATAGGTTGGGATATTGCTTGTTTGCGGTTGTTTTTCATGGACTGGATTCTTCACTCTTCTGGCGATGGAGAAGGATTCTTTTCTCGCTTTTCTTTTTCCTATAATGTCTTTCTTTTCTGTCTGAGGAACTATGATGGGAAGGCATAAGAAGGAGTATTCACACAGCTCTCTTAGTCCTTCGCTCCTCTTCTTAAACAACTTCTCTTTGCGAGAGGGCCGAGGGCCGAAATAGAGTAAGTAGATCTTTCTACGTTTTGAATAGTATAAATTGCTACCCTGTATATATATTGGGGAACTTATATTATAGTAAGGCGGCCCTTACTATATATTTGGCGATCGGCCCGGAAATTATAGCTCTGTTGGTGAAGGAGATAAATAGCCCCTTTGGCCCTGCATTCATAATATAAGTTCTAATCCGCCTGTATATAATATAACTCTGCTACCCCTGATTAGTCGTAAATAGCCCCAATATTTATCTGCTCTGCTATAACTTACTAGATTTTTGGGCAATTTATTTATATTTATTTTAGGTAAATATCTCCTTTCTATTTATTTTAGGTAAATATCTCCTTTCTATTTATTTTAGGCTTAGTCGTAAATAGCCTTTGGGGCTATTTACGACTAATCAGGGGTAGCAGAGGAACTTATATTATATACAGGCGGATTAGAACTTAATTATAGTAAGTAGGGCCAAAGGGGCTATTTATCTCCTTTGGGGCTATTGTAGACTAATCAGGGGTAGCAGAGTTATATTATATACAGGCGGATTAGAACTTAATTATAGTAAGTAGGGCCAAAGGGGCTATTTATCTCCTTTACTAGATTTTTGGAGCCTAATATAAAAGTCAATTATAGCCTTTGGGGCTATTTACGACTAATCTTCTATAATATAAGACTTTTCGACTTCGCTTTTTCGACTTCGCAAGTTCAAAGAACTATACAGATAGAGCCGGCTTTAGATTCTGATGAGCCAGCGAGCGAATGAGCGAGCCGACCTTAACCGAGCGCACAATGAATGGTAGTTGGAATGCCCGATCGACCGAATTCATAAAAGGTAGAACTTATGAGGTCAGGCGATGTCCTTTCTAGCGTGCTAGAGGGAAGGTTGAAATAAAGTCCTGCCATTGCATGCCGGATGTCCAGGAGGATCGGGAGGAAGCACTTTATTTTGGACCCAACAATTGAAGCGAAGCGGAATGCGATCGAATGTAGCCGGGCGAGGCAGCGTTGGAGGACTCGGGATCGAATGAATCAGAATCCACCATGCGCGGGTTCAATTCAACTTATTTTACCCAAGACACCTCTTGTCGGCTCAAGCTCTCTTCTACAAGTAGTTGGAATTGGATCTGAGGGCAGGCGGAGTGACTCGTCATGCGCATCTCGGACGGCTCTTCTTCAAGTAGATCGAATATTCATCCCACTACGCTACGATGGGCCTATCATAGATAGTGAACTAGTGACACGAAGATTAGCTTCGACTTCGCAAGTTTAACGCTGCAAGCTCAGTCTGCTCGCTCTTTCCGCTCGCTCGGTGTTCTAAATAAAGATCCAGTGACGAGCAAGTTCAACTAAGCAGAGCGAAGATGCGGAACGGTGAGGCCGCTTCTATTCAAGTAGTATAAGGGGTGAGAGAAGGAGAACCAAGCGAGAACCCGATTCAAGCAGAGCAGTAGAGTCCGCGCCAAATATATATACAGGGCCGAAGCACCTAATGATATTAGCTGGTGAGATCCGATGTCGAAGAAAGGAGCCCCGAAAAGAGGAATGAAGGTGCGGGACTCCGCATTTGAATACACTGTGATCGGTCGGTAGAAAAGAGAACTCCTATCATACCGTACCGTTCTAAAATACTGGATGATGGCTTACCATGCTCTCAAGTATGTGATTCTTCATAAGATAGATCATCATTCTACTTTACTAATTGGTACTCGGTCGGGCCGAACTCACTTCTATGATGGGGAACTCCCATCACGCGGAATCCAATAGCCCGGCAATGCCGAACTCGCCTTTATTCATTCCGTTCACCAGATTTGAAAGGGAGAAGGCCAATGGGACCATGTCTTTGCTTCAAAGCTCAGATTGGAAGCAGTAGTAGTTCTGGGTCAGGTAAGGCTGATTCGAGACTAAGAACAGCGGCACCGGTTACGATCACGAGTTCAACTAATCTTCTTTATATACACGATTTCTTGCATTCAGTTGAATGTGCGAATTCCCTCTCATCTCATCTGTCAATTCAAAAGGAATTTATCGAGATGAATCCCGGCTTGAAGTCAAATGCAAGAGTTGAAGCAGGTGGCATTCCCTATTTGAAAGAGGCCTTTTCGCGCCCTTTTTTTTCAATTGTGCACAAGCTCCCCTTGCTTCAGGAAATTCATTAACAGCTTATTCTGTTGTTCTTCCTCCAAGAACGGATATTCCAACAAGACCAAGAGCAGCAGATTCTATAACACCGGATTTGCGACATCAGCTCTCTTCCTTCCTCCAGATTCTCTTTCTGTTGAGGCAACATCTTCGAACCTCTCCCGACTCCACTGATGACTATCTCCTAACGCCTCGTCCCTCTCCTTGACGTATTTCCGGTTCCCTACATTAGTCAATATTCGATTCGAGCGAAACTCCTCTTTCTTCGCTAACAACTATTGGTTTTGGCTTAGTCGAGTCCCTCACAGCCCAAAGAGAAAAAAAACTCCCGAACCTAAGAAAGGGATGAATCAGTCCATCTCCCAAGAACTAGCTAATATCCGGATTAGTCCTCAGGTGTGGAAACTGACCCGGGCATTCCTATCTCTCCTCTCTTTCGAGGCCCTCTGCCGAGTGTCGAGTTAGCTTATGCTTCCTGTCCTAACTACTTCGCCTAAACCTGATCGTGTTCCTGCTCCGTCTCTTGATTCTGTTGAGGTGGGAACCCCCGCAGCTTCGTCTAGAGCCGGGCGTCCAGCCGTGTAGGAAGACTCACCCTAGCCACTATAGCGACCCCACCCCCAACTCTAGCTGAGAAGCACCCTCTATCCACTTCCCCTTTTCCGTGTGCCCAAAAGCCCGGGAGCCCCTTTCCGATTCCCTCACCCAAAATCCATCAAAGAAAGTCAGCCTTAGCCATGGGATCCAAGAGCTTGTGAGGTAGAGAGAGACCTTCCATTCTATGCCCTTGATCGCATGAGAAATCTTGCTTGGATGGGTCCGAAGTAGCTCTTCAAAGACCGGATTATTCGCATAAAGTTCTGTAGTGTAGTTAAGGCTGTAGTTCTAGTTTCTAAGTTTGGGTCTTAGTGGTACTTTTTATTTGGTTGTGATTTCCGGGTTCTTACGTGCTAACGATTCCAAGAGAATCGACTCAGTGTGAACTCTTCTTCTATGTCTCTATTCTGACCAAAGAAGCGCATATCAGAAAAAGGGGAGGGATTAGCCACCTTCGGTGTACAAAGGTCTGGGAGGATTAGAGATTGAATATCCAAAGAATGAGAAAGCTGGGCCTCTCCCTTGTCTCCTGCTCAGATAAAGGGTAATCACCAGTGACTGCTGACGCCGCGGCAGGATCGCAAGGCTGAACGAAGTTGACCAAAGTAGGTAAAGCTTCTTCCCATAATTCGTAAAAGAGGGCTCGGACTCAGACCGCCATTTCTCATTATTTCTCCAGAAGTCCATAACGAGAACGTCTAGTCGTAAAGTTAGTGGAGAACAGCCATCGGACCAAGCCCAATTCCAATAATGAATCAATCTAATCTGGTCTCTAATCCCGCGTCTACCCTTCCTTCGGTGCTTTAGGCGCAGGATCGTGGACTAAGAGTCTTGATGGAGACATTGACTCTGTCCATCTTGCCAAGAGAAGATGGCCCATAGGCACCGCGTCGTTATCACTCGCACCTCCTTTAAAAATGGACACAACCTGTATGCAAGAAATCAAAAACGAAAATTCTCGTATTGAATGTCAGAAAACGTGAGCGGGCAGTGCTGGGATAGAAGATCGCGCCCACGCCGACTCAAAACCAAAAGCCCGAAAGAAGAGAGAGATAGCTACCACTGAAGACGGAAAGGAATAGAGCTACTAAGAAAGAAGGGAGGGTTCACCTCTCCTAGGAAATTCACTCTTGGCTAACGGTCTAGCTTCACTCACTAGTAATAACTCTAAAAAGAAGAAGAATTCCGAATAATTTACTTTTATATTGGGCCGGGCAAAGAAAAGGATATTAGGTAAGTGTTAAACTTATGTCCAAACTAGGAAACGGAACAGGAAAGCGAAGCGCCTAGTTCTAGACTAGGCTAGCATGGGAAAAGGAAAGGCTTGGGCCATGAACAGCTTCTTGGCCTTGGCAAAAGGTACTCCAAAGACAAAGCGAACTCCCCTTGAAAGAAGTCCAATAGCAGCGAATTCAATAGCAATAGCATCTAGCCACCGCCACCCGGGTTAAATCCCGTTCGTATCTTCATCTTAAGTATGTCAGTTCCTTCCTCAAGGAGCGAGAAAAGGTCTTGGCAGGTGAAGGTTTGGGATCAGACACACACCGTTTGAGACTCGGAGGCAGAGGAGGCAGCCCTCGCTCCTCTAGCTCTTACGGCTAGTGCTTTTTTTTTCTTCTAGTCTTTTACTAGTCAAGGGGATTCAATCTATATACTTTCAGTAGTTTAAGTAAGGGAAAGAGAGCCAGCTAGCCCAACGATTATAGTATAGTGTGTACCCGAAACGAGATCGGAGTAGGAAGAACATGAGCGTTGAAGTTCTTTTCCCACGTGTAAGAAAGGCTTCGCCGAAGGAGAGGTACTTATGGCAAAACGGGCCGAAGGATGCAGAAGCGATAACCTGCTCGAATAGGCCAAAAGATATGGAATTCCCCGCTGGGGGAGAAGTTGGTAGATGTCTCCCTTCTTACATACGACCTTCTTTCAGTTGGTCTACTACCAGCATCATTTCCGTTTTGGTATGGCCAAGTCTTCTTGATGTTGCTGCCTCAATTCCTTCGAGCCTCATGGGGACTCTGTTCACCCGCTTTTGGTCGTGCCAAACATTCCTTTCTCTTGGCCGTCCAAGGGAATTCTTGGATTATTTTCAATTTCGGAACGCTAAAGCTCGTTGATCCTCTGATGTTACAGATGATGAGTATGTTGCCTTCCTGCTATACTGGTTGTGCCGTCACCTTCTGTGCATGTCTAAAGTCCGGATCACCCCTGTTCTTCCTTTTCCAAAGATTTGAGGCTCAGGTAGGCGTGTGGCCTTAGGGGCTCCCTTTTCACTTAGTAGAGGATTCCACTAGGTAGGAAGTATAGTTAACCAGCTTTAACAGCAAGACTGGGCGCGGCTATCAACCAACCTCACTTCTCGCCAAGCAGCATAGAAGCATAGCTCGTATTTTCACCCTGTAACAACACAAAGTGTGGACGAACTGCCTTTAATCGATCCCACCCTACGCCTTCTTCTTTCTGCTTGGCTGCTTTCGCGCCTAGTTCTGGCTGGGTGCCTTTGGTCGTACAATTAATTGTTCGCTTTATTAGAAGAACTCAGCCTAGATGTGGAGCTGAATTATATCGAAAAAGGACGGTTACCAATTCGCTTTCCTCATGGTTACGCGGGCAATTCAACAACATATGATTCGCCCCGAATATCCAATGATTCACTGGCATACGATTAGCCGGCAGTTTCCCGGTTATCCCGAGCTAGGAGCTCCGGGTTCTTCCGAACCAAAAGACTCTGAAATCGCAGCTAAAGCAAGAGGTGCTATAGATCAAACGAATTTGCATCCGCATAAGCTTCAGTAGAAGCTCTTTCACAAGCGAATTCCGAGACCTATCAAGATTCCGACCCAAATAGAAATCCGAATCAGAAGCCGAAAAAAGAGACGCAGCTGCCACTAAAGCAGATGAGACTGCCAAGCCAAGGAAGGCACGGAAGAAAGCATCTATTCTTGAACCAGCGGAATCCGCTTTTAACAACCCAAAAGAAAAGAAGCTACATGCCCCCCTCAATGACACGCTTTGAAAGCTCCCCTATCTGACATAAGCGCACTAGCACACTCATTTCAATCTGTTTTCATCTACTCGTGGGCCTAGTTTGAAACTATTTGAACAAAAAATGAGGCAGGAGCGTAGGTGAACATGATCCGCCATAATTTCTTCGATCCCTTCATTGATGTGCCAGAACCCAAACTGAACTTATATATTGAGATACTTGATTGTTCGAATCGATCCTTCAAGATCCTACATCAGGAATGAGGATGCAAGCTATCCTACCCTTCGGTCCCTTGCTTTTTTCTCTTTAGCGCTCACGAATAACTGCCCGGCACCCGGAGGGTGAAAGCTGTGAGGGGAAAGAATGAAAGCAAAACGCAGCAATGGCCTAAAATATAGTAAATTGTATAAATTGCTACATTTACTATATTTTTGGGGAGTGAAATTGCCCCTAATATATAGTAAATTGAGGAGTGAAATTGCTACGCAATTTACGCAATTTAACTATATTAGGGCCGACCGCCAAATATATGGTGGGGCCGCCATACTATAATAAATTCCCAATATATGGTAGGGCCGCCTTACTATAATATAAGTTCTAGACATTCAAAACGTAGAAAGATCTGCCCGTCCCTTGTCGGATTAGTCGGTCGGATAGTCGGTCGGCCCTTACTATATATTTGAACTTATATTATAGTATGGCGGCCCTTACTATATATTTGAACTTATATTATAGAAGATTAGTCGTAAATAGCCCCAAAGGAGATAAATAGCCCCAAGAAGATAAATAGCCCCAAGAAGATAAATAGCCCCTTTGGCCCTACCTGTATATAATATAAGTTCTAATCAGCCTGTATATAATATAAGATAAGTACCTCGGCTACGCAGAGGCATATAAATAGCCAAAGGGGCTATTTACGACTAAGTAGACTAACTGTATATAATATAAGATAAGTACCTCTGCTATGCAGAGCATATAAATAGCCTTTGGGGCTATTTACGACTAAGTAGAATAAACCGCCTTACTATAATATAAAGACCTCAGCTATGCCTCTTTGTGAGTCGAAAATAGACCCAAAGGCTATTTATATGCCTCTGCGTGGCAGAGGTACTTATCTTATATTATATACAGTTAGTCTACGCCTTTGGGGCTATTTATCTCCTTAGCCTTTGGGTCTATTTTCGACTAACTTACTTACTTTTATATTGGGCCCCAAAAATCTAGTAAGTTGTAGCAGAGGTACTTATATTATATACAGGCGGATTAGAACTTATATTATGAATGCAGGGCCTTTGGGGCTATTTATCTCCCGGATTAGTCGTAAATAGCCCCAAAGGCTATTTATCTGCCCAATATATATACAGGGGGTAGCAGAGTTATATTATATACAGGCGGATTAGAACTTATATTATGAATGCAGGGCCTTTGGGGCTATTTCTCTCCTTTCCTTTGGCGTACTATATTTTTGGGCACGCAATTATACTGGTAATAATCTGCTGAGGCCCAAAAACCTAGTAAGTAATTATGTCAATGGTACACCCCGTATATATATTAAGTTCGTAATACTATAATTTGCTGCGAGTAATAATAATAATAAGTGATCAAATCTTCGACGCGGATAATCTTTCTCATATCTGAGGCCGACTAGATCTGATCACAACTAACGGGTAGTACTTTATAGCTGCGCCCTGAATCAATAAAAAAAGAGTTAGGAGGACAACTTTTCTTCATCGAATAGCGCCCTACCAACCCACTTGACTAGTAAGGTGCGAGTGATAACGACGCGATTTTATTATTCTCTTTTTTAGAACAATAAAAGAAGGGCTGCAATTCGCCATTCCGAAGATCAGGAGCACTCGAACTTGTACTGATTCTGGTTGAAAGACCGAGGTTAGTTATTGTTTACCATTGGAGGTTCAAATTCAATTATATCACCGTGGGATATCTCATGTGCTGGGATCTGGAAGAAAACAAAATGGAAATAGATGAATTCGGGAAGCCAAGAGACCTAGCCTTTTGATAGTCAATCCAGTACGAGTCTTCGATCGCATGAAGGTAGAATCTTTCTGCTGAGGAGTGTGGGTTCAAACTGGAAGCACACACTGGACCTGACACAACCGTTCATCAGGCCGCCGCTGGATCAGCCGAAAGGGTTTGATGTTTGAATGAGAAATGTATTAAGGTATAGTTTGTTCAAGTGATCGCCCCGAGATTGGAGACTGTAATCATACGCCCGGGAGGGGAAAGAGCCTTTGGTAAGAACATAACCAACATGTGGCCTTTCCAACAGATGGGGCCGGCGATCATGCTAAAAAGAGACAGAAAATGGAGCAACTGGTTGTGGAATAGTGGTCGATCCCTCGGGAGTTCATTTATTAAAAGGTATAGTAGGAACTGGGACTGACTGACCATGATGCGAGGAGAGGGATCTCTGTATTATTCTGAAAAGGAGAAAGGGTCAGCTTGCTGACTAGGGTTCGTCTTAGCTTACCAAAGGTACAGTTCAACGTAGAAGTCTTGCTTTGGTTGCTACTTCGGGCATGGGTTTGTAGGTGAGGCAATAGATGTCTGCTTCTCGACCCAATCTCTGACGCTCCAGGAGGCTGTCCTATCCTATGAAGGTAGGTATAGCTCCCGCCGTAACAAGGCTTTGGCAGTTATGTTTGAGGGAGATGTTAATGGATAACGAGGCAACAAAAAAACATCCTGAGATCAAAGGCGAGAGGGGGGCACACCCGAGTCATTCACTCCTTTAATCATTGTAGGAAAAAGCAATTACCATCACGATTCTTCATAGGCGATGATCTTAAGATCGAGCTCAAAGTTTTGGAGCATGGCATAAGGTATCCGAATCCCGCGAGTAGGAACTTGGCCCTTTCTTCTGGTATGTCGATGTCCGAGTAAGATATAGATATATTAGGGACATTTTGAATCACTTGAGCCCTGAGACTACTAAGCTCTTGATCCAGTCGAAGAACCTGCTCCAGAGCGACTACAGAGCCTATTCGTCATATAGGCAAGCTAGCGATATGTGGTATTCTCAGGGAGCCGAAGGTCAAAGTTCATGGAACGCAAACGAAAGATCAAACTCATTAAGGCGGAGCACCATGCTGAGGCCGATTAAGATGCCCTCAATTCCTATCCCACTGCCCGAACCCGAACTCAGTCTAACATGGCATTACATCCGAGAAGGCCCTAGCTAGCTCAGCAGCGGGGAATGCAAAGAGTTCTGAAGAAAGGAACCCCAGACCGGGCATAAAGTACACTAGACTGTGGCTCGAGATCTGCTTATGCAAGCATTAGAAGCAAAAACTACTATTCTTGTTCATGGAGGACCAATTGAAGGAGCTAGCGTCGATCCTGAACTACGTCCACGCATCTTCGGCACTTCATTCTTCTTCTTTTGTCCTGAGATGGAGACCACTTCGCCCCTCGTTTAAACATCTCTGCGATAGAGGGCCCGACCGATCTGAACTGAAAGGGTTGTTCTGTACGGAATGCTGCTGCTATACAATTCAAGTACACAGGTGGGAATGAACCCAGTAGTTCGGGAGGGGAGAAGACATATCCGAAACGAAAGAGAGAGAGTTGACTGAACTAGCTTCCTCACACACTACGGCTGGAATCATCGGCTTTCTCGAATTAAGTAATGAAAAAAAGAATATGTAGGGTCTGTGTTGATACTTCACCAAAAGCACTAGTGGTCTCGCACAAAGTTCAAACCTAACCCGCTCTAGTTCTCTTGTTCTCGCTACAAGTGAGCCGTAGACACCTTATGAATCTTTCTTAGCCACCGTCGCTTCGTCAGCACGAGGTAGGGTCGACTAAGAGGGAGAGCCCTTGTTCGGGAAAGGGGAAAGGGGAAAGTGGGAGCCATTCTATTTTATAGTACGTACGGCCTCGCCCGGACCGTTGTCACCTGAGCCAGGTTCACTATGCCTATTGCCCTTCTCGTGGAACGGACAGTATGGGCCTTTAAAGCATCTTTTTCTTTCGGCTGGACATGTCTTTCAATACAAAGATATTGTTCCAGAGGCAGGTTTCAAATGTATTCTATCCCGGAATGAGTCGGTCAAAGACAGGTGGTCGGCCCCGAATGGACCTGCATTACTAGCTTCACGTAGTCAACTATCCGCGGGAGAAAAGATAGCTTAACCATCTGATCTTCTTCTCATTTATTCCAAGAGGGTCACTTCATCATCATCCACGTTTCAACGACCTGGGATTGGACCCAGATCCATCCGTTGAGAGGGGGCTCACTTATCGCGTGCGTGCTACAGTAGCGGTTACTAATCCAATACAGCCAGTCTAGGTTGTGAGGCGATAGTGCCTGCTGTCGATAGTCCGCGCGTTCAAAAAGGGGCGATGGTTCCTCTCATGTCCTCACAGGTTCCAATCATCTGCGTCATTAAACGACTTATTAGCTGATTAATAGATCACTTCGGTCCGGAT
This sequence comes from Curcuma longa, assembly GCF_044706935.1. Taxonomy (NCBI): domain Eukaryota; kingdom Viridiplantae; phylum Streptophyta; class Magnoliopsida; order Zingiberales; family Zingiberaceae; genus Curcuma; species Curcuma longa. The sequence goes on along the minus strand of NC_133877.1, from coordinate 8,070,903 downwards.
TGGACGTTCGACCACGAAGAAAGTTTTTTTTATTCCCCTTACTAGATTTTTGGCTCCGGAATTTATATTTATTTTAGGCATCCAAGAGTCTCATTGATCCGATCGCTTCTCTTACCTACTGTTACTCATATCTTCGTTCAATAGCTTACCAAGGCGATGATCAGTAGAAGGTGCGAGTGATAATGACGCAGGCCAGGTTGATCAGTGAATGAAGAAGGCTCAAGCCCGTCCATCTCTTGCGTTTGAGGTTTCCAGAGGCAAGCAAAGGAAGGAGGGGATGAAGGAAGCCCCTTGGATACCTGTCCTTGTCAGTCGTCTCTAAAAAGATTGATTCTTGGATAGCTTGTTCTGGACTTCCCTATTGGTTCTGCAGAGGCAGGGGACCTCAAACTTCTTCTCTCGTCCGGGAGGCATTAATGTAATATTTCTAAGCAGCTACCCAAAGAGGACTGATATAGATGAGGCCAAGATCTTTCGTAGTTTCGTAGCCATGAACGACGCCCCCTATATAAATTCCGAGTATAAAATCTTCGCCTGTATATAATATAACCCTATCGTTTTCAAGTTAGGAAAGATTCGGATTAGTCGTAAATAGCCCCAAAGGCTATTTCTCTCCTCTGCGTAGCAGAGGAACTTATATTATATACAGGCGGATTAGAACTTAATTATAGTAAGTAGGGCCTTTGGGGCTATTTATCTCCTTTTACTAGATTTTTGGCCCTTACTATATATTTCACCCCGTATATATATTAAGTTCGTAATACTATAATTTGCTGCGAGTAATAATAATAATAATAATAATAATAATAAGTGATCAAATCTTCGACCCCTGTATATATATTTGAACTTATATTATAGTATGGCGTATCAAAGAAGGTAGCGAAGTGACTGCTGTTGTACTAATGCTCTAGTTCTTTAGGATCTGTGTGTGACTCTGAGGGGTGATTATGGTGGGCTCGTGCTTTCTAAGTCTATTTATTATTTCTTATTCAGTAGCTGTCTTATTCAAGAGTGGAGTTTTTTCTTCAGTGGGTGTGGTGGAAGAAGCTATGGTTGAGAGGTCAAGTCCCAATTGGATGAATAAGCTAATGTACTCGGTGTAAACGAGTGAGTGGACTGCGGGTAGGGAACGATGGGTGAGACATTAACTGGAAAGCGTCTCTTTCTTGCTTTCTCATACCATTTGCCGATGGCTAATTCATGTCAGTTAGGCAAGCTCCGCTCGCTGGTCCCGAGCTCACGGGAATGACTAAGAGGGCAAGGTGCGAAGCAGTGCAACGACGTGAAGGAGGCGGCGATAGGCTAGCGAGGAGAGGAGAGTGCTAAGGGTCCTGGTCTTGCTAACTAGGCAATGGCGAGAGTTATAAAATGAAGCTGCCACCGAGCGGAGCGCTAGCCTACGATGAGTTATCAAGATAGCAAGGAGTATAGTAGATAAAAGTTCATGTGGTAGTTCAGAGTATAAGTGTAAGGCTCATGTTTGGAGAGTGGAGTAGTGGGTCTGGTGCCTGTCGAGAATGGGATTAGGTGAGTATCTGGAGGAAGGGCGGGCAAGGAGTCGACCGATCGCTTAGATGGAGAAAGTATGAGAACATTCCACTATGGAGCGTAAGCGAGAGAACAATTATTCTACTCTCAGAGTTTCTCATCTCAGTGTTCAGTCTATGGGCTTGAGCTTAGCACCCAATCAGTCTGTCTGTACTGAGTATAAGGGCCAGTATAAGGAGTTTCCACTCACGAGCTCCTTTATCCCGGCTCGCCCTTTTCTCACTTCGATCTGATAGAAACTACTTTCCCCACCACTGAATGCCGATCCAGCGAGTGGAACTCAGTGAGCTATTGACAGACAGACCCGTGACGCGGCACCGAACTCAAAGTGCTTTTGAAGACTGGATCAAAGCCTTCTACTTTACTTAAGCACGTGGGAAGGAGTCCGGGAAGGCTGCCACGACTTGCTTTGATAGGAAGGCAACCACCAGGAGGGGCTATGCTAGTGCCTCTTGAGCTTTATCGCTGCAAGGGACTTTTTCTGCTCCAATTAGTGAATGGCGAAGGGTAATGCTTTATAGATGATGCCGAGATGTAGTCTCTGGACTTGGATGAACACGAAGTTGTCTGCTGCGCTTAGAAGAGATTAAAGAACCTACTACTCAAAACATTAGCTTAGAAAGATCAATTTCTTTATCCAGGATCCAGTAGTGCTCTCTATGATCCCTGCTTTGCTACTAGGTGGGCAGTTCTTCGGCGCACTACGTTTAGTACATCACATCCTCATTACTTGAGACGCATGGTGAAGCGGATCGGATAATGGGTGCATGGTGAAGCGGAGACAGGGGGGATTAGGCTAGAGGAGATAGCCCATCGTTCGTTTGAACCCTCGCCTCGAATATGGCAATTATTCAACCCGAATTCGCTTCAATTCAGACAATGAAAAGAGTTTAGCGAATGGAGCGACCTGCCACGTGTCTAATATCATACAGGATCCACTCCCGGATCTTGGACTTTCCCCCACGCAGGAAGAAGGGGTTCACAGCCGCTTAAATGTAAGAGATCGTACATCTCATCTAGTCACACCTCCTTTCCTTTCCTTTATTAGAAGGAAGTGATCCACTCTTGCGATGGAGATGGAGATGGAGATTCAGGATTCCTTTCTTCCTGCCGCTCTCTACCGCATTTTATCATTGATTTCGATTTCGCTTTTCTTGCCATGGCAGGGGGATGAATTCGACAAAGCAGGGGGATGAATTATTATAAAGTCGGCTCGTTCATTCCACTCGCTGCATCGTGCAATCGTGCTTTTTCATTCGCATCTTTTCTCCGACTTCGCATTCTCCTTCGCTTTCTGAATTCGTGCATTTTTATTCGACTTCGCTTGTTGCAACTACTCTTCTTTGATTCCTCGTCAGAACTACGGTATTATAGCTCTCTTTTCTTTTAGGACTTGCAAATTCTATCTCAAGTAAGTAGTCGTGGGCCATTCACTCTTGGCCTCATCTATATCAGTCCTCTTTTCTTACCATGAACGACGTAGGTATGCATCGGCCCTTACTATATATTTGGCTAACATGGCCTAAAATATAGTAAATTGTATAAATTGCGTAGCAGAGGAGAGAAATAGCCCCAAAGGCTATTGTAGACTAATCCGCCTGTATATAATATAAGTTCCCCAATATATATACAGGGCCCTAATATATACAATTGAGGAGTGAAATTGCTACGCCCCTTACTATATATTTGGCGATTGGATTAGTCTACAATAGCCTTTGGGGCTATTTCTCTCCCCAAAAATCTAGTAAATTACGCAGAGGAGATAAATAGCCCCAAAGGCGTAGACTAATCCGTCTTACTATAATATAAGTACCTCTGCTACGCAGAGGAGAGAAATAGCCTTTGGGGCTATTTACGACTAATCCGATCGCCAAATATATAGTAAGGGCCGATCGCCAAATATATAGTAAGGGCCGCCATACTATAATATAAGTTCAAATATATAGTAAGGGCCGCCTTACTATAATATAAGTTCCTCTGCGTAGCAGAGGAGAGAAATAGCCCCAAAGGGGCTATTTACGACTAAAAATTATAGCAACTTATATTTATTTTAGGTGGTGTATTTCATAATATTAAGTTCTAATCCCCCTGTATATATATTGGCTTATATTTTTGGGCCTAATATAAAAGTAAGTTTCCTGCGGCAGCGACGTGAAGAGAGAGCAGCGGAGGACTCGGGATGCACTTCAAAAGATAGCGGAGCCATCCACAACCCCAGACTGCCCGGATCCCTAACGAGTTAGCTCAGCACCCTACATTCCAGGAGCTCAAAGAGCAGCTTCTTTCCTTCTCTTTCGCACCAGTCCGAATACTCCCACTTTTGCCATTGGATTTGAATGCCAGAATAAGCCGATGATCCTCCTTTTGCGTCTGAGTGAAGGAAGGTCGGGTCACTCTCTGAGCGTGGGGGCGTACTTGTGTCTTAACCCAACACCAAGGCAATGCTCTTTGCGCAAGAGCGAGGAAGAAAAAAAGCACTGATGGTGCGAGAGTCCAATTTCTACTCTTTAGCCGAACTCAGCGGTCAGGCCCAGGCGAAGGACCTTCCCCAACGCCCTCGCGATCCCCCCAGACCGCCCGGATTCCTTATGAGTTAGCTCATATGCCGGGGGACAAGGTTATTGCAGACTCTACCGGGAAAAGACCAATTAAGCTGCAGCAGACTATGAAGAGGTTCAGATACGGGCTTGAAGCTTTCCATAGGCTCTTCGGTTTAGGTCCCGCAAGCGCCAATTCACGACTACGGTAAACTATGCCATTCAGATAAGAGACTACGGTATGCAAGTCCGGGGAGACAGAGACATGAGGCTACGCTCCATTAGAAATGAGTGCTTTCCGTCCAACTCTTGATCTTGATTCGGAAAGGTGAGCTATATGCCTTATATAACCGTCCGAGTGAGGTTGAGCGGAAGTCCAAGAGTCCCGACCGGACAATCAACATTCAAATAGAAGCTAGGGCCCTTCTTCAGCAGCCCTGCTCCTCTGCCCCATTACTCTAGAGTGAAGGTTCTGCTTTGCTCTTTCTCTTCCAATTATTGATCTTGATTCGTAAAGGGCATATGGAAAAATCAGGACTGAATTCCATGTGTGAGAGATGCTACGGAGAGGAGTTAACCACTCGTTATGCACGACCTTACGAGATAAAAAGAGAGTCTAATAGAATGGCAGCAGATTACTTCCGAGCCCCCTAAAATAAATAGAAATTCCGAGTATAAAATCTTCGCCTGTATATAATATAACCCTATCGTTTTAAAGTTAGGCCCAAAAACCTAGTAAGTAATTATGTCAATGGTACACCATGTTAGTAATACCAGTAATTTGCTGCAGATCTTTCGTATCTACGTTTTGAATGAACTACTCTTGCAGGCACGCAATTATACTGGTAATAATCTGCTGAAGGTCCGAGTGAGAAAATACTCGCCTGTATATAATATAACATCGTTTTAAAGTTAGGCCCAAAAAACCTAGTAAGTAATTATGTCAATTTCGGATTAGTCGTAAATAGCCCCAAAGGCTATTTCTCTCCTCTGCGTAGCAGAGGTACTTATATTATATACAGGCGGATTAGAACTTAATTATAGTAAGTAGGGCCTTTGGGGCTATTTATCTCCTTTTACTAGATTTTTGGCCCTTACTATATATTTCACCCCGTATATATATTAAGTTCGTAATACTATAATTTGCTGCAGATCTTTCTACTCGTAGTGAAGAATGTACTATAATTTTTGGGCACGACTTTGCTGATATCAGATCAGTATACGTTTTGAATAGTTTCGGATTAGTCGTAAATAGCCCCTTTGGCTATTTCTCTACCCAATATAATAGTAAGGGGTAGCAGAGGTACTTATATTATATACAGGCGGATTAGTCTACTTAGTCGTAAATAGCCCCAAAGGCTATTTATATGCCTCTGCGTAGCAGAGGTACTTATCTTATATTATATACAGTTAGTCTACGCCAAAGGGGCTATTTATCTTCTTGGGGCTATTTATCTCCTTTTGCAGGCACGCAATTATACTGGTAATAATCTGCTGCGGTGCGATAGCGACGTGGAGAAGAGAATGTACCCCGCAACTGCCTTTCATTACAAGTCCTTCGTTTCTATCTCCGATTCATGGTAGTGGTATTTCAGCAATGAAGGAGCGAATGATAATGACGCCTTCGGATGAGAGTCTCATCCAGTTTGCTAAGGATGCTCAGAATCCATTTCAGTTCATAGCGAATGTGCTTTCTATCAAAGGTGAAAGGGATCCAGATACCATTCCAGTAACCCTTCATGCCTCCTCAAGTGCATATCAAATAATGAGTTACTTATTGATTAAGATGGCAATCAACACCAATTTAATCCGACGGTACGATCCATGATATTGACTCCTATATCCTAGAAGAGCTCAAGCCGTTCTTGCAAGAACACTTGGATCCTACTATCTCAACGGTCATTTGCTCTCGCATTAATCGTAAGCTAGTCAAAGCGATCTTCTTGCCTATTATCTATGGTAAGACTGTGATTAGCATGGCAGGAGATATGATGGATGCTCTCTCTTCCTTCCTAACCCATAAGGAATGCTACAAGCCTCTCTCTGCTATCTGTTCTGGAACCAGAGATATCCAAACATTGTAAATCTGAGAAAGTAGTTAAAGTTAAGCAATATAGGATGGTGCTCATCAGCCAGACCCCTTTCTTATAGCGTCCCATTCTATACAACTGTGCTGGATTACATGTGTACAAAACCAGTGAATATCTGGATCTATGATCGTTTGCACAAGAAGAGACGTAAGGTGCGAGTGATAACGACGCCATTCCCACGCTAAATCGGGATCGTAGGAAGACTGAGGACCTTCGTCAACTTCATCCATCAGAAGGATGCCTATATAGCAATGATAATGGTTATCGTCTGATTTAGATCTTAATGTGCCTGTCTACACTGTCCACGACAAATTACAACAGCTACTCATGCCAAAAATCTCCCTATAATCTATAGCAAGGTCTTTATGGAACTCAATTCTCCACTCTTTCTCATAAACAAGCTAATCTATATTAACCTCATTAAGCCAATCCAACCGGATGTCGAAGAAGGGGAAACCCATATATCCATTAGCAGTGCAGTGTGGTCATCCTATACATTCACCGAGGGCCATCACTCTGTACTCGACCCAATTCCACTAAAACAACTGGAATCTATATTAAGGATTTTTATACCAAAGTAAATAAGTAAGAATGAGAAGGCTACTTGGGAGAAAGGGATCCGGGTAAGACTGACCTTACTGCTTACGATGCCTATGTTCGTGCTATATGCGGCGGGTCTTTCAATAAAACTTCTTCTTATTGGAATGATCATTTATTTAGGTTGGTTAAGTTCCAATCAATGCTAAAAGAATACCAATACCAGTTTAACTATTACTGCTTGCATTATCAAAGTCAACCGTTCCCGGACGGCCGACAGAGATCGAGAGTCGCTTACGACTACTTGCCTTCCTCAGACCTGTCCGTAAGTAATTCTTTGAGTGCTTTCTTTTATATTATAAGAGGGGCGCAGGAAGAAGAAAATGAAATACGAACAACCGCGCTGGTCGTAATAGATCGACTTGAATGCGTCTTCTTGCTCCAGCATGAAAGTTCCATTTCAAGGAAGGACGACGTACCATGATACTTTCTGTTTCGTCGAGCCCTGCTTTGGTCTCTGGTTTGATGGTTGTACGTGCAAAAAATCCGGTACATTCCGTTTCGTTTCCCATCCCAGTCTTTCGCGACACTTCTGGTTTACTCATTTTGTTAGGTCTCGACTTCTCCGCTATGATCTCCCCAGTAGTTCATATAGGAGCTATTGCCGTTTCATTCCTATTCGTGGTTATGATGTTCAATATTCAAATAGCGGAGATTCACGAAGAAGTATTGCGCTATTTACCAGTGAGTGGCATTATTGGACTGATCTTTTGGTGGGAAGTTTTGAATAGCGTCGGCCCTTACTATATATTTGGCGTAAATGGTATTTCCTTTGGGGCAATTGAGACAATTTATATTTATTTTAGGCCATGTTAGACCTGTTGCTTGGCTCGACCGATAGGGCCGAGGAAAGAGAACTATCATATCAGGTACACCCCGTATATATATTAAGTTCGTAATACCAGTAATTTGCTGCGAATGATAATGGTATTTACGCGATCGCACTTATATATAGCTAGGGCTTAAGCCGACCAGTAGATCTTTCGTAGTGAAGAATGCCATTCACGCAACTATACTGGTAATAATCTGCTTAGGTCCGAGTGAGAACTCGACGGGCCCTATAAATATAAATTCCGATAGGAAAGAGTCAATGGTACACCATTGACGACCTGTTGCTGCGAATGAAATGGTATTTACGCGCCTAAATAAATATAAATTCCGATAGGGCCGAGTGAGTCAGTACGTTTTATAGTTAGGAAAGAGTCACCTTACTATATATTTCACCATTGACGACCTGTTGCTGTAGAGTGAATGGCCCGAACTTAATATAGTCTAGAACTTATATTATATACAGGCGGAATTTAGATTGATTTTAGGGCCATATATTGGGAACTTATATTATATACAGGCGGAATTTAGATTGATTTTAGGCCATATATTTGAACTTATATTATAGTAAGGCGGAATTTAATTTCTTTTAGGGCCATATATTGGGAATTTATTATAGTATGGCGGCCCTAATATATCGGGAATTTATTATAGTATGGCGGCCCTACATATATTGGGAATTTATTATAGTATGGCGGCCCTAATATAGTTAAATTGCTACAATTGCTACATTTACTATATTTTGGGGAGTTAAATTGCATAGCAGAGGAGTATAAATTGCTACGCAGAGGAACTTATATTATAGTATGGCGGCCCTTACTATATATTTGAACTTATATTATAGTATGGCGGCCCTTACTATATATTTGAACTTATATTATAGTATGGCGGCCCTTACTATATATTTGAACTTATATTATAGTATGGCGGAATTTATATTTATTTTAGGCCATATATTTGAACTTATATTATAGTATGGCGGAATTTATATTTATTTTAGGCTTAGTCGTAAATAGCCCCAAAGGCTATTTATCTGCCCAATATATATACAGGGTAGCAGAGGAACTTATATTATATACAGGCGGATTAGTCTACGCCTTTGGGGCTATTTATCTCCTTTGGCGTAAATTGCGTAGCAGAGGAGATAAATAGCCCCAAAGGCTATTGTAGACTAATCCAATCGCCAAATATATAGTAAGGGGCTATGCAATTTCACTCCTCAATTTACTACTATATTAGGGCAATTTCACTCCCCAAAAATATAGTAAATTACGCAATTTCACTCCTCAATTGTATATATTAGGGCCCTTACTATATATTGGGAATTTATTATAGTATGGCGGATTAGTCGTAAATAGCCCCAAAGGGGCTATTTACGACTAAAAATTATAGTAAGGGCATAATATTAAGTTCTAATCCCCCTGTATATATATTGGCTTATATTTTTGGGCCTAATATAAAAGTCAGTTTCCTGCGCTAGCGACGTGTAGACGGGGCTGCAACCGGCTTCACTGCTCCTTTCACTGCTCCTCTACTACTGCTTCACTGCTCCTTTCACTGCTCCTCTACTACTGCTTCACTGCTCCTTTCACTGCTCTTATTGTACTGCCTATGGGATGGGGACCAAGGGAGGCCGCCTTATTCATTTCATGCGCTTCACTGCTTCTACTCCGAGCTCTTCTTCTACTGCTTCTACTCATTATTCAATTCATATCTACTGTTTTCTTCACTGCTTCTACTCATATCTACTTTCACTATGGCTACGAGTGCTGCTTTCATTCTTCTCATTCTTTCATTCTTTCTTTCCATTCATTCTTTATTCTTTTAATTCTTTCTTTCAAAGGGTGAGGGAGGCCGCTATGCTTGATTTGGACCTGGTCAGCTCTGTGCTAAAGAGTTTCTTGACAGTGCGATCTTGGCCTTCAAGGAGGGCTCAGGTGCTAAAGAGTTTCTTGACAGTGCTTGCAAGGGATTTGCTTACTTGGTTTGGTGTGTAAGAAAGGTGCGAGCGTAGTAGTTCTTCATCTCTCAGGTGGACGGTTGAGGGCGTGGCGTGGGACTTCCCGGTGAGCATCCAAGTGGCCAGACGAGCGGCAGGGATATGTGTCAGCGAGCTGCCTCATGGTTGAGTTGTTCACGAGGGCTTTCCATGAGGGAGGGCACAGTCGATGAATGAAGGTGCAGTGAGGCAGAGCGAGAGAAAGAAAGTGCAGCGATCCGACCAAACCAATAGGCGAAGTGCGGAATTTACTTTCTTTTTAGGTCTCGCCGATCTTATCCTAATTTATCAATCAGAGATCGAGATCTATTTTGACCCCTGTCGAGTAAGGGCTTTTGGTAGGGCACGGAGATCTACAATCATACAAGAGATCAAAGAGGAGAGTCAGAGGAGCTAGAACTGACCCTAGGCTCCGTCGACCCTCGAAGAGCTATAATGTAAGTTCCTCGGTTCTCATCGGTCCCCGCCTAATCAATGAGATGGAATGATCCTTCGATAACTGAACTCAGCAAAGGGCAATGGTCAGTCAAAGGAAGGAGAGCAGAGGCATCACAAAGTCCCCATTCCACCCAGGCCGAGAGCATTTCTATCTAATAGGTCCTAATAGGTCATCAAATCAATGAGTGCGAGAGCGGAGTTTGGGGTACGGCCTCATCGACCAGAGAAAGCACTAAGTGAGGGCGTGGGTTAAATTAAGATCAGGCAAACCCCACTACGCAGTTACGAGACTCTGTTCCGGGCAAAGTCGATTCAAGAAGAGAAAGACAGACGAGGAGGTGCGAGATCCAGTCTTTATTTTATAATGAATGAATGCGAGAAGATAGACCATCTCCTTGGACGGTGCGGCATAGGAGGCTTCCTACCTTCACCTGTCTTATACGCTCCGCACTTTCTATGCCATTAATGGTTTAGGTTCGCTAAGTCTTGCTGCCAAGGTTCTTTCTATTCTATAGTAAGGAAGAGCCTTTTATGTACGGGAGTAGAAAGGAGTTCAAGAAAGCGCCTCTATTCCCTACTCTTTCCATTCCCGGGGGCAAGAGATGATCTGGACTTCTATCCCTGAATAGAGAAGGGTGGGACTGTACAGCTAGTGAGTTCAGTAGAGTGAATGGGCCCGGTCCGCATCTTCTTGGCTTTCTCCCCTCTCCCTCCAGTAGTTGGGCCTACGAATCCGAGAAGATAGTTGATCCTCTCTCCCCTTACCATTCAATTTAGATTCCCCACTGCGAGGTGGCTATGCTCTAGCTACTGCAATATGGGTGCTCTTAGCGGACAATTCCGAAAGATCTTTCCTTACCCGGATTACTACTTTTTTTTATAATTTAAGGGGCGACTGAAAGGAGCGGCTCTGGTCACATTCAACCATCAAGACCAAATTAAATGACAGGGCTTTCGGGCGTCTACGCGTTCAAATGCTACAAAGGCCGTGGAAACCTAGTCCTTACTAAGGTCTAGCCCCTGGGCTTGGTGAGAAAGAGTTCTTTCTACTTCTTTTATTCGGTCGACTCCTTCTCTGTAAAGAGACCTCTCTTCGGGCTTTCCTCTCATGGCAGAGTCTATTTTGATAGATGGAATAATCCTTTTAAAGGCAGGATCAAGAGTGACTCAGATGGGAATTGGGGTTGAGTTCTTTTGATTTCTTGCCTATGGTAACTATAATGACACTTGCACGGGCTAGGGCATTCGACGTCTCGGACCGCCTCAACTAAAGTTCCCGCGATGGACTGTGAGCTGAGCCCATGCATGATAGCAAGGGGGCAGCAAGCGCTTTATGTGTGTGACGACACGGAGACTCGGAAGAAGCTCCACGTCATTGGACTTCGCGTCCGTCACGGGCCACGTCACATTTTTATCTAAATTTCCTTGCCAAATATATAGTAAGGGCGTCCCTCTCCAGAGTAGTTGAAGGCCCATACATCCGTTTACTAAATCTCACCTTTCACAATAGTAGTTCTTATGCAACTTTTAATTTACTCTCCCAAGCAGATGCTCTTTCCACTAAACTCTTACGTTAACTAACTGGGATGGCTACTATCAAGTCTCAAAGCACCACTTAAGTTAGAGTGAATGAAAAGAGATAGAGAGAGTCTGCTCTCGAGCATAAACTAGAGTCAGAGATTGAAGGTCTACTCCCACTTAATAAGTAGAATCAAAAAAATCCGTTGACGTAGAGTAGAGCATTAAGGTTCTTGTGTCCTTGTCTCATCCATACGAACTTGAATTCCTCCAACCGGGCACCATCCATAAGGAAAGGAGTACTTCACCACTCTTGCTCTTAGGTAGCTCGAGCAGAGATCTGATTCATATAGTGGTAATACCTATTCCCGACTGCTGCCCTTGGAAAAGAAACTCTCGGCCATGAGATAACGAAAGAGAAGTTCTCATATCTCCTTTTCCTTCCTCCCGGCAGACCGGCTCCTACCTCTTTAGATAAGAATCTAGTCCCGACCTTACCTACTAGTCTTTCATCTTATCCATCAGAAGTAGGGCACCCCTGATTGATCTGAATGTTCTGCGCCAGGAGCCCTCTTGTCTCATTCTTTTCTAGACCTCGAACCATTAGAAAGGCTCAGATCTAGAGTGCGAATCAGCCTGTAGGATAGAGATCTCGCCTGGAACCATAGAGGAGAATCTGACCAGGAACTCAATCAAAGGCTGAGGAATTATATCTAACAGTAGAAGCCTTCTGAAAGCCCATCCATTAAGTTCTTTTTCATAGACTTAGCCAATCTCACACTTAGGAATGGAAAGAGCACGAACCCATCTGAAAAGAGTAGTAGGAAGGGGAGGCAATGCTTGTTGAACTATCCCTTCTTTTCTTTAAAGAGGAGAAGAACTCCCACGATCTGACAGTGTACTAAAGTAGTGAGCCTTCCAGGTCCAAATTCTTCGCTATCTTCTTTTCCATTGGAAAGGAGCGAATTCGTTTTCAATAATTGCTCAGAAGTTGTTCTCATAGTCATTTCACTCGCCCCTCCACTCCACTTCATAGTCGCTATCGCTCTTCGTCACATATGTCGGTCGCTCTCGTAGAGCACTGAATCTCTCCCGCTATCTTTCTCGCTCGTCATACATGGTTCTCATTCGTCGTATGAAGCAATCCGCTCTGAGAGATCTCATTCAACGGCTCTCTCTACGCGAGACACACTATCGCAGGCTCCTACACTATCGCGAGGCTCCTAGTAAGTCAATATAAGTAAGGGTAGTATTGGCCCTGGAGATGATGATTGCGAAGCTTCACTTCCTTTACCTTTAAGGTAGGCTTAAGGTAGGCATAATGAAGCGGAGGGCTCTCCTTACAATATCTAATTGTAACTACGCTTGTTCGGGTCCCAATTATGCGCAGCTATCTGAACTCTCCTCTCCGACTCTCCTATCTCCTGATCATTGAATCTAAGTTCTGCTCTCTGTGGGCTGATCTCACTCTTTCCGCGCTACAGTATAAAGGAAAGAAAGGGAGGAAAATGAAGAGAAAGGGGCTCTCGATAGCGACTGATCTTACTCGTCCTGGCCTCTGCCCTTCTATCCTATAGAGCAATTGTCCTACTGGGCCCGGCGAGGATGAATGTCTCATTAGAAGGCGTGGCAAGTCAGCGAGGCGTGGCGCTGCCTTACTTAGAAAGTAACGAAAGAGCGAGGCCGCTAGCTCATGATTCTTCGTTCGCTAGCCCACCAGACGTGAAGCAGAGCGGAACGCGCCAGAAAGAACCTCGCGAGATCCATTGTCTGTCTACCGTTGATGTCCCTGCTCATAGCATGGGTTCTCTCATCTAGGTTCTCAGTTCTATCTATCTATACGGCCACTAGTGCTCCCTCCCTACGGTCTTGGAGTCCATTCTAGATTAGAGAGCGCTCCCGGAGTTCATGTCTCGCTCCCGAAAAAGACCAAAGCATTTCGGCTCAACAGGCGGGGAAGGCCTCTCGTACCTTATTAGGGGAGACTTTTCATAAGACTGAATAAGACCTCTTTCTTTCCTCTTCTCTTACATAAAAGAAGGAAAATGGATTTGATGGTTGAAGGACTGATAGAAGATGGACTGATCAAGGGGATAAAGCTAGAGTCATGGGTCAGGGGGATCAAGCTAGAGTAGAGTAATGGATCAAGAGCTCATGACCTGTTCCCATGGTGGGCTTCTCGACTACACATAGATAGTAGACGTATAAATTGTATCAAACAGTACTGATCTTTCTTGTGGACCATAAGAATAAAGAATAGAAAAAGAACTAATCCCTCGCTGGCACACTTGAGAGATCTTCTCTATCTCTATCTATAAGAAAGAAGAGTTGCAAGAATCTCTATTATAATAGAAAGGAGGTCGCTAGTAGCAATCGTCGCTCATGAATGGAATAGGTGGAAGGAGCAGAGCAGGCGAGCACGTCTACTACACCTGAACGAGCAGCCAAAGCCAGGGATGAGAACTCGATCAAAAGGCATGAAAATATAGAAGGTCGGCCCCGACCAACGAGCGCAACGAAGCTCTTCAACTATCCTCGGCCCATGAATCTTCCTTCTTTCTTCTCCCAGGTCACTAAGATCACTATCACGTTGTACCCTTTCGTTTCTCTCTTTCCCCGGCCTCTTCGGAATCACAATCTCTTGGTTGGCCATCCTACCTTTCTTTCTGTCCTTGTGCATGATGAACTTCTTGCTCGACCCGACGAGGAACTGTCCTGTCTGTCCTTGCATGATTCACCTCAGCCCTAGTGACTCTTCCGGTCCTCAGCCCTTTCTTTCATCTATACTTCATCTGCTGACTTTCCGTCTTCTCTTCCCCTCGCATTCTCTCCCTTCCTCTGACCTCCTCACTATGGGACCCCTCCATTGAATCAGAGGAGAGAGGGTGCCCACTAGCGAAGGTGCCCAGGTAGGGGAATGGTGAAAGGGCCATACAGTTAAGTGGATCTTTCGTAGTTTTGAATAGCGTCGGCCCTAGAGGTTCGGATTAGTCGTAAATAGCCCCAAAGGCTACTTATTTCCTCTGCGTAGCAGAGGTACTTATCTTATATTATATACAGTTAGAACTTAACTTAATATTATAGGGGGCCTTTGGGGCTATTTATCTCCTTGGGAATTTATTATAGCCCAATATAAAAGTAAATTCGGAATTTATATTTATTTTAGGCCATATATTTGAACTTATATTATAGTATGGCTTAGTCGTAAATAGCCCCAAAGGCTATTTATCTGCTCTGCGTAGCAGAGGAACTTATATTATATACAGGCGGATTAGTCTACGCCAAAGGGGCTATTTATCTCCTTTAGATTGATTTTAGGGCAATTTCTTTATATTTATTTTAGGTCAATTCGGATTAGTCGTAAATAGCCCCAAAGGCTATTTATATGCCAAAGGGGCTATTTACGACTAAGCCTAAAATCAATATAAAGGAGATATTTACCTAAAATAAATATAAAGGAGATATTTCCCTAAAGAAAGATAAATTCTATAATAAATTCCCAAGGAGATAAATAGCCCCAAAGGCCCCCTATAATATTAAGTTAAGTTCTAACTGTATATAATATAAGATAAGTACCTCTGCTACGCAGAGGAAATAAGTAGCCTTTGGGGCTATTTACGACTAATCCGAACCTCTAGGGCCGACGCTATTCAAAACTACGAAAGATCTACCGTCCCTGCTTGAACGTGGATAAGCAACAGTTAGTAATTAGTGCAGATCAAGCTCCCTTCTTAAGGCGTACTCCGGCTTTCGAGTACTTATCACCATTCACTTAATCTGATGTCTGCTTCCTTTTATAATGAACTGATGGCACGAACACAAGAGACTCGAATATAGCCTTAAGGACAATCACTATAGCGTGAAAGCGCTTTCTGGTTCATTCTTCACCTGCTCCTCGAGTCACTACTCCACTTCCATCCAATATGCTAGTCTAAGTCGACTACTTACTCAAGTAATATCCAATTTATCAAATAAGGTAATTGAGCGCACTCGCTCGAACGAACCATCGCACTCTAGCTAGAGTGAATAGTGAATCCCGTATCGGTCTCGAAAAGAGAGTTCACTCCACTTTCTATAACATGAAAAAGGAGATTCGGTCTCGAAAAGAGAGTTCACTCAAACTCAAAATTATATCTTTCTATAAAATGATAAATGGGATTCGTGAGTTCCGCGCTGGACAGGTAACCTCTTCACAAGTGCTTAGATTCTGATCTGAGAGATGGGATAATCATAGGGGCAGAGGTCGAACTGGGCAAGATAGCAAACCGAATCTTTTCGATAAGAAAACATAGGATTGCGCAATGCCAGGAATGAACCACTACATCTTCACCGAGCCCATGAGACCCCTGCTCCGCTTAAAAAATGCAACAATAATCTTTATTTGTTGATGCAACTATTGATTTGATTGATTTTCTTTTCATGGGAAGATCCTTACTCAAGCTAGCTGCTGATACCATGGATATGCTGGTAGACTCTTCGATTAGAGCTGGTGGTCAGTCCTATGCCGGTGAAAAGTGTCTTGTCTTCTTTACTTTGACTGAGGCACTCTGCTTGATCGCTGTCTCTTAAGCGGATGCGACTGAGCTCTTTTTAAACTTTTCAGGCTTGGATCGTCAGACGGATGCGACTGAGCTCTTTTCACACTTTTCAGGCAAGGTTGAAGAGAGCTCGACTATTCTTGTCAGAGATCATTTGGAAGATCCAAAAAAGTATACCGGATACAGACTCTTTCTTTCTCTTGCTCTTGCTGCAAAGCGACGTTGACGGGCTGCCCCGTTAGGGGGAGGATAGAGGAGGCGGAGCACCTATTTGTACTCTTAACGTTCGGGACGTAGAAAGACCCATTCACACCTATTATTCAGCAGCTTAGGCAGTTTGAGGCGTAGCACCAGAAGTTCTCATAAGGGCACGGGATCCAACTGCTTATACTAACTCGGGCTCGGGAGTTTCAACTAATAAGACCAGGTCCCCAAGAGACTGAATGATGGGTCCGAGTGAAGGAGGAAGAACTCAAATACGCGAAAGTAGCTCCACCAACGTACGAGCCAAAGTTCTGAGATGTTGAAACAGATTCCATGGTTGTTGTTCTAGGAAAAGAGATGGCGCTCCTTGGATGTCAAAGTCGAATGCCACTGCTGCTGAGCTCCCACGCTGCTTTTCTTTCAGCTCTCCTTCATGGCATTTTACCTTAGCATTTCATATTATAATGAATAAAGAGTGATGGCATGACGCCGGTGCTTACTTCCGGAATTCACTGAACTAGGAGCCGCTCGCACGTCTTCAAACCCTCTCCCAGCTTCAAGAGTTATGAATCATGTCCCCCTATACCGGATAAAAGGAAGGGAAAGACCAGGAAAGATGGGCTCGAACGAGAGCTAGAGGGACGACGGAAAGGAGTGGGCCAGTGAAAGAGTTCTTTGCTACTTACATTCTCTTTCATTGAGCTTATAGGGCATCTCAGTCACGGGCACCAGCGCAACCTGAACTCGTATGGGCAGGTTCACTCATACCCGGTAAGGAGCGAAGACGTTGTGTGTTAACGACGGGCTCGATAAGGCCCGCAGCGGTTGGAAGATAATAGACGGGCTCGATAAGGCCCGAGTGAGGATAGGGGGGCAGCGGGCGACTGGTAGGCAGCGACCCCACGACGCGGTTGGGACGAAAAAAAGCACGTTGTCCTGGCTCGAACGATAGAATGAGGACGGGTCGACGGGTGAATGGCGCTCCCAAGCCCTTTACGACGTCCATCTCGCACATGATTTGCTTTTGGGGGAAAGACAAAAAGCGTAAGAGCAGAAGTCTCATTCATATACCGCACCAGCACAAGCTGAACAATGTAATGAGAACGAGGCAGAGCGTGCCACTCTGAACCTTCTCTCGTCGCTGCCTTGCCCTTGCCACGTCCTTTCTATCGTACCTAAATAGCTACCGTTGGTTCCGCTACTGGGCTACTTCTATCTGATAGAGTCTTTCTTACTGAGCTCCGCCTGGCACTTCAACATCTTTCTTCTATAGTATGGACAGAAGATAGCTATTAATCTCTTTCCATTCAATAGCTCATCACTTGCGTATGTGGGAGAGCTAAGACAATACGATAATCTAAGTTAGGTGAATTGAAGACACATTTCTTTTACCGCTTTCACTCGTACTGTAAACAATAGGGGCGACTCAGAGGAGAGCTCAGGGCACCAAAAGAAGGCTACCAGCGTATTATAGTAAGAAGTACCTTTCGCTAACGAGTAGAACTCAATCTTTGAATGAACTGCTGCGGACCCGAAGACTCCCTTTCAACCTATCCCTCATATGAACTCAAAAGGGACCTCCAGAGTATGATAGAGCTTTGGCGGTGCGGCAGTCCTTCTTGTCAGAGGCGTACCATCCACCCCCGACCAGATGGGATCATCAAAAGAACCCTCATGCAAAGGATATGAAGCAGCTGTTCATGCAATTGGAGTGGCACGAAGACAAATGATTGGAGTTAGGCTCAAAGGCATTAATTAGTACGGGAAAGCGATCAGCAGCAGTCTGAGGAAAGAGATTCTGCAGCTGTACCGGGGCCTTCTGACTATTCTCTTGATTTACGTAGCTGCTCTCTTGGCGCCTAGAACAGCAGTAGTTTGAGATTATTCTTTCCAGATTCTCTTTTCGAAGCAGTCGTTCATGGAGAGAGTGAATGGCTATCCGCTGCAAAATCGTGAATTCCAAGGTCTTTCGTAGTTTTGAATAGTTGAGGGCCCCAAATATTATAGTTAGAACTTATATGTATGGCGGAATTTAGCCTAAAATAAATATAAGTTTTTAGGCTTAGTCGTAAATAGCCCCAAAGGCTATTTATCTGCCCAATATATATACAGGGTAGCAGAGGAACTTATATTATATACAGGCGGATTAGAACTTATATTATGAATGCAGGGCCTTTGGGGCTATTTATCTCCTTTACTAGATTTTTGGGCTTAATTTATCTCCTTTACTAGATTTTTGGGCAATTTCTTTATATTTATTTTA
Organism: Curcuma longa; assembly: GCF_044706935.1. Taxonomy (NCBI): domain Eukaryota; kingdom Viridiplantae; phylum Streptophyta; class Magnoliopsida; order Zingiberales; family Zingiberaceae; genus Curcuma; species Curcuma longa. Next base: position 8,052,343 of record NC_133877.1, on the reverse strand, counting down.
GGTCAATTCGGATTAGTCGTAAATAGCCCCTTTGGCTATTTCTCTGCCTCAAGGAGATAAATAGCCCCAAGAAGATAAATAGCCCCAAGGAGATAAATAGCCCCAAAGGCGTAGACTAACTGTATATAATATAAGATAAGTACCTCGGCTACGCAGAGGCATATAAATAGCCTTTGGGGCTATTTACGACTAATCCGAATTTACCATAATATTAAGTTAAGTTCTAACTGTATATAATATAAGAGTTGTACCTCTGCTATGCCTCTTTGAGTCGAAAATAGACCCAAAGGCTATTTATATGCCCCAAAAATATAGTAAGTTGTGGCAGAGGTACTTATCTTATATTTAGTAGGATTAGTCTACTTAGTCGTAAATAGCCCCAAAGGCTATTTCTTCTACTCAGCATAGCTGAGGTCTTTATATTATATACAGGCAGATTAGAACTTAACTTAATGTTATGGGGGGCCTTTGGTGCTATTTACTTCTTGGGGCTATTTATCTCCTTAGCCAAAGGGGCTATTGTAGACTAAGTAGAATAAACCATCTTACTAAAATAGAAAGACCTCTGCTATGCCTCTTTGTGAGTCGAAAATAGACCCAAAGGCTAAGGAGATAAATAGCCCCAAAGGCGTAGAATAAACCATCTTACTAAAAAGGAAATACCTCTGCTATGCAGAGAAGATAAATAGCCTTTGGGTCTATTTTCGACTCTAAGGAGGCGTGGCAGAGGTACTTATCTTATATTATATACAGTTAGTCTACTTAGTCGTAAATAGCCCCTTTGGCTATTTATATGCCTCTGCGTAGCCGAGGTACAACTCTTATATTATATACAGTTAGTCTACGCCAAAGGGGCTATTTATCTTCTTGGGGCTATTTATCTCCTTAGCCAAAGGGTCTATTTTCGACTCAAAGAGGCGTAGCAGAGGTACAACTCTTATATTATATACAGTTAGTCTACATAGTCGTAAATAGCCCCTTTGGCTATTTATATGCCTCTGCGTAGCCGAGGTACTTATCTTATATTATATACAGGCTGATTAGTCTACGCCAAAGGGGCAATTTATCTTCTCGGGGCTATTTCTCTCCTTTAGTCGTAAATAGCCCCAAAGGCTATTTATCTGCCCAATATTATAGTAAGGGGTAGCAGAGGAACTTATATTATATACAGGCGGATTAGTCTACGCCTTTGGGGCTATTTATCTCCTTCACCAACAGAGCTATAATTTATTTAGATTGATTTTAGGTAAATATCTCCTTTATATTTATTTTAGGCTTAGTCGTAAATAGCCCCAAAGGCTATTTATATGCCTCTGCGTAGCAGAGGTACTTATCTTATATTATATACAGTTAGTCTACGCCTTTGGGGCTATTTCTCTCCTTTAGTCGTAAATAGCCCCAAAGGCTATTTCTTCTACTCAGCATAGCTGAGGTCTTTATATTATAGTAAGAGGGATTAGTCTACGCCTTTGGGGCTATTTATCTCCTTTCGTAAATAGCCCCTTTGGCTATTTATATGCCTCTGCGTAGCAGAGGTACTTATCTTATATTATATACAGTTAGTCTACGCCTTTGGGGCTATTTCTCTCCTTTAGTCGTAAATAGCCCCTTTGGCTATTTCTCTACTCTGCATAGCAGAGGTACTTATATTATAGTAAGACGGATTAGTTTACGCCTTTGGGGCTATTTATCTCCTTTCGTAAATAGCCCCTTTGGCTATTTATCTGCCCAATATTATAGTAAGGGGTAGCAGAGGTACTTATATTATATACAGGCGGATTAGAACTTAATATTATGAATGTAGGGCCTTTGGGGCTATTTATCTCCTTAGTCGTAAATAGCCCCAAAGGCTATTTATCTCCCCAAAAATCTAGTAAGTTGTAGCAGAGGAACTTATATTATATACAGGCGGATTAGAACTTATATTATGAATGCAGGGCCAAAGGGGCTAAGCTATCCGCATTCCCAGTTGATTGACTGCACACTTACCCGTGAGAATAGACCAGGGCCCCTTTTTGATCCCTGCTACCGAGGACACCATTGAAGACAAATGCCCGATGAGGACATAGCATGTAAGGAAAGAGCTGGAGCTCGAGTTTGACCTGAGTAAGGCGCTAGTTCACGTGCGTTCTTGCCTCTCTTTAGACTTGCTATTTGCACATAGACTATCTGGGGGGGGGAATCTCAGCGGGGGGACTCTTCTTTATATGCTTCTAGGTCTAGTTGCGATGGAGAAAGTGATGACTTATAGGTCTCTTACTCTTAGGTGGCTAGAACTGGTCTGAGCCCTTAAATTGTAGTGCTGGGCAGCGCTCTTGGGACGAGTAAGAGTATAAAAGAAAGATCCAATTCATTCCTCGTACGCAAGAGGTGTGAGAATTGTAGCTGGCCCATTCGAGATGAGTATTGTATTTCTCAAACAAGTCTGAATTCCTCTTGGTCTCTTGAAAGCGGTCTTTGACGCTAAGGTCGGGCACAAGGGAATGAGTGCTGGCACCGGGATCACTTTTGCTTGCTTATCCGAGAGTTAGGAAATCCATTATTAGCTTATAGAAAGGGGTCCCATTTCAAAGATTCAGTAGGTGCTGAATGAATCCCGAACTACCTTATTCTCCACCTCTAAAAGAAAAGCTAACCGATCCACAGGTGCCCATCTCCAAGGTCCCATAAGTCAACTCTGTCTGGATGCTGGAACCTCTGGATCCGCCCCTCCACAGAACCTTACCTTCTCCACATCCTCCGTAGCAGCTGCTTTCTTTTGAGTATCAGACTTCCCAGTGCGATCTAAGAAAGTTTCCGTGAATAGGATAAATGCTTTGCCTGTGCTTCCCCACAACCTTGCAATTTGCTATGTAAAGACTCCACACCTTTCTATGCTTTCTCGGAATTGGCTTGATAGGGCCTCCACTATTTAGAAGAGCAGCTCTTGGAATGGAACGAAGTGAACCGCTCGTTCCTCCTCACTTTATTTTGACCCGTGAACTGGGTTTCATTTAATTACCTCTCCTGTGGGACCGCCCAGACCCTCCGCACGTTCCCCCTTAGTGCTTGTCCAGAGCAAGAGAGCATTTAATGTAAAGTCTACCTCTCCCTTCTTAAGAGAGTAAGCTAAAGGAGGAAGGATAACTCCCGTAAGTTGGAATAGCTCTTCTAATAGATCATGAACTTCTTTTGCTCCATTTTAGCCTTACGAGTGAAGGAGTTGAGTCCTGTCCCAGCTCTTACGGATGAGGATGTGAAAGCGGATCCCTGCACCTTTGAGGGCTGGTAGTTCGGTGACCAATCCTATTTAGGAGAGTTCCCCCACCCTGGCTTCAATATGTCAGAAAAGAGCCATGGCAAGATCAAATATAAAAGTGGTGCCTAGCATTAGATCCGTCCTCCTAGCTTATCTAAGTGGCATTATCAAATAAATTAAGTGCTGTGCCCCAGACTTATACTTGAAAAAGTCTCATACGCGCACACTGCTTGAGCTAATTGTCCACATATGACCTCGCACCCGCTCCCTGAGTGCTATTTTATCTGCCAGGTAGAGAAGAAGGAGAGCTCAAAAGAATGGAGGTAAGCAAGCGAACCCGGAACTTCCGAGAAAGCATTCCTAAACGCCTGTCATGTATACTCACTGTCAAAGCCTTACTTGCACTACTTTGAGACCCTCGTATCCTAGTCGGAAAAGAGGGGGCCTAGCATTGCGACATGAACTGTACGCGTGGCCTGGTCGTCCGGACCAGCACCTAAGTCAAGTATGGAAGGAGGCTATCTGTGCGATCTTTCCACTATAAGTCAAGTATTCCTTGCGGAGGGACCCTAGCAGAACAAGAATCAGTCGAACCCGTGTGATGCTTCCCTACCCTACCCTAATCCTAGAGAGGAAGAAGTGGGGGGCTCCTAAGCGCATTCCTAAGAATGTGTCTTGACTTCTGCTCTGCTCTTTACCTTAAGAAGGGTGCCAGAGTCACCTACTTAATTGTGGGTGCTCATCTCTGATTCCTCGTCCCAAGTTCAGTGATTGGGGCCCCTACAGTACAGCCACAAAACCTATCCCATGAAACCCATTCAAGAGATTAATCCATAGGTTAGATAGGAAGTGGATTAACTATGGGGAGGTAGGTCGAACTGATCTCATTTGCCTTGCATCTAAGCTCGATGCTCGGGCAGGAAATATATATACAGGCCTCTGCTGCCCTTTCTTTGATAGCGTATCGTATCTATATAAGAGTATTGTCAGCAAGCAAGCATAAGCAATCGTCCCCACATCCCATCCATTATACTGAACTCCCATAGTAGGTGGAAAATGCCATCCCAGTCGTTTCGTTTTGATCGTTCACCGCCGCCACGTCTTGTTTTACTAAAGCACCTCCTTCTACCGGTGCACCGCCACATCGACATCGAGATTGACCAGGCTCTACCTACTGGCGCACCGTCTGTCTGCGCCCGCTGTCCTTACTTTCCCAACTGGATCTACCGCTCAGTGGGCTCTCCAACCGTGAAGTAGTCTTCGTTAGCGGACTCTACTGCTCTTGCTCTCCATCTCATTGGTTTACTTGCTTCTAAGTATGAGCGCATCTCTTTCACTTAGACTTTTTGCTTTGAGCTCGAGTCTTCTTTCCAGTTCCTTTGCTTTGATCCCATGAATCTGCCTTCCCTCTTTCCTTTCTTTCTTATTCTATTCCTTTTACCCGAGCCGAATGCACTACCACGCGCTAGCTCCCAACTGATTGAATGGCATGAGATCCCGACTGACAAGGCCGGCATGAGAGACTGACACGACAAAAGGCATGGGAAAGACCAGCGCTGACCCGGGCTATTCGACAAGTGAGTCTAATCCCTGCCAAGTATCACCACGCACGACCTGTCAAATACAACACAACCCTATAAGGAGCTTCCTACACCAACAAGCAACAAGTGTAAATGCTATCCCACAATCAAAGTCTTGGCACCGAAAGTCTACCACAATGTCTTGGCTTGGGCTTGGCACTGAAGTCCACCTTCCCTTTGCTAAACTGTCTTCGCTCAAATGCGTCGTTTCCTCGCTGCTTACTCCTCACTTCATTTCACTACTATACTGTCCTAAAGTGAACCTGAACCAGCTCCTACTCTCTTTTATTTAACTAACTATATGTCCAGAGCTCCACATTTAATGGCATTCCAACAAGGGTTCTGGCATTCCGGCTTATATCTCACTCATCGTCTGGGTAATTCCTACAATTATACTCATCGTCCTGGTTCCGATCTGGTATGGTAGATGGTAGCTCGCCTCTGCTATTCTTGACATCTGCTATTCTTGGCAATCTGCGTCTCCGCTCCTCAATAACAAACAAAGTCGTGTAAAGTCCTCTCCTGACCTCTCTCTATCTGCTTCCGCTGTAGTGTAGATAGTTGTCTCCCCCGTCCGAAGTTATCCTCAGTCTCCCCTGTTATATTCCCATTCCGTGGAGTCCAATCCAAGTTGCTTTCCTTCCCGCACTCATCCCGTCCCATCAATCAATCTTTAATTTGCAAAGTTGCGCGTGGAAAGAAGATAGAACAGTGACGAGCGAGTGAAACGACGCCTTGACGAGCGGGAATTGAACCCGCGCTATTAGCTATAGAAGATTCACACGCGTCACGGGTTGAAGAGACTTTGGAATTCACTGCGGCTTCTTTCATTCCTCTTTCTTTCTATCGGCCCCGAACTCTAGCTTAGTTTAACTGAACTTAGAACTAGAACTGAACTCCCGTGGTAGCGTGCAGCTGTCCTCCCTTGCTTGCGTCCCCACACCCCGGGTCGAACATACCTACTATTGGATTTGAACCAATGACTACTGCCGTATGAAAGCAGTACTCTCACCACTGAGTTAAGTAGGTCCTCACTTCGGGAATTATCTTATCTTATATATAGAGAATAGAATTTACAAGCAAGCATGCCACTTATTATTTAATAAAGAAGAGACGTGAATTTAAGAAAGAAAGAAGGAAGTGTGTGATCATTAAATCTCTATCTTGACAAGAGTGAGTCCATGGGCAAGAGTTGGTAGAGCAGAGTGAGAGTAGAGTAGTTGGTAGATAGCCTCGGACCGAAGCGAAGCACCGAAGCAAACTCAAGTTTAGCGTACTCGACCGTCCACCACATGCTTGAAAGGCTAACTCCGCCCCCCTTTCAGCCCTTACCCGAAGAAGGGGATAACGAAAGACGTCCAGGAGCGACTAAGACAGGAGCCGTGAGGCGTGCCTGCCAATCAAGCTCATTCAAGTAGTGCCAGTCGATGGGTAAAGGGTTGTGAATCCCGGTATTCTATTCTTGTCTTGAGTTCCGAAGTGAGCAAACATTGAACTTTGGAGTTCGCCGAGAATCTTTCTAATATCTAATGTGAGGCCCTTCTTTCTCTTTGCTTTCTCTGATCTCTGAGCCCTGGTCATCATTCATTCTCTTACTTGAGCACTTGAATCAGCAGATCACATGTCTCCTCGCTTAGCCAAGAATTAGGAGCTAGCACCCTGCCCTACCCACTTTCCTCTCTTCCTTTCCCCCACATCCACTTCGCACCGCCCTGGCACGACCAATTCCTGAATTCAAACTGCCCGACGATTCACTCAAAGTACGTGTTCCTGCTTTGCTTAAGAGCTCACGAATGCCTCTAGTACCACACTTGGTTCAAGCATATCTTTAATTTGTAGTGGATCCTACTGATGCGCTGATAAAGATTTGTAGTGGATCCTACTGATGTGCTGATTGCTGATAAGGCCTAAAAAAAAAGTAAATTCCATAGATAATTTCTTATAGTTTCTTTAGGGCCGAATTTACTGTAAGCCCTCAAAGAAAGATAAATTCTATATAAGTTTTAGTCGTAAATAGCCCCAAAGGCTATAATTTACTTTTATATTAGGCCCCAAAAATCTAGTAAAGGAGATAAATAGCCCCTTTGGCGTAGACTAATCCGCGGGGCTATTTATCTCCTTCGGGAACTTATATTATATACAGGCGGAATTTAGATTGATTTGAAGAGTATACTCTTCAATGCACTACACTATATATGGGCAATTTATACTCCTCTGCGTAGCAGAGGAGATAAATAGCCCCAAAGGGGCTATTTACGACTAATCCGATCGACTAAGACTTATATGTATGGCGGCCCTTACTATATATTTTAACTTATGAGGTGCACCTAAGCCACCTACCCACTCATCAGGTGTTCAGCTGACTTGCACAGAAAGACCCCTAATTCGGCGACCCGAACGTAAGCTCTTTCGTAGTTTTGAATGGCAGCACCCCAAAAAAACATCAGTCTAAATTTGAAGATTACATCAGTATAAGTTTCTTATTGGCGCCATTGACCCAGATATATATACTGGCCATTCACGACTTCATTCTTTTCTCGTTCGCACCTCTTCATTAATCTTGCTTCGCTAGTGAAAGCTAGGGCTTTTCAAGCCCGATTTCAAGCTCGATTTGAAGGCTCTTTTGAAGTGCTTTCAGTAAGGAATCATTAATATGATTTATTAGAGCAGAGGAGCGATCACGAGGCAAGAGAAATGCGTTAGACTAGGGAGTGTTAAGCATCTAGCAATAGACCACTAGAATCTTGACTTTTGAACTATTTAGCTATCTCCCCCACCTTTAGTGCAGACCTTCGCCAATCAAATTCTTTCGCTGTGATTCGCCCGTTGGATGACCGGCTTGGCGGGTCGAGCGCTAAGCTCCGTGACCCATAGTTGCCCAGCACATTGGCTCCCGTAGCTACTCTATCTCAGCAGCCATTCCTACTTAAGTTGGAGAAGATCGACTCATTATAACGAAACAGCGAAGTCGCGAAGTCGAGAGCACTGACATAGATACGCAACCGAAGTTCAGAGGCCTGGTTCTGGCATGAATGGCAAATTAGCAAATGCACTCAGCTAGCTTTGTCGAGGACTCATAAGAGCACAAGACTCATGAATATAGAGTGAGGGCATGAATGGCAAAGAAGCTTCGGTACTCGCTCACCCTCCTATGAGGACTATTATAATAGTGGCATGGAATGGGACGACTTAGCAACGGCACTCAGCTAAGCTAGAGTCCTATTATGAGCACAAGACTCATCTCATACGAGCGAGCAGCAAGCGAAGTAAGAAATCCTCGAACAGTTATCAAGCGAAGCGAAGTCGAAAGATCTGAAATATATCCCGATTCGGGTTCAGTTCAAACGAATGATGATGGGGCCATATCATCCTCATCATCCCCGGCATCTGCTGAACTGAACCATGCATCTGATCCCCCTCTTCCTTCATCTAATAGTAATGAAGTGTCTGTCCCGTGTGAAGCAGCAAGTGAAGAACAAGAAGTCGAGAAGAATTCAGCAATAATGCTCAGAGAAAGATGGATGTGCGAAAGAAAATACGGTCGGTGGTCCGTGGCTTCGGTGCAAGGAGTGATAGTGATAAGTCTGGAGCTGCATCAGCAGCAGGAGTAAAGTACGTGTGGGATCTCGAGATTGGAGGGTATGAGAGGGCAAGCGATGCAACAGCGAAGTCGAAAAGAGAAAGGAATGGTCGCGATGCAAAGCAAAGAGAATTGAATAAATGTTTATATAGCATAGGTCAACACGCAAAAAACCAAAACATGAAAATCTCAGAGATGTCGAATGGTGCCGAGTACCGAACGAGAAGTTTAGCAGAGAAGAAAACATCCCAGCAAGAGTAGGATCAGGGATGGATAAGTAGCAGGTCTGAAAGAGGTCAAGGCGACCAGAACCAGAAGATCTTTCATAGTTTTTCATGGCGCCATTCACTATATACTGTAATCTGCTGGGAGGAGTGAACCATATTTTAATTCAAGGTGCGAGACCCCTGACTCCGGTCCCCTTGCACTACTTTCACTAGGAAGTAGTCAGTTTATAAGATAGCCAGCCAGTAAATGAACTAAGAAAGCGAGCCGGCTCCTACTGGAATGAGCGAGCCAGCAGCCCATGATCAAGAACTGTGCGGAGATATTATAATATTTAATAAGCTGAGCGACACCTGAAGCGCAGTGATAAGAAGAGGAGGTCTCCCGAGCAGCCGAAGCCCTGGACAGTGATCGGGAGTGGGAGTGAAGCCGATCTGGTTCTTCGACAAAGCATTTCATCTAATCGTTGAGTCGGTTGGTTCTTGGTTCTTCGACAAAGCATCTAATCGTTGAGTAGAAAAGACTACTTCGTGTTCATCTCCCACATAGAACGAATAAAGAATTTCCGCGAAGAATCTCGGACTATGTGGGGATAGGATCTTACTCAAAATATATAAGATGATTGGCATAGGATCTGACTATTCCCGACTTCTGATTGGCATAGGATCTGACTATTTTAGAATCTGATATAGATATCCGGCTCTTCTCTTATCTAAAAGTAGGGCAAGTCCGGGTCCTACCTAGTCCGAGTCCCTAATCCAAGCACTGCCATTATAAGGACAGGACCCAAGCACTGGTTGGAAGAGAGCTCGGGCAGCCCACTCCACTATCGGTCTTTCCATGCCACTGCAATAGGGAATGCGGAACTTATATTATATACAGGCGATCTGCTCAGACTACTTGAATATCCGCCTGTATATAATATAAGTTCCTCTGCCTCACCGAACCTTCTTGAATCGACTAAGCCCCTGACGGGAGCTTCTGCCTCTCTACTTCGGCCTATTCCTCACCGAACCTTCTTGAATCGCCACGTCGCTATCGCAGCAACAGTCTAACATGGCAAGATATTAGTAAGTCCGAAAGATCTACCATCCCTCTTCTTTCATGTTCCTTTGCCCTCTGATGTCGAGTGGCTACTTTGATCGTTTCCACTCATTCAACTACTACTGCCAAGTCCTCTATACATTCGATCCAATTCGATCCAAGAAAGATGACTGAAGAAGCGAAGTCGAGGAGCAAACTATAGTTTAGCGGAACCGACGAGGAGAAGTGTAGCGTCTCACCAGTGATCTCGATAAGGTTCATGTAAGGAGCGAACGAGAGCGCAGTGATAAGAAGGGTTCGATTGACAAGTAGTCAAAGGAGAGGGAGTTTTGCACCGACCGAAGAGAGCGGATCCCTAAAATAAATATAAATTCTTGTGGAAAAGCAGATTGAGCCCCCCGCATGCCTTCAAGTCTCTCTCAGTCGAGAGCGGCGCCGATCATTCTAGCGGCCTTGGTTGGAGTTTTTAGCACTCCCACACCGCGTAGTGGGACTCTATTTTTTGTATTGGTCTTGTCTTTCCCGCCTCGCCCTCGCATCTACTATACTCATTGAACCACTTCATTCGTGGAGTAGATTACAACACTTGATATCCGGAATGGGATGGCTCTCCGTCGTGTACTTTTCCTTTTTTTTTGTGCTATCACATATCCATCCGTTAGCCCAACGCGTAGCACCTTTCCTTAGCTGGCCTAACCTGTCTTCCCATCTTAATGTGTGACAGTGGTTCCAGGTCGAGTCAGTGGTTCCCGGTCGAGTACGCTAAACTATCCTTCGCTCCTCTACCTTTTTGACAACTATTGTATTGATCTACTTCAGTCGACTACGCAACAAACATTCACTCTTTGCTCTTCGCGTCTGTTCCTTCTTTGCGCTCGCTCTTCCTTTACGAGATTCAAGTGAGAGTAATTATAATTACATGTGTCTTCTACGCTTATCTAATAATAGATTCTCTCAATGATCAATGAGACGGTCGGCTGGCTCGCTCATTCGCTCGCAGATTCGACTTCGCTTCGTCGCCCTCTGATTCATGCCCATGCTTCCTTAACCGAATGATCCACTTGTCCTTCGCGGATTGGATTCTTCCGCTGGTCTGGATGCGGGACGGCCAGTGAGAGAGTAAGGGATGGGCATCAGAACGGAGAGCCCTCCCTCCTAGCCCTAGGGAGAGGCAGGATTCGAACCGACGAGCAAGACTGAAAGAATTTCACTGCTTTCGTTTCACTTAACTCATGAGTCGTACTGGATAGCTGCTGTGATTCACTTATCATATTTACAATGCGATAGTGGCGTACGAGGATCAAATCTTCCTCAAGCTTTCAAGAAAAAGTCTTAAGTGCCTTTCGCGTACTTTAGGTTAATGTACCTAACCGGAATTCTGAACTTAACGCACACGTAGGCCCATAGCATAGCGTTCATTCCTTCAGTTCATGTTCATCTGTTCGGGTAGATAGTTTGAGGTCAGTTGATGTGAAGAAGTCAAGCAGTCAATCTTAAGCAGGAAGCGGGCTGTACTATCATAAGTGGTTCCAGTCTCTCTTTCTTTATCGGTCTAGTAGTCGGTAGTTAGTGAGTACAAGGAATAGTCAGTAAGCAGCTGTTAACGGTATGCGGTGAGAATGGTATCCGTCTTCTGTCTCCGTGTAAAGGAGGAAGAACGTCAGAGATGACATGAAACTTCTATCTAAGCAATAATTTACAGTACAAGTGATATAGGAAAGATTATATGTTCATGTTCATTTGATAGATTGGCTGAGTGTGAAGTCGCAACCTCTTAAGAACCCTCACATATTTGTTTGAAGTGCCGATCCTGTTTAAACTGCGAACTGGAACAGCTGCTGCTGCTTCAATTCCGGTTCAAGAGGGGCAGATCTTTCATAGTTATTTTTGAATGGAATTATAGTATTGCGTGAATGGACTTGCGCCTAGAAGCTGCAGTCGTTCACTTCCGCAAATGTATTTCGAATATATTATTGCATTGCATACCTAGGGGAAAGTCCGTTTAGGCGAAAAAGACGGGTTTTTCAACTTTCAAGTTTCACTTCCCGTTTCGCCTAAAGTTCATTTGCCCTAGGGTTAGAGTGAATGGCCCCTAGCAACCTATTTAAAAAAAACAGGAAGTGCTATTGGACTTGGACCCTTGCCAGTTAATAGTGGAGCCTTACCTATAATACGTCTAATATAGATGAGCGTACTATAAGAGACTATTTTGCGTACTATAAGACTAATAGAGTAGAATTGCGTACTATAAGAGTCTAATATAGATGAGCGTACTATAATCTACTTTTAGGGATCTATAATCTACTTTTAGCGTCGCCAAATATATAGTCAGACCTGCGGATACAGCTATTAGCAATAGTCGCCAAATATATAGTCAGACCTGCGGATACAGCTATTAGCAATAGTCGACCATACCTGCGGAGATACAGGAGCGTACTATAAGATACGAATAGCGTCGCCAAATATATAGTAAGACCTGCGGATATACAGGAGCGTACTATAAGATACGAATTGCGTCGACCTAAAATCAAAGGAGATAAATAGCCCCTTTGGCCCTGCATTCATAATATTAAGTTCTAATCCGCCTGTATATAATATAAGTACCTCTGCTACAACTTACTAGATTTTTTGGGGCCTAATATAAAAGTAAATTATAGCCTTTGGGGCTATTTACGAAAGGAGATAAATAGCCCCAAGAAGATAAATAGCCCCTTTGGCGTAGACTAACTGTATATAATATAAGATAAGTACCTCTGCTACGCCTCTTTGAGTCGAAAATAGACCCAAAGGCTAAGGAGATAAATAGCCCCAAAGGCGTAGACTAACTGTATATAATATAAGATAAGTACCTCTGCCACGCAGAGGCATATAAATAGCCAAAGGGTCTATTTTCGACTCACAAAGAGGCATAGCAGAGATATTTCTATTTTAGTAAGATGGTTTATTCTACTTAGTCGTAAATAGCCCCAAAGGCTATTTCTTCTACTCAGCATAGCTGAGGTCTTTATATTATAGTAAGGCAGATTAGTCTACGCCTTTGGGGCTATTTATCTTCTCGGGGCTATTTATCTCCTTAGCCAAAGGGGCTATTTACGACTAAGTAAACTAATCCGCCTTACTATAATATAAGTACCTCTGCTATGCAGAGTAGAGAAATAGCCTTTGGGGCTATTTACGACTAAAGGAGAGAAATAGCCCCAAAGGCGTAGACTAACTGTATATAATATAAGATAAGTACCTCTGCTACGCAGAGGCATATAAATAGCCAAAGGGGCTATTTACGAAAGGAGATAAATAGCCCCTTTGGCGTAGACTAATCCGCCTTACTATAATATAAAGGCCTCAGCTATGCTGAGTAGAAAAATAGCCTTTGGGGCTATTTACGACTAATCCGAATTTACCTAAAATAAATAGAAAGGAGATAAATAGCCCCTTTGGCCCTGCATTCATAATATAAGTTCTAATCCGCCTGTATATAATATAAGTTCCTCTGCTACCCCTGTATATATATTGGGCAGAGAAATAGCCTTTGGGGCTATTTACGACTAAGCCATACTAGAATAGCGTCGCCAAATATATAGTAAGACCTGCGGAGATACAGGAGCGTACTATAAGATACGAATAGGGATTACTATAAGATGAGCGTACTATAAGAGACTATTTAGCGTACTATAAGAGTAGAATTGCGTCGACCATTCCTGCGGAGATACAGGAGCGTACTATAAGATACGATTAGCATCTGAAGGAGGTAGGGAAGGATCAGTCGTTCTCCGATACGGGAGAGGAAAGCGTACAAAAAGGTGTCCGGGCACTTGAAGATCTAGAGTACGAGGGAGATCTCCCCCCTTTCAAGCTCAAGAACAGTGCGTGCAGGGTAGGCTGGCGGAATCATTCCTCTGATTCTTGTAGGAGTTAGGCAAGCTAAGAGGTCAGATTCTAGCTGTGCTTCTCTTGCGGGTTCGTGAGCTTATTATAAAAGAACTGATGATTCGCACCGCACTCACACTGACAATGCTCCTTTCACTTCATTTCTTTACACAGCAAAAGCATAAAAGAGACTAAGTAGTTACTTTCTAATTATAACTCGCTCGTTGCCTTCTAACATCTCTAGACCTTTCGACTAACCGCTCGGCTCCCGGGCTCACTTCGCCCCTTCTCTTCTCAACTTGTCACTTCATTCCGGATCTTAATTAATAATCAAGCTTCTCTGCCCAGTCCTTCCCGCTTATTGGTCTAGAGCCCTTTCCTCCGGTGGAAGAGTGAGATCGGAATCGGAGCGAAAGTTATTGTCGCACAAATACGAGATCGGAGGAGCGACTAAAAGGAGCCAGAGGAGAAGTGACTATTTGAAGGCTCAATCAGCCAATCAGAGGAGTTGCCGGTTCGGTTAATTCACTGAGTCCGTCCTATGTGCCTGCTATTCTCATGTGCTATTTGAATGCTATGCAATTGGATTTCCTTGCCGGATAAATTCCCGAGCTCAGACTCAGACCAGAGGCTCGTACCCCACACCCCAAGCTCATATCCCGAGATCAGACTGCTATCTCCTGATGTTGAATCCAGACTCTCCGCCCGGACTGAGTTCCCGGATCCCCTCTCACCGTAGCGTGCTATCGTTCTGAGCCCACTAGACTATATCTTGTCGGTTCACCTTCTTATTACCCCCGTTGACCTCCACCGCCCTACCCCCTAGGATCTTGCTTACGACGCTGCCTTTACGTCGCTGTGCCAAATATATATACAGGGCCTGACCGCCCTCTTTACTTAGCCCAAAAATTCAATCTGGTCGGGCGCTTTATCTTAGAGACCCCCCGCCCTGGGTCACCCGCAAGGGGGTAGCCGCCCTGAAAAAGCTTAAGATGCTCCAACTTCGTATAAGCACGCACTCGTACCTATAATCCCGCATAGCTATGGCACCTTCCTTTTAGACTACACTAGCATAGCATCCTCTTCCTTATTCCACTACTGAAACTGTCCTCTCTTCAGCGAGCCTCATTCCACTACCGCAACATCGTTCAAAACATTTATCATAATTGCCACTACTACTCATTCCCATCTCATATACTTGCACTCTTCACTTCGGTAGGAAGGCATAGACAGCTAGGTAGATGCTGCTCCTAAGCCCTTCTCTCTCCGCTTTCTGATAAAGAACTGCAGCTCGCATCATTACCCCTTGCTTGCTTCGACTGACAAGAATCAATGGTAGAAATAATAAGAGGTCTAAGATCCAATCACAACTCAGATTCTGACATGTACGCTGCTTTCACTTCCTTATCCCTATAGTCACCAAGAACAGACATACATAGTATAGAAAGAGCACGCACTCTATCGTCGTCTGTCTTGCCAACTCATAGGAAAAATCAAGGCCGAGAAAGCTGAGCTCCACATACAATCCTAGGCACGCACTTCTCGCTACTTCCCCTAGCTTCAGACCTTCTACCATTCAGAAAAAGAAGGACTGAACAAGAACATAGTAGAGGTCAGGTCGTAACTTCGACATCTTCCGCTTAGCATAGGTAGGGAATGCCAGAACTAAACCAATAGGAAGAACTTCAAGCCAATGAATAATCAGCATCGCACACCACAGAATAAATAGCAAGTTCCACTCGCTGGACATAGACCTAAACTGAAGACCCGCAGACAGAAGCTATAAAGAACACTTATACCCCCACTACTCCCACCTATTTAGATCTGCTAAAGGAGATAGCAAACTTCCAAAAACACTACGGGGCTCCTTGACTTCCAAGCTGAGACTTCCGACCCTTATTCTTATTCCACATCCTGCCTACCATGCCTTCTCGGTCTAGTCTTTGCTTCAATACTAGGAGATAATCCATCAGGGTACATTGCTCCTCACCGCCTTCGTGCCTTCGATCCTATCTTTATAACTCGCACTGAATACTGAGCGCTGCATAACTTCAGACGTCAATCGCATGACCCACCAATGCTCCGGGATTGGCCCACTTTCGCTTCGCTCCTTCGCTCCGCACCTTCGGTTCGCACACGTAGCAAAAACTGTCCGACCGTGAAAGAGAGATTGAGACACTTGAGAACTTGAGACCTCCGAGCTTTCGCTTTCTACCGCTTTCGTACGGTACCCACGAAAGAAAATAAGGCACCTAGGCAGAGAAGAGAGAGAGATTGCAAGTACAAGTAGGCCTACTCTCAAGTAAAGGGACCAAAACCGAACTCTCATCTCTTTCCCTCTACTATGAAAAAAAGTGAAGTCAAGCCATTCATACAATTCCCTCGCATCGCATTTTCTTCGAATTGTCAGTTCCGTACCCCACACCCCAGGATAGCACCACCTTAGCTCTGTTCTGGCCTAGCTACCTTTACCAGCCCAGCATCCCGGACAAAGCCTATCTACAAAACAAACTAAAGGAAGAGAGAGAGCCACTCCAGGCAGAAGTACCATTAAGCAATCACACACCCCCGTAGTTCACACACCTGACTTCAATGGCATCAGCAAAGATTCACACACAAGTGAGAAGGAAGGATACGCAGCTACGGCCACTGCTCGACACTCTCCATCCCTTCGGTAAGGGCTTAGGTCCAATTCCACCTCCTTACTTTGCTTTCACAGGCAAACAAAAGAATTCAGTTCATGATCCCAAGCTCGACAAAACAGATAGGTACGAACAAATAGGTACGAGCCATAGCAAGGACCAATATGACTAGATTAGGAATGGAGCGATTCACAGCGTTCCAAGGCAGCGACGAACAAGTACTGCTCTAAAAAGTTATCACTATTATTTTATTATTATAAATGCCTTCTGCTTGCCCTCTTCCATGTCTCTGGTTAACACATCTGGTTAAGTTAAGAGCTTCGAACCACACACACGGGTCGTGCTGTCCCTTGCTAAAGTACTATTGTACAGCGCTGATTGAATTCCATCTCCTCTCAGTTAGGAACAAAAGGGGCAAGTGAGGCTAGAGTAGAGCTCCGCAATCGGGAGATCACACTCCCATATACATCTCACTCCTCTTTCATAGCAAGTATCCAGGGCATCCCGGACATCACAATGGCAGAAGTCAAAGTCAAGCTAGACTCTTGAATTGAATATATACTTCCCACCTACGTCAAGCCACTACAGTACAGTTCCGCTTACTATCGCTACTTAGCAGTCGCATACCAATACCTCTTAGTCGCTCCTCCACATACCGCTCCCGTGGCAATCTTCACTCCGGACCTTTAGGCGCGCTTTGCCTTGCTACTACTCAGTCCTCCTCCCGTTGGTCGCCTCGCACCACACCTCGAATACAATTGTGATTACTCCACTTATCACTTAGAGAGAAAGAGATGTGATTCCATTTTTCTATAAAGAAAAGACTCTCACAGAACGATTCTCAGAACGATTCGTACCGCTTCCTTGGAACGCTGTGAATCGCTCAATTACTCTTCCACACGTCAGGTCAGTGCTTACAACAAGGGATGAGCTTCGGTAGATCACATTGGGCAGATCACATAAGGGCGCAGATCACATTGCTTGGCAGGTAGCATCGGAACGGTTGACCGCAGAATTGGATTCCTCCATCGGTTCGGTTGACATTTATTTAGGATTTGAATAGAGTCCCAGTGGCGAAACCAGGAAAAACCATGAAAATAAGAAGGAATGAACGCTTGTGCCAATAACAATGAATTTGCCTCTTCATTGCTTGAAATGTTCTTTGAGGCCTATAGTCATGAACTTATGGTGCGAGAAGGAGTTCGGCTTTCTTTACATTCACTCATCAAGTACGGAGCCAGAAGGATAGGAAGAACTCAATTCCCGTGAGTGGGTTCGGGAAAGGAGACGCTAGGAAGGAAGTCTCTTCGCTTTCAAGAGGTGTCTCCTACACTTTCCTTTTGAAGAGTTCTCCAAGAGGCACCGGTAGGGTAGGTCCGGTAAGGCTCCTTTCTATCCTGTGAGCCTAGTCGGCGAGGCATCTCCCGGCGGGCTCAAGTCCGAGCGGTAGCGAACTAATTATGGTAGAGTTTGAGCACCCAATAAAAAAAGGACCCCTAAAGTGTGTCATCTTTGTTTAATGTATTTTTAAACTTTCGTTCTATCCGAAGTAGGCATGGAACCGCCTATACCGATCGGATGAATGATCTTTCTTTAGTTGAGTGAGACGTCGTCTCCTTCGCTCTTCCTCTTGGACTGATCTCTTTCTTGGTGTCTTCGTAAGCGTGATCTAAGCGAAGTCGAATAAAGATAGAATCTCTCTTCTCTTCTCAATAGTCTCTCTTCTCTGTTTCAGTTCTAGAAAAGAAAAGAGGATGAAGCAAAGCGGACAAGTGGAGCGGAGAGAGAGGTCAAATAAGTGGGAGGCCAGGAACGACCTGACACCAGTGACTTGAGCGGAGCCAGCAGGCAGGCAAGGAAGAATGCGGCAGAAATCAAAGTAGTGTCGCGAGAGTGACGCGAGACCTCTGGAAGTTCTTGACTCTACCGTCTTCTCATGCTTGGGAATGCTGGAGTCTCTAACTGCTATTGACGCTTGAGAGAAAACCTAACTTTCGGTTGGGAGAGGATAATCAAATTATCTGAGAGATCCGCTTTAAAGTGGCTTTCTCATCTCTCTTTCTCATTACATATAATGTAGGGTTGGGAGAGTAGAATATCTTAATAAGAGAGATCAGCTGTGTGGAAGAAAAATATGTCTCAGCAAAGCAATTTATCAGGAGCGAACTCAAGTGACGCGGAACAGTGACGCCGAGACCAAGAAGCCCGCTTACGAGGAATAAGGACACCTATTCACTATTGAATCAAAGAGGCCCTTTCTCCCTTGTTAGAAGGCAAGAATCATCCCCCGCCCCCGCAGCAGTGAGTGTAGGTAGAAGAGCTACAAAGATGATAAAGAGACCGCTTTTTTTCTCTTATTATAGTAAGAGCCGTTGGGAATAGAAATTCCGCGAATGAATGCCGTGCTGAAAGTTGAGGATAGAATCCCATACATTAGACCAAGCAAGAGAGTGCCTTCCCTTCTTTCTCTCACGTATGCCTCCTGCATAATAGTTGCTTAGCTGCTCCTCATTCGGCCCTCTACCCAAAGTAGCAGTTTGATTATGACTTAGCGCAGTAGAGCCTATGACACTCATTCCTGGCCATAGCATCTAGGCCCCACTCTGACTTATCTAATCTAAAAAGAGTTTAGTTGATGCGCATGCCCCTACTTCTGAGCTAGCTTGATGCTATCTTTCTCTCTCAGCCTGTTCTGCTTTCTACTGTGGATGGGACATGCCGAGGTCCTTTCCTCACACTCCTTGACTGGCTCTCACTTCCACTCTTATGCGCCTTCCTTTCACTGTCCTTGAAGACTTGCCCATGCATGGATGTGTTAAGCATCTACCCTGTGTTTGAACCTCCAGGAACCCGGCGGCATTCTTTCGGGCTCCACCACTGATTGTCTCAGAACTTCTTGCATAATGGGGAATGCACAGAAAGGACAGATTCAAGGTGCGTAGCGAGGAGCACTATATAGTCAAATGCATAGATGACTGAATGTAAGCACTTCTACATCGTAGAATTGATAGCATAGTGTCTCTCGTCAAAGGTCTAAGGTAGAACGGTATAGGTCTCACGGGCGATAAGTCAGTACAGTTCAATCAAGGGGTCCGGGCTTATACTTGTCATTTCCTCATTCTCCGTGGTAGATCATTCAATTCACTATAGTCGGTCTAGGCTCGTTGAATCCAGCTCAAGGGCCCGGCCTAATCTTCTTCTTATCGCTAGCTAAGGGGTTCGATTACCAAAGCCCGAATAGCATAAACTAGCGAACCTAAACCTATTTCTTCATTTCTTTGAGTACACAGAAGGAAGGGCTGGCTAATTTATTCCTGACTGACTATATAGAAAGTAAGATGGCCGCTTCCTTCGCTCCTCGAGCGGAATTCCTTTGGTATCCCGCACGGCTGATTGAGACTTAGCTCACGTACAAGCCTCAGTCCCCCTATCCTAGTTTAGTTAAGTGCTACTTTCACTCCGCTGCCTATCGCTTCCCTTTTCTCTATCCATTGGATTGCCCGGTGGCTTCGAGTAATGAAGTCGGATGGCTGCCTCTAACCTTTCTTCGTTCAGTTCTGTCAGGCGATCCCATGCGATATGCCCAACCTATCGTTCGGTCGTTTAGCCCTTTCATTCCTCTCTTGTGAATGTGTCTCTGCCCCGTCGTTATCACCGCCCTAGCACCAGTCGTGCCCAAAAATATAAGTACGTCGGATTAGAACTTATATGTATGGCGGCCCTACCATATATTTGGCGGTCGGCCCTTACCATATATTGGGAATTTATTGTAGTATGGCGGCCCCACCATATATTTGGCGGTCGGCCCTTACTATATATTTGAACTTATATAGTATGGCGGCCCTTACTATATATTGGGAATTTATTATAGAATTTATCTTTCTTTAGGGCGGAATTTCTATTTATTTTAGGCTTAGTCGTAAATAGCCCCAAAGGCTATTTCTCTACTCTGCATAGCAGAGGAACTTATATTATAGTAAGGCGGATTAGTCTACGCCAAAGGGGCTATTTATCTCCTTTAGTCGTAAATAGCCCCAAAGGCTATTTCTCTCCCCAATATATATACAGGGGTAGCAGAGGTACTTATATTATATACAGGCGGATTAGAACTTAATTATAGTAAGTAGGGCCTTTGGGGCTATTTATCTCCTTTGGCGGCCCTTACTATATATTTGAACTTATATAGTATGGCGGAATTTACTTGATTTTAGGGAGGTTCGGATTAGTCGTAAATAGCCCCAAAGGCTATTTCTCTCCCCAATATATATACAGGGTAGCAGAGGAACTTATATCTTATATTATATACAGGCGGATTAGAACTTAATATTATGAATGTAGGGCCTTTGGGGCAATTTATCTCCTTGGGAATTTATTATAGCCCAATATAAAATAAATTCGGATAATTCGGATTAGTCGTAAATAGCCCCAAAGGCTATAATTGACTTTTATATTAGGCCCCAAAAATCTAGTAAAGGAGATAAATAGCCCCAAAGGCCCTACTTACTATAATTAAGTTCTAATCCGCCTGTATATAATATAACTCTGCTACCCCTGATTAGTCGTAAATAGCCCCAAAGGAGATAAATAGCCCCAAGAAGATAAATAGCCCCAAGAAGATAAATAGCCCCTTTGGCTATTTATATGCCCCAAAAATATAGTAAGTTGTAGCAGAGGTACTTATCTTATATTATATACAGTTAGTCTACGCCAAAGGGGCTATTTATCTTCTTGGGGCTATTTATCTTCTTGGGGCTATTTATCTCCTTTACTAGATTTTTGGGCAATTTCTTTATATTTATTTTAGGTCAATATCTCCTTTATATTGATTTTAGGTAAATATCTCCTTTATATTGATTTTAGGCTTAGTCGTAAATAGCCCCAAAGGCTATTTATATGCCTCTGCGTAGCAGAGGTACTTATCTTATATTATATACAGTTAGTCTACGCCTTTGGGGCAATTTCTCTCCTTTAGTCGTAAATAGCCCCAAAGGCTATTTCTTCTACTCAGCATAGCTGAGGTCTTTATATTATAGTAAGAGGGATTAGAACTTAATTATAGTAAGTAGGGCCTTTGGGGCTATTTATCTCCTTTCGTAAATAGCCCCTTTGGCTATTTATATGCTCTGCATAGCAGAGGTACTTATCTTATATTATATACAGTTAGTCTACGCCAAAGGGGCTATTTCTCTCCTTTAGTCGTAAATAGCCCCAAAGGCTATTTATCTGCTCTGCATAGCCTTTGGGTCTATTTTCGACTCCAGCCCAAAAATATAGTAAGTTATAGCAGAGGAACTTATATTATATACAGGCGGATTAGTCTACTTAGTCGTAAATAGCCCCTTTGGCTAAGGAGATAAATAGCCCCGAGAAGATAAATAGCCCCAAAGGCGTAGACTAATCTGCCTGTATATAATATAAAGACCTCAGCTATGCTGAGTAGAAGAAATAGCCTTTGGGGCTATTTACGACTAAGTAGAATAAACCATCTTACTAAAATAGAAATATCTCTGCTATGCCTCTTTGTGAGTCGAAAATAGACCCAAAGGCTATTTATATGCCTCTGCGTGGCAGAGGTACTTATCTTATATTATATACAGTTAGTCTACGCCTTTGGGGCTATTTATCTCCTTAGCCAAAGGGTCTATTTTCGACTCAAAGAGGCGTAGCAGAGGTACTTATCTTATATTATATACAGTTAGTCTACGCCTTTGGGGCTATTTATCTTCTTGGGGCTATTTATCTCCTTTGGGGCTATTTACGACTAATCAGGGGTAGCAGAGTTATATTATATACAGGCGGATTAGAACTTATATTATGAATGCAGGGCCAAAGGGGCTATTTATCTCCTTTGGCGGCCCTGTATATATATTTGGCGATCGGATTAGTCGTAAATAGCCCTTGGGGCTATTTATCTCCCCAAAAATATAGTAAATTACGCAATTTATACAATTGTATATATTTTAGGAACTACTACTTTTGCAGGCACGACCTGTTGCTGCATCGCGACGTGAGAGGAACGAACTTCTTTGTCTTCGCGCATCGTTATCACTTGGCCCAAGCTGCTGTACTGAATGGACTATAATAATAAAGTAGTCCACAAGAGCAGCCGGGAAAGATCTTAAGAGTGACCTTACCCAAATGAGCCGGAGTTCAGGAGAGTGAAAAGAGTAATTGGAGCAGCGGATATCGAGAGTCCTGGGGATTCCCGAACATAGTGATGAGCGAACTATCCGAGAGTGGAATAGTTGCATGTGTTAAGCAAATTCTATCTGCAACTTCACGGTTCAATTGGCTCTTTCAGAGGGACGAGAAAGCGTACAACTAACTCTACTCTAATTGCATGAACTGCTGAGGCAAATTATAAAATGAGTAAACTGGTTTCATCTCTATTAAAAACGTAGAAAGATCTTCTACTAAGATATTTCGAAATACATTAGCGGGAAGGAAGTTCACGACTAGGATTGTAATTTGATCCTTAGGTAGAAAAAGATCCCAAACAAAAATGACGTCAAATCAATATACTCACTGAATAGACTAAATGATCGGGCTAGCCATTGGCTTTGAAGATTCTCTTCCCATTTGCTGGGCTGCCTGGGCTTAAAATTGATCCATGTCGGGTTCACACAGGTCCTTGTTCTTTAATAAAATTGCATTTAAACTTCGTTTTCCAGTTCAAATGGTATAAATTGCCTCAAACAGATTGTGATATTTTCATTTTCAATGTCTGCGTAATTTAAGTTAAAATTGCATTTGATCTTACTTGAATTTGAATTTGATTAATTAGATTGGCCTTCGTCCATTTTGCTCTTCATTTTTATCTCAAAATCGAAATTAACATTTTGGGGAGAAATTTGCTGAAATTGGATGTGCACGGCTATCCGTTAAGGATGCGGTAGTCATAGTCACGCACTTCACTTACCGACCCTCTCGGATCATCTCATAAGGTCTAGCCTGCCCCTCTACAGTGGTACAACTGCCACATGAACTTATTATATGAAGATACTTTACACTTGGATATACTTTCTTTAATCACATCAATGTGCTAAAACAGTCTGCCCTCTCCCTAAATTCAAGTAAAGCGAGCCTATCTATTATACCCTCTCCCTGAATTACGGTATTGCGAGCCATCCTTAACAACACGTCTGCAAAAGAATAAATTTACTTTACTATATTAGGCTCCCTAAATTACGGTATTGCGAGCCTATCTTGTATACCCTTACTTTAAAACGAGCTATCTTAGATACCCTCTCGCATGCGCTCGAGCCTATCAGGTCTACTATCTCCCTTACTATAAAACGATCCCTCCAACTAGTCGGCCCTTACTATAAAACGATCCCGTCGTTACACTCGGAGAGCTCCCAATCCTAAAGGCTTAAACCCAAGGGATTGCTTCTTATATTCTTATAGTAAGTTCGCTATCGCAGCAGATTATTACCAGTATAGTTGCGTGCCCTCCTTAAGTAAGTTCGCCATTCACTCTACCCCTAAATTACGGTATTGCGAGCCATAGCTATCTTACTTCTCATCGCAGCTTCTTATAGAATAGAAGAAGGCGTTCTTGCCAAGACCGGTTATACAGAAGGCATATTATATTAAACGAAAGGTCTTGCAGAGCCTTGTCCTAAAGTGCCACACATGCCTGCTCTTCGTAGATAGAGAGAGTCCGTCCTTCCAGCCGAGGCGATTCGATAGACTTTCAGTTATCAGTCTAGTTCGACACCTTGTTCTCAACTTCACTAGTAGACAGACGGGGCATTTGTCAAAAGAGTGAGATCCGCCTAAGCGACAAGTCACCTGGTGTGTGGCAAGTCGCCCCGTCGTTCTCACTCGGACCTTAACTTCTTTCCGCTACGCCCCTTGCGAAGCAAAGGCCCCCGCAATCGCCCTGTGTGAACAAGTGGCAGAGCTTCAGCATCCTCAATGCCACTGCTGCGACTGTGATGCCATATATCACATGCCACTATAGATTCTGGGTAACCCCATAGAACACTAGTATACAAGTAGGCCACATCACTGTAAGCAGCAACCCCAGGCTATCTTTCTGGTGCCTAATATACAGTAAATTGTGGTTCATTGGAAACCTTTTCAGGTTCCGGCTTATCCCGAAAATGATTCAATTCCCCAAATGCTACTACCTCTTTGCTAAGCACAGGCAGCTTGCTGTCGATAAAAAGAAGTCACAAAAAAGCGGTCAACTCAACTCGGTTGAGAAGGGGCTGGAGGTAGGACCAATGACCAATTGAAGAGTTACAGACTCAAGTCTCAAGCCCTCAATCATGCTCTTGCCAGTGGCATAGATTTTATATACTCTCGCCGATTAAGGCAAAACGAACCTTGCCCCTATGACCCTGGTTCTAGTGAAAGCGATGAAAGTATAGCTGTGCTCCAGTTTTTCGGGTAAAGGTTATACGGTGAAGAGCCCGGCGACCTTCTTAAAGAAAGAGAACGGACATCAAAGCCTATGGTAATCTCGTCCTTAGTTGCCGAATCTAATGGAGGTTTCAATCCGACGGATCAACCGTAATTTGCAGGTAAAATGAGGCCTCTTCTAGTTCTGGACCGATGGGAACTCCTACTCTGACTATAGTTGCGATCTCTAAGTGGGATTTGAAAGCCGTCGTTATCACGTCGCGTGAATGAGAATAATGCTCGTACCGCAGCAGATTATTACCAGTATAATTGCGTGCCTGCAAAAGGAGATAAATAGCCCCAAGAAGATAAATAGCCCCTTTGGCGTAGACTAACTGTATATAATATAAGATAAGTACCTCTGCTACGCAGAGGCATATAAATAGCCAAAGGGGCTATTTACGACTAAGTAGACTAATCCGCCTGTATATAATATAAGTACCTCTGCTATGCAGAGCAGATAAATAGCCTTTGGGGCTATTTACGACTAATCCGAAACTATGAAAAACGTATATTATAGTAAGTGCTGAATTTATATTTATTTTAGGGGGCGGATTATTACCAGTATAGTTGCGTGCCTGCAAAAGTAGTAGTTCCTAAAATATAGTAAATTGTATAAATTGCCCCAAAGGCACCATACATTTTATTCGACTATCAGAAAAAAAATTTTAAATTTCTTTAAATAGAATTTTTTCTCGGTTTTTCGGGTTAGGCCAAGTCAGTACCACGTGTGTGTGCAGGAGCTAACGATCCGTGCCCCCTATGTAGCTGATCGAGGGGTGGTAAGAAATTTCATTCTCCTTTCTTCGTGAGAAAAGGCACCACCCAGACGGGACGGAAGCTATAGTCATAACATCGCCGAAAACAACCATCGACTGGCATTAAGCATATATCCCATGAGCTCATTATATGACTATTTTTATGTAACCCGAAGGCCTCTTAAAAAGTCCCCATAATAGGGAGTGGAGAGTTCGTTTTCTCAAGGGTTAGCAGACGAAAACGCAGCTGCAAGATCAACTATCGTCTTCGTCTTTGCGTCTTTATTATTTCATTTAATATGAATATGCTTCCTTTTTTCCTTTCCTCTCCTTAAATTATTACCAGTATAGTTGCGAGCCATTTTAGCCTTCTACTCAGAGAGTCGAGCTACTTCGTTACCCTGATGCTACCCTGAAGTCTGATC
Source organism: Curcuma longa (assembly GCF_044706935.1). Taxonomy (NCBI): domain Eukaryota; kingdom Viridiplantae; phylum Streptophyta; class Magnoliopsida; order Zingiberales; family Zingiberaceae; genus Curcuma; species Curcuma longa. The sequence continues at coordinate 8,026,575 of NC_133877.1, read as the reverse complement.
GTGTAGCTTCTGGGAGTGCTCTACGAGAAGGCATATGTGTTACATCCGGGAGTGCTCAATGATGTCTAGCAGAAGAAGAGGAGAGGGTAAGCGATCAGACATCTTCTTATTAGATCAGGAGGGCTAGCTGAAGGAAGATGTTACGCAGATAAAAGGAACAACAAGGCATAAGAGGTAGCTTTAGGGCAACAAATAGCCTTATTAATCTTCCTATCCCTGTGGGAGAGAAGGATCTGGCTTAGCTCATTCACTCCTAAACTCATGAAAGAAGGGTAGGCGGAACGAGACGGAATCAGTTCTAGTTCCAGGGTTTTCTACGAAAATTAGCAAGACCACGAGTTGATGAAGATCTTGATTCGAAATGCTTTAGTGAGATTCACATCTCGTGAATACTATTCGATACGAGCTACTGTACCCTTCTCAACTAAGAAGCCTTCTCTCGTTGAGAACCCTTCTGCGTAAGGCAAAGCGCCATCAAATCAGTCCTTCCCTTGCTCGGGGGGAGCGGGTCCCTCTCACCTCCACAGCCTGCCCTTCACCAGTTCCGAAAGTGTGGAGGAACCTCTCCATTATGGAAACGGAGGAGCGCCTTTGTAGAATACATCTGAGTACAGATCTGTTTGGAAACAGATTATCCCGTCATTCTCCAAATGAATCCAGATGCACCTGCACCCGGGGGTGATCCTGTAATTCCCCTCATTCCGGAACTACAAAATCCTTTAGTAGCGGATGGGTTCCATCCCAATTCGCTTTTGGAGAACCGGCACAAAGTCCGGGGCTTTTTTTCCAAGGGGGACTGTTCTGTCCCATAATACGTACTTTGATCATGTCAAAAGTATAGATCTCTATGGGACGCGCGCCTCGATTCCATATCTTTGAGTAATGAAAGCGATAGAGAATAAGAATTTATTCCTATAGCTTTAGTTACTGAGCCACATATTAGTGTGAGCTAGTCCCCGAAAAAGCTCATTCCTTTGTCGTTGGGGATCAAAATTAACCTTGTGACTCATTCCTTCGGTCCGTGGGTGTGGAACTAGTGCAATCATACCCTTCCAACTTCTTCATCACCAGGAGTTGATTCAATTGCTAAGAAGGCATTTCCTCCAAGAGTTTCTTCTTTCAGAACCTAAATTTACGACAGGTGCTAACCGCTTTCTACCAGCTCGGCTCTTTTTGGTATCTAGCTTACGGAAAAAGCCTGGACCAAGGATTGCTCTTGCCGCTCTATAGAGGAACTAGCATAACAGACATGACTTAGACAAGCAAGACAACTCAACATAACTCGTCCTCCTCTTGACTACAAAGCAGCTGTCGCTCTTAAATGGCTATCCTGACGGGAAATCATCGGCTGATGAAGAAAAGGTTGGCTTATCTGTGCTCTTCCTCTTAAGAAAGCGTAATCTTACCTGACTAGAGTATGGGTGCGGGAGGAAGAAACCTACAGACGATCTTTCGTACCGGTTCCCCAAGGTGTGATTCTGGTTCCAGGCCCTTAACCCAGCGCCCGTGGAGATAACGAGATTACCTAAATGTTTTCTCGGTGCGAAGAATAGCTATGTTTCGTTAATCTCTTTCTCTTCCTATTCATTCGTATCTTATTTCTATAGGAAAGAATTGACTATATTTTTGGGCCTAATATAAAAGTAAGTTTCTTAGAAGTACTAGCTCTATACCTACGAGCGTACGGCCCTGTATATATATTGGGTCTGCGTTCTATATGATGCATTTTGAGTAAACGTTTTACCCTAAAGGGGCGCATAGTGCTCTACATATCTGCATTGGTATGTGCTGATATGCCTCAAAGATTTTTGCGTAGTCCCAAACTCTGCTAGAATGTACTGTCCGTGCTTTCAAGCCTATATTGACTAAGAGATCGCACCCCTTATTACCGAACTCAGTTTCCTTCTTCATAGTGGAGGAGCGAACGACAGTGACGCGGTTTAGATTTCGTGCTGAGAAATAATAGCACCGCACCATTCTGAGTGCCATGGTAGGCTGAGCTATAAATAGATTCCTTGACGGAGCGGAGACTGGCTTGGTCCTCACACTATGCGCCTAGCTCACGTACACCTGACAGAGATCCTAGTCTTGTCACACGCCCCTGTCCCTTAGCTTAGTTAGCTTGTCATGGGCCCCTGTCCCCTTCTTTGGCCCGACTTCGCGAATATGTACACCTGGCCCTACTTCTCGAATATAGTATATATATATACTTTCTGCAAGTGGAATCCCGTACGCGTAGCATCCATAACCCTACCTTGAACTACTCTATCCATACCATATTCCGCTTCTGACTGAGAGTGCTGCCATCTAAGCTTAAGCTCCTTCCCATATATCCTTCCTGCCCACTTAGGCTTAGGTGGGGCATAGCACAATTGCATCGCCTACTCCAGCACACCATCTGTGCTTATAAGAGGACCTGGATACGAAAGTGGAGTACGGTCCCGTTCAAAGCGCCATCTCCTTTCTCTGTTCCCCCCTTTTCATTCCTCTCTTTTGTTGGTAGCTTGCCTGAGACTCCCGAAGATAATGGACCTCAGCTAAACCGGGTCCTAACCCACCTAATAAAGAACCTTAGACTCATCAAAGCCCTAGCTCCGTCTCTGATGCTGGCTCGGTCCAACCCTGGACGTAGCCCTCATCCCACAAAGGATGGATCCCACCTAGGAATTTCACCCACGAAGAAAGAACCATAGCAACTGCAGTCACAGAAAGAAATAGTAGCCTGACAGTGCTTGAAAGCATCACATGAACAATGAAAGAAACTGAGAAGCACTTGACAGTATAGGAAGCAGCAGTATGTGATCTCCCTCATGCTGAACTCCGAGAATGAATCGAGTATAAAGAGGTATGAGAATCGGCCCTTACTATATATTTCTAGGAACTGATCTTGCCGAGAACTCTTCACTCATACAGTATACAGTCGCAACTCTGAACTTCTCTTGCGTATGATTATGTCCTTTCAGTCTTCTCGGACTCTGTTCTTGAATGAATCTGGTTCCACTTGTCCTCAGCTTCTGGTCTCTCTTCCTTCTCTTCCTTACCTTATATTTTTATATAATCAATCTCAGTTCGCTGCGCACCTTTCCTTGGAACGAAGAACTTTCTTTTGTTACGAGTGAAGCGATGGAATGTCAAGTAAGCCAAGCCGGGAGCTCTCGCTCACGCAGTTACTCAATTTGGGCCCCTTTCTGCTTTAACGTAGTTCTTCAATTCTTAGCTCACTGACCTTGACCCACCCTCCTACTGGTCGGGTCTTACCTCGTATGGGCTCCAAAATCAAGTTGTAGATAAAGTGGACTTGGCTTCAAAAAAAGTTCGTAAATTCGAAAGTGGACTTAGCTTAAAAAAGCCAATAAAGTGAAAAAAAACTCGGATACTCCAACTGCTGGAGCGAGTGAATCGGCTGCACTCGTTCCTCGTTCCAATAATCAAGCTCCTAAATAAAGTTCCGCATCTTCGCTTCTCCTCCCGTTGGTCGCCTCCTTCCTATAACTCGCACTCTTCCACGTACACGGCCTTAGGGCTGGCTAATTAACTAGTGCTTCTGTCACGTCCCTACTACCTTCAATAATCTGAGGGCTGGAGAATGGCTAAGCACTTCAGCAGTTCAGTAATACCTACCTCTTGGAAGAAGATCTTTCAAAGAATGGGCGCCTCATGAAATGCCTCTAACACCTTTCCCCACTACCCGGACATAAGTAGTTCAACGAAAGAAGGGCCCTAGTAGTTCAACGAAAGAAAGGCTTGACCAAGGTACGAGTGATAACGACGTAAAGACCGGTAGGGAGCGCTAAAGAAAGAGAGCAAGCGGACACTGGCAGAGACGGGACGGGGACGACCGAAGAGAGCTAATAAGATAAGATAGTGATATCGGATCCTTCATGGCTACTTGTGGAAGCGGATCTGCTATGGGTGGGGCAAATACTCTTTCTTATAAGTGTTCTCTTGGATGAGAAAGAACTTCAATAACGATCAATTTCTGTTCTCGTAACAAGGAGCGTGGACCCGACGGAATGAGCAGCATGAGCCGGGATATGATCTCACTGCTATGGTGATAGGAAAGCCGATGAACTTCGTTCCAAAAGCCGACATGTTGGAGGATCTTGATTTTGACCCGTGCCGTGTCGCAGAGCAATTAAGGAAGAGCGATAGCGACGTAAAGGCATTTTATCGACGCTAGTGACGTAAAGGAAAAGTGACGTGAAGACTCCGAGTAGAGGAGCATAGCGTACTGGTCTACTTATGAGAAGTAGCCAAGACTATTGAAATGAAAAATGGTCTTCAGCTCCCTATTTTGAGCACTCGTAAGTCCAATGGTTTAAGTCAAAGTCAAAGGCGTGCGGAGAAGGCCATTCAAGTGGTCGTCAGTCGGATAAGAGAGGATCTTTCGTAGTTTTGAATAGGGACGATAGATCTTCCTGTGGGCCAAAAAATATAGTAAATTCCCTTTAAGGGAGCCGCCCTTCAAGGGTCTTACCAATATAAACTGGAGCCCTCCTGCCATATAGGTTTGGCCCATTCTGTTTAAGACTTGCCCTGCTCCCGATCCTTAGAGTCCGAACGACGTCCAGGCATCTCGAACTCAAAAGTAAAGGACTACTGGTGTATAGACTGCCTCAATCTGTTGAGCCCCCTTCTGGATTAGTGCCACTGATCTATCTGCCTAACTAGTATAAGTCAATCCTTTCTCTTTGCCATCTACTAAATGAAAGAGCATCATTCAAGTCGAACAAGCTAGCTGGGGCATGCAAGGAGATTGAAGCTCGTACTCGTACTCCTTTCCCAGTGGAGGAACTTGACCACTCCCCTACTGTAGAAGAAGCTGGGGCAGAGACCTTGAAAGAAGAATCAGTGTTTTTGCCAGCCATGGGTAGAGTACAAGTTATCCTTATTGTCACTTGCCTCTCTAGCATATAGGGATGTGTTGGCTATTTTCTCCTAGCTGGCTTCTACCTTTCTACCGAGTTACGTGTGAGCTTTTTGGGGTAGTAGGATCAGTCTCATAAATGCTGCTCTTTAGGAATGTATCTCATGCAAGACTCCTATAGTGCAATTGAGCAAGCAATTGATTGCTCTGTCTAGATATTCGTGGTGCACGTCGAGACTGTTAATCAAAGGCCCCTTTCTTTATATATGTTAGGTTGAAGTACTCAGATCCTGAATAAGAAGGCATGCCCTTTTCCTGGCCCACCTCTCTCATGCGAAAGTAGACTCGAGGTGGATAAGATAGAATGGGGGAGACTGAAGCCTGGACTGACTTTCTTATTTAGGCTCAGAAGTGCTTACGATCGAGATAGAGCTTGGACTTCAGAGTCAAACCGATTTCAATCCCATCTTCTCTTAAGAGGAAAGACACGGGTGCCAATCCGCCAATGAGAACGGCCCGTGGAAAGGCTTTCGTTCAGGGTTCCGATTGTTAGTGATGGCTAAGGAGATGGTTATGATTAAGTGGAGCTCCTAATGAGAGGAAGATTCCACCGGCTCGCACACAGAAGAGAGCGCCTACCTACTGATTTTGTTTCTCATCTTAATCAAAGTCAGAAAAGGGCGAACTCAGTAGTAGTGTTTGACCGCTCTAGCTCATACCTGTCCTCTTTGAAAGGGGATTCCGATCCCGAATGCAATTGGGTAAAAGCGGGTCAAGACTCCCTGGCCGCTATGTTAGAGTTTGATCATAGATAAAGAATGCTTCAATAAGCGGCGGTAGCAAAGAGTTCTTTTCAATCTACTTCCTAAAGGGGTCCCCCTCTGATATGGGAGAGCTTGTTCAACAACATATATAACTACTACTGTCTGCTTTCAGCTCTGACTTCTCTGGATCGAAGGCAAGTAATGTTTTATCCCGCGAGGTAGGCTGGAGAGAGCGGCTCATTAGAGTATCCTTCAACCAAGTATATTGCAAACCGAATCAGTTGATTCCGAGGATCTCAAAGGCAGAGCTAGGTAAATTATTATAGATTCCTCTCGGACACATAAGAGCGGAGCTCAGAACTCACTCTCTAAGGATTCTGCTTCGCCAGCAACTATTCCTTGAAGTGGAGCATTTGCTTATTCAAGTATCCCTGGCACCGACATTCATAATCTCACGCTACGGTAGGGAACTTCCCTGCTCAGAACCAGGGCACTCCTTAAAGAAAGAGTGCCATCCTGATGTAAAGCCATTCGTACCCTATATTCGATTCTCTATCTGATGGACCAACTAGGTTTTATTGATTGGGCAGTAGAGGAGAAAGAAGTCGACTTATAATAAACTATGGGACGTCTTCCATATCTAAGGGGGCTGGCACACCACGCTGCCTTTGGAAAGTCATTTATATAATGAGAAGGCTCCGCGTATCTCTATACCCACCCCACGACCTCACCCGTTCGCTCCTTCCTTAGTTCTTTCCTAGGTTCTCTCTCTTCAACCAGAGCTATGAAGCAAGGATCGATTCACTACGTTCCAGACGCTGTGTGATAAATGGCATAAGAAAGGGAAAAGGGGGAATCGTAACTCAAAAGCAAGAACCATCGCACCCTCCCCTAGTACCAAAGGTACCTAAATGAGTGTCACCTTTACCCACCACGTAGCAATTCAAGTTGTCTTTGGTTCTGTACAGGAAAGGCAAATCTCTCAAAGCTTGAGCTTTTTTTAGAGCTCCAATTGGAATGAAATGAATCAGCAGATGATTCAGTACAAAGATTCATGCTCTGGCGATGGAGAAGATAAGGAACCTGCTCCTCTCTTGCTGATACACTGAGCGGCTAGTGGATTGGGACCTCATAATTCGAAATTCTTCCGTAGATGTGGTCTCTTTTGCTTTTGCATAAGGAGCCATTCTTTCAACTGAACCAAGCAGAAAGTGTCACTCGTCAGAAGTAGGTCCGGGCGTGCGGGGCAGAACTTCCTTGAGAGCAAGCGGTCTTCTTGGCAGGCTTCTCACTACGTATATATGGAAAAAACACTCTTTCCAGGTGTATAGACAGGATTTTAAATCTCATCAGCCGGGGAGGGATCATCCTAGGTATGATGGGGGGCGAGGTCAGATTCCTCAACTGAGCCTGAGCCTTTCCATTCATCCGGATCAGAACCTGGCCAGAGCTGAAATCCCGGAGCATATTTATCCTGCCGTCCCGATCGCCTCCATATCTATATAAGACTCAAAGGTTGGTAGAGCAGAAATAGAAAGAAAGAGAGTTCCTCATCCACAGAGTCTGAAAGCAGGCCAATTTACTAATGTGAGCTTAGACTACCATAGTTTTCTTATCTTGAATAGGAAGCATAGTGCTAAGCCTGAGCGAGAGGGGTAGGGGTGGAGCGGGGAAGAGGATTCCTGCCCTTGCTACTGAAATAGCGGATCAAGGAGGGTGACTACTGAAAGTTGACACGATAGAAGTAGACTTCACGGATAACTGCTAGTACGGTGCTCTGGAAGGCTCTTAGTGAAGCTCCCTGGGAAATGAGTGCGACTCCAACTTATAAAGGGGATATGCTGACTGCATAGCTCAGTGTCCACTGCCAATATCTGCCTTCTCGATAGGTGCTATAAGAGCATAAGCACTACATGGAGCCCTGCTAGCCCTCGACTGATGGTCTTGTCTTGGGGAGAAAGAGAGGCTCGACAAATGCCCCTTGCCCGGGTTGACGTAAGAAGATTCTAGCTTACAGGAACTAGCTAAAGTTAGATCTGGGACTAGTTAATGTACTGGGTCAGACCTCGAAGCAGCTCTTGAGCTAAGGCCTCTAGTGCACTTTCGCATTGGCTCCTGTCTGATATGATATATTGGGCTCATCAAGAAGTCCCCATCTTTAAGATAAGGAGATAGAGGCTCTTAGTAAGAAGAGTCATGCACTCCACCTCTTTCTTATTATCTTCCCTTTCAATCACTCTGGAATCTGATGTCGAAGCTCCTCTTGCTGATTTAATCTAGTGAGGCTCCTATCTGCTGGCTATATAGTTGATTTTACCCGACCTTAGCTTTGGGCTTCTCTCACGGATCCTGGCTGAGACTTGCCTCCAAGCCCCGCTAAAGCCTCTTTCTTATCCTTTCTCCTGCGAATGCAATTGGGCAAGACTCCAACCGGATGCACGAACCTAATTGATATATAATCGCTTTTGAAAGCAGACACGCCCAGCTTGATCATTGAATCTTCTTCTGAGTCGGATGCTTTATTAAGTATTATAAGATGAGTTGCCTAAAATATAGTAAATTGTAGATCAGATCCACATTCTGCTCGACCTAATCTCATGCGACTGGGGATGATGCATGCCTTTCAGTCTAACTCGTAGCAGAATCCTCAATATGAAGATTACCTCGTAGCCGGTGAAAGAGACGGGACCTCCTCCTCCTTAGTCATTCTACTCTTTATATGAGTATCTGGGCTTCGGGCTAGACCTCTCTTCTAGCTCTTCTTGCCTGTTGGGGCTGAATAAACTTCAAGTGCGGCTTTCTAAGCAACCCGGTTACAAATGCTGCCCTGGTGTGAGACCACCGCCTTTATTTGTATGTCCCGTGTCAGAGTTGAGTAGAGCATCCAAAGCATCCGAATAGAGAAGCGCTTTCTCTCAATTAATTAGGCGCGTAGCGGAAGAGACATGGCTAAAAGGAGTAGGATGAGAAGCAGGAATGAAACGAAGCCGCATTCAGAATGATCAAGTAGTGTCAAATGAAGAATTCGAAAGTCGAAATCGCTTCGATCTTCCTTAGGTCCTATGCAAAGTTCATGGTTTATAAGCCAATGAACGAATAAAAGAACAGATCGCAGTTAATTAGGTGCGAAGTAGTCGGGGACGAGGACGAATCCACATGTAAGAATCCAAAAGGAAGGAAAGCTGTACGATCAGAGTTCAAGCAGTCAGTAGGGGCTCGTTCAACTACTTATATATATATATATAAGATAAGTGAGGAGTTGCGACTGCAAGGAGCGCTTGGACCAGATCAGTTCCGATCGACCAATCACAACGCAATTCAAAGAAAAAGAAAGATTCCATGGGACGCCCAGAAAGAAAGATTGAATGACCGAGGTGCGAGACTAGAGAAAGTAGGACCACTCTTTTCAATAAACAAATTCCAAGAGCGAATGAAAAGACAGAAAGAGTCAAAGAAAAGAAAAGATTATCGCAACCCGCTCCATGGGCGGCTATATTACTTTCTATTGATTGCCTTATATTATAGCTCTAACGAATCAGTAGTTGGGGCCCTAATATAGTCAATTTCGGTACGGGAGATGGCATTCTTTTTTATAAGACTACTCCCAGAGCGAAGAGTTCTATTTGAGAAAGGGGGGCAGGTAGTCAAACTTCCTAGTTGAGGATCCCCACAGAGGGCAGCATCGATAGGTTTTGGTCCGCTGGCAGAGATTGAATCGATCATCAGAATTAGGCGCAGCAGAGGATGTGCTAATCCGATAGTTCTTACCACATGCATGCATAGAAGTTGCTCCAGCCCATCTAATAAGAAATTGAGCAGTGCATACTCTTTCTCTCACTTTACTAGGTCTCGAACTATGAAATAATAAAAGTGCCCTAGTTGGCAGCTAGCTGAGAATGTTAACTATATAAAAAAGGAGAAGGAGCGAGTGAAACGACGCCTACGGTCAGGCTCCTGCTAAAGAAAGGCTTAGGCAGAGGAGCCCACAGGTCTAGGTAAGAAAGAAAGACGCCGAAGTCAGAGCAAAAGTGAACTATTTGAGAGACCGGTCCACTGAGCTTTGATCAAGTTCATAAGTCGTATCAAAAGTAGATGAGTAGGATTTCTGTCTTCTATATGAGTCTCATTTCGTTTTTTAGATCAATTTAGGAACGCAGTGAACCGAGTCACTGCCCTTCGCTCTGTCAACTTGACTTTATAGGCTTCTCACACTCCCATTTCTTTAGGAAGTTATAAATACCCTTCCACTTCTAAGCCCTCCTATCCTGCCGAATTGAAGATAGATTAGCGATAGCGATTGCACCTCTTAAATCAAGCTTAGCGACCCAAGCGCCATAGAACTTATGAGGGTGTTATGAATAGGGATCTTCGCATTCTTCCATCCCCCCTTCTGGATTCCCAGCTATATTAGACGCGGATCCCATCTCTCTATGGTTACTTGGTGCGGAGTCATCATGCATGATATTCCGTCTGATCTTTGTGCTTCATTCTTCTTTAGCTCTGGAGGGTTCTGTCTATAAAGAGTTTGATATAAGGCGCACGCTAGACAGGTAAGAGAAGTCAGTCAGATCGAGGGAGTAGCTTGACAGCAGATCGCCCGGAGAGGCCTTCTCACGAAGCTGCAGATTGAGAATAAGAGTTTAGCCACTTGACGCGAGGTTCGATCCATATCCATAGCAAGACCAAGGTCCAGTAAGAGCTAGTCCGTCTCATTGTCAAGTCCCAGCAGTCTGGCCACCCAGAGTATCTTCAAAGAAAGCATGCTATTTGATACCGACACAAGAATCCTCTCCAGCTCATGCTATCTTCACTTCATTCGGCAAGAATCAGATCTAGTGCACTGGAAAGAGAAAGGCTGCCAACAGGGCGAGCAAAGAGAAGGAGGAGGGCAAGCACAAATAGAGAGGAGAGATCGGTTTCACCCTCAAGGTCATCATATTGATGGGAGGAAAGCGCAGCTATATAGAATGAGTCTCGTTCGAGCAGATCGTTCACTTAGTCGACTCTTCCTTTGATTTTGAAAACATTACTTGTGAACTATGTAGTCAAGGTCCCAAAGCAAAGTAGCAGATAGCAGAGATAAAGGTTACGATACCGAAGCAGAGCAGATGCCTTCTAAGTTATGCCTAAAAGCCAGTGAGAAAGAATAATGGAAGCAGAGCATTGAGTCTCTCAACCACCAGTAAGGCGCAAGGAACTAGACGGAAAAGGATTCGTGTACTGGACGGTAAGCATAATCATTATCAGAGGGCTTCCCTAATCTTTATCATTCGAAAGAAAGAGTGATATTGAATATCTCTTGAAAACATTTAAAATGAAGTATGAAAGAGACTATGTATGCGGATCCTCAATAGCCTAGCGGTGTGCCCTTCCAAGTTTCAAGTGAGGGGCTCAGGAGTAAGGATATATTAAAAGAGTGCTATAGAACCCTGGTGGTCCCCGCTATTCATATAGTTTAGCTGCGCCGAAGCATAAAGCCTATCCGCCATCTTGGGAAGTGGCCTTCCTTTTTGCTTTTTCCCCTAAAGGTTGGCAACTGCCTACTTGCCTACTAGAAGTTCGTGGGGGAAGAGGGCTCAAGGGCATTAAAGAATATAGGTAGTTCAGAGGGGCCAAGTTATATAGTTCAGAGGTAGACGAGAGAAAAGTTAATCTAGTAGGGGCAAATGTTCAAAGGGCTTCGGTAGCTAGCTAGGTTTGGACATCAGAACCAGAGCCAGGAAGTAGACCTAACCTACGTCCGAGTTCATTAAGTTCTTCTTCGACTTCGACTATGGGCCAAGGTCATAGTGTCATCTTATATAAAGATTGAGTAAAGAATGGAAAGAGAGAGCGACTCTCGGGCATTCAGAACTTAAAGTGGATAGGGCCGGTTCAATTAGATAGAGCTAGAGCACTTACTTCATCGGGACTCGTACAGGTAGAGTAGAGGCCCTAAAAATCAAGTAAATTCCGCGAAGCCTTCAAGTTATATCCGCGGAGTCCATTCATACCAATGGTAAGAAGGAGTGGCGACTGAAGCGCTCGACCGAGAATTTAACTATGTATGGGCCAGCTCCACTCGGTTCAGCAGGTGCAGAGCAAGTTGACTGATTGCCCCACTATCAATCAGATAACACGCCACTCACAGGTCTCCAGCTTCATGCCACACATACTACTTCTAGTAAGTCGACGAAAATGACTTATATATTGGCTGATAATAATACTGCTGATAAATTACTTCTATATTGGCGACTACGGATAAACAGGGTCGACGATTCCTTTAGACTTTCTTTATTCACCCCATTTGGCGTATCATCTTTCTGATATTATATGAAGAAGCATATAAAGGAAAAGGCTATTATCGACTATCCTATTCCCACCAGGGGAAAGAAAACTTTGGTATTCTTGCTCTTGCTTTTGGCCCGGTTTGTTTACTCTCTTACACCACTGGGACTGAAACTGGATCAATGGTATAAACTAGCACATCCACTCTATGAGCTTAGCTTTCAAATGCAACTCAAAGAGCTTACCCTACTGGCTGACTTGCTATACTTGCTATCTGGATTGAAAACTCACTTGCTGGTCTAGGCTAGGCTATTTCTTTTGTGCCTAAGAATCCGTTACTTCAGCTGGCTTTTTCACTGTCGTGCTCACTGGATAGATTACTGCATTTCTCCTTGACTTAGCACTAGAAATGAATGACTGCGAACTAGGACTTTAACTATATAACTTGGCTGGCCGGGAAAGGGCAGTAACAATGGAAGGCCCGAAGTCTTTCATTCCGCATTCCGTAGGACAGCCAATGGACATAAGACAAGTTACAACGAAGACTCTTTCTAGTCATCCGAATATAGGCCAGGTCGGACTCCCTCCTTCACGGAGGTGATAGTTATCGAAGGGGATAGTGACTATCGACGGAAGAATAAGGATTGAAATATGACTTCTGATTCGTATGTATAGAAGAAAGAGAAAGAAAATTGGGATGGATTACTTTATTAGTCCTATAACTACCTATTTCTGCAAGCGTGGCTTATGGTTTGCTGACTGGCTTGCGGCGCTTCCCACTATGAGACGATGACCAATAGTATAGCTTAGCGAGAGATGCCGGTCGCTAGAACAGTGCAGTGTAGGAGGTTCGGCTACTTTAGATCGCCCTATAACTAGAACAGTAAAGCGAAAAGAGTAAAGCTCGAGTTTCTTAATTCCTCCATGGTTAGGATTCGAACCCAGCGAGCGACGAGCGAGCCAACCTTAGACTGATAGGTACCAAAAAGCGATGCGCGCTGATCAGACTGCGTCGTTCTCCGGAAAGGTCCTTCTTAGGCATCCTAAAAGCGTGTCCTCCCCAATTTCTCTCTTATGCGGCCCTTACTATATATATTGGGCTTCCCAGAGTCAAAGTTTACGTTCTATGCTATGGATCAAACAAGAATAAAAGCTTGCGGTCCATATTTAAGCGAGAGTCGGAAGATCTAATCCAGGTACAATACGCAGGCGTTAACCGGGATCGCCGAGAGCCTGGCCGTGTGCTTATTCGCCTACTCTTTCACGGAGCGATGACTAAGAGCCGGGTGTTCCGTAGAGAATGCACGTCGGGCTTTATTCCAACCACTTATCTCATAGCCTAAGTAAGATGCTTGCACAGGGCCCGCCACTCTAATCTATACTTATACTGTTTGATGAAAATGGTTTCCTCCCGGGACTTAATCCCTATTCTAAATTGAGACTTATACGGAACACATAAAAAAAAAATCTGGCATGCCGTCACTCGGTTGCTTTCCCGGAAAAGCGCTCTCTTCGAACGCATGAGTTCATAGCACAGGCGCCCTAGGTTTGACACTTCCTTATGAATACCGGGTTCGGTCACGTTTTTTTAACAGAATTAATTTACTTTGAGCCTGGTCCGGGCATTTACTCATTGAAAGCAGACGAAGACTAAGAAGACTCACTACTACTTACGTAACTTCGGTAGTGTCGTCATCACAGAGATTCAATAGAAGGGCTTCTTCCTCCACCAACGGGACTAATGCCGACTCTTCTCTTTCCTTTCATTTGCTTATCTTGAGATAATGTGATATTATTCCCTTCTCTCGCTATCTAATCCCATGTATTTTTGTGGTAAACCCTATTTGCCCCTTGTGCTGTTCCCCTTAGTATCACCGCCGTGATCAGAGTTTTTAATATTAGTTCAATGAACAAAGTTTTCGCTACTTTGACTGGCAACAAAGCTGTTGTTCGTGTATCATGGCAAGAAAAGATCGAACGTACTCGTGCCCGGACGCATGGGACTTTCCGGCGGGGTGGCGAATGGGTTATAGATTTGATGAGTAAGCGCTTTTGGGCTCAAATATAATAAGTTCTGGCAATCTGGTAAATTGAAAAAAAAGTCCTTCTTTGCTACTCTCTAAGGCAACCTTGCTGAGATCTCCGGATCGTACAAAAGGGAAAAAATATGCTCTTCGAATCTCGCATTCAATCCTTTTCTCTCACTTAAGCTCTTACCTACTCCGTCATATTCACATTTTTTGAATACTGCTAATATAAGCAGACCGGGTGTGGGATCGATGAGCCCTTCCGACAACAGATTCAATTGCAGCAGTTACTCTAACAGCTCCTCTAAGCGATCGATAGCGGATCACAGGAAGGAGACCGAGAAAGCGCTAACGAAGGGAAGGCTAGTCAGATCCGATGCTCGACATAAAGGCATCTCGGTCGAAGAAAGTGGCAGTCATGAAGGAGAGTAAGCTGAAGCCAATAACAAAAAAGGAAGAGAAGAAAGAGTGCAGTAAGTGTCTCCGGACATAGAAAGTAGGCAATCACTTTCCTTCCCTCCGTTAGCGGTCTAGGTTTCAGTCGTAGTTTTCTGGTATCGACACAGACAGTGGGAAGTCAGCTCTTTATCAAAGAGTCTTCGTTCCCATTCAAATGTTAGCTGTCCAGGCATCTCCGTAGCTGCTTTTTCCGCCGGATTAGTCGTAAATAGCCCCAAAGGCTATTTCTCTACTCTGCATAGCAGAGGTACTTATATTATATACAGGCGGATTAGTCTACTTAGTCGTAAATAGCCCCTTTGGCTATTTATATGCCTCTGCGTAGCCGAGGTACTTATCTTATATTATATACAGGCTGATTAGAACTTATATTATATACAGGTAGGGCCAAAGGGGCTATTTATCTTCTTGGGGCTATTTATCTCCTTCAATATAAATTCTGGAGTAATCAGATATAATATGCACAGCTGCTGTTCGGAGCGTTATTAATGTTAGCTGCTGTTGGTAAGCTCTCCTTTTGATTAGGTGCAGCTTTTTCCTTAGCTCCTACCTCTACCGGGAAGAAAGATTCAACTCAACAGCAGCCGTGCTACTCATAACTCTCACCCTATGACAGACTCTCTTAATCAACAGGAGCCTGCATATGTTTGGTGTTATTCTGTACCGATAGCTACACTCGTTATACTGAGTCCCTCTCCGTACCCACTGGTCGAGCCCTCAGCTTCATTTAAGTGTTTTGTCAAAGTCTCTCTCGCTGTCGCTCGAGCACTAAGGCAGAATATCTCAAAAACTAACAGACTAAAACAACAGGTTCGGACTCGGCACTAAACTAATCTCATATTAAAGCTGGTGCCGCCCCCACATAAAGAAGTAAGAGTTCTAGTTGTTCGAGGCGTAGCACCTCTTGTGTGTGATAGGAACGCTGTCCTTTGAGTTATCGTACGGGAAAGCCCTCTGACGCTCAGTTGTTGAGAGAGGTTCGGAAAGCAGCTGAGTGGTAGAGTTCTGGAGAGGGACGAGGGCCGAGTGAGTTGGGTATATAGAGAATAGATCTTCACGTCGCTACCGCAGGAAACTTACTTTTATATTAGGCCCAAAAATATAAGCCAATATATAGTAAGGGGGATTAGTCTACAATTGCGTAGCCCCTTACTATATATTTGGCGATCGGATTAGTCGTAAATAGCCTTTGGGGCTATTTATCTCCTCTGCGTAATTGACTATATTTTGGGGAGATTTGGATTAGTCGTAAATAGCCCCAAAGGCTATTTCTCTCCCCAATATATATACAGGGGTAGCAGAGTTATATTATATACAGGCGGATTAGAACTTATATTATGAATGCAGGGCCAAAGGGGCTATTTATCTCCTCTGCGACCCCTGATTAGTCGTAAATAGCCCCAAAGGCTATTTATCTGCTCTGCATAGCAGAGGTACTTATATTATATACATAAGGATTAGTCTACGCCTTTGGGGCTATTTATCTCCTTTACTAGATTTTTGGGGAGTGAAATTGCTACGCATAGGAGTGAAATTGCCCCTAATATATAGTAAATTGAGGAGTGAAATTGCTACGCATAGGAGTGAAATTGCCCCTAATATATAGTAAATTGAGGAGTGAAATTGCTACGCAGAGGAACTTATATTATAGTAAGGCGGCCCTTACTATATATTGGCGTAAATTGCGTAGCAGAGGAGATAAATAGCCCCAAAGGCTATTGTAGACTAATCCGATCGACTCTGCTACGCAATTTACGCCAAATATATAGTAAGGGCCGACCGCCAAATATATGGTGGGGCCGCCATACTACAATAAATTCCCAATATATGGTAGGGCCGCCATACTATAATATAAGTTCAAATATATGGCCTAAAATAAATATAAATTCCGCCAAAGGAGATAAATAGCCCCAAGAAGATAAATAGCCCCTTTGGCGTAGACTAACTGTATATAATATAAGATAAGTACCTCTGCTACGCAGAGGCATATAAATAGCCAAAGGGGCTATTTACGACTAAGTAGACTAATCCGCCTGTATATAATATAAGTACCTCTGCTACAATTTACTAGTTTGGGGAGAGAAATAGCCTTTGGGGCTATTTACGACTAATCTTCTATAATAAATTCCCAATATAAGGTAGGGCCGCCATACTATAATATAAGTTCAAATATATGGCCTAAAATAAATATAAATTCCGAATTTACTTTTATATTGGGCTATAATAAATTCCCAAGGAGATAAATAGCCCCAAAGGCCCCCTATAATATTAAGTTAAGTTCTAACTGTATATAATATAAGATAAGTACCTCTGCTACGCAGAGGAAATAAGTAGCCTTTGGGGCTATTTACGACTAATCCGAACCTCTAGGGCCGACGCTATTCAAAACTACGAAAGATCTACCATCGGCCCTACCATTATATTGGGTAAAATCTTCCATTTTGAGATGGTATATAATGAATAGATCAATCCTCTAGATGAGAAGACGAGGTTCTTGAATTGCAACGAGAAAGCTCCGCCCAATAAAGCTTCGCTGTGGACTGCGGTCCCTGCCTAGCCGGTCACCGGCAGCCTAAGATCTGGAATTCAAGCGACTTATTATAGGGGCGTTAACTCAAGTCCGGGAAAAGATCATTATCTGCAATATGCGTAACACATGCCCTCTTTATAATGCATCAACAAGAGCGAACGAGAGTTGAATAGAATCATAATGAGGGGCAAATTACAAACCACTGAAACGACCTTTTGTCATTTTGAATGATAAAGTTTTTTTTGTTCCGGGAAAAGATCCGTATCTGCTATATGCTTAACACATGCATAAACTCAGAAAGATTAGTAGCTACTTAAGACAGGCACCAGCGTTCATAAGAGGGGAAAGAAATTAATAATTAATGTCACATAAGAGGCAGCTTTGTAATGTCATTAGTGCCTTCATAATCCCTATCTCTGGACTCGGATGGGAGTTCACAGCGTTATGCCATGTTAGACCCAAGGAGCAAGAGTCTGATCCAGCGGCGAGCAACTTTACTTCGACTGATTGAAAGCATCGGATCTCTCCACGTCGCTCTGCTCGTTCATTGAACACACTTCCTTGTTTTTTTGCAAGGCCAGAACCACACGTGCAAGTTTCCCTGCATGTGGCTCGTCCGTGATAACTTCTTCGGATTTGCGTGAACTAGCGGACCGATCACTAAGTGGGGATGCTCCCTCCAGCATGAGCGAACCCTTTCGGAACTGATGTTGAATGGGCGCCACTATCCCAGCCCGGATCCAGCCAGGTTCTATTGACCATGTCCTCTTCCCAACAGTTTGACCTTGTCTTGGGGCGTCTTTGGCTTTACGAGAGAAAGCTCGCCGGAGGTCTTTCTCTTCCCGTCCCGGGTCATACTCCGGTGCGTCCCCCTAATATAGTAAATTGAGGAAAGAGCAATGCATCTTGCTCAGCAGACGTAGCTTGGAGTGAGAGTGTAGCGGGGGTAAGGTAAGGTAAGGAAAGTGCCAGAGAGGAAGCCAAACCGGCCGCGTAAGCGCAGCAAAACTCATATGCACCGGATCAAGCAAAGCCAGGTGCCGTAGGTAAGCTCTATTCGGTCCGGAGCATTGATTCCCCGGGCTACCTCTATCTTTCAATTACCTATCCTGTGCTCGAGAAGGTCCCTCAGTTCCTCGGCAGCACCTCGAGGTGTATTTAGTTGTCTTACATGAGACTCGGGATATTCCCCACTACATGGCATGACACCTTTCGCTCATCCATTCCGCCCGCCCGGCCAGATGCGGTGCCTTTTCTCATTATCATCTACCGCCTTCCTCCCGGCTATTCACGCATGAAGATTGTCGTATGTATGCTCGACTTCGGTTGCCGGTGTATAGGTAGGAGTACATTATGGCAGGATCAGTCACCCGGGCAAACAACCCTCCTCCAAGAATCATTGTGCTATGCCCCCCCGATCCCTATAGAGCGAAAGAGCTGCCTGGTGATCCCTAGGTTGCAGCACGTCCGGTCGTTAACTCCTCGCGCCGCTGCCGCCCTTTCTAGGACCGACCGACGCCTCACCAGCACAGGTACCTACGTAGTGTAGTGTCGGTCGCACATTCAACATAGCGTTCGGACTCATGTGCCTTCCAGAACCAGGGGTCTTCGAGCCTGCTGCGTACGATTAGCCAGCCTTGCTAAGGCAAAAGGATTAGACGTCCCCCCATGCTATGGTTCCCTGCGGTCCAAACCCGGTGCCGCATTAGGTTAGGGAGCTGGACGATAATAGCTCCTCCGCATCCCAAAGCGCGCTGCCCTCCTAGGCGCGCAACACTAAGTAATCCAAGCCAACCCACATTACTGACTAACGGCGGATAAGAATCTTTCTTAGAGGTACTAAATACAACTCCATGAATGAGCAAAATGAAGGTTGCATTAATGATAAAAATCTCTGGCGCTAAAAAAAGATTGAACATGTGGCCTAAAATGAATATAAATTCCGAACGAATTCTGCTTTCATTTCCCCTGTATGGAGCACGGAGTTACTTACTAAACGGTCTTCAGCAGGTAGGCTGCACTCTAGGCGGCTAGGAAGGCTCGCTAGACCAACAGCCAGACCAAGAATTAATGTGTAATGATGGTGATTCCACACTGGGCTCAATAAAGAATTGAATGTAAAAAGGGGATCCTAAACAAAAAAGGAGTCAATGACCCCCGTAGAGTTCGAAAATGAACTTGGACGTCCCGTAATAATGGAAATGTGCAACCACATAATAAGTACCATGTAGAGCAATGTCTAGCCCAGAATTTTCTTTATATATTGAGAGTTGGGCCCTCGCTCTCTCAAATCTTTCTCCACATCTTCCAAAAATAGGATTTCCCTTATGTCCCTTTCCGCCGGGCTCAACCCTCGGTTGCTATCGAGTGCGTTCCGTCTCTCATCAAAGAAAGATGTTAAGGCTTCTAAGGGATTATAATGGACCCTTTCGGCTAAGGCAGGGTGCTCCATCAGCATGTGCTGATAAATCACGAAAACAAAATGTTTCTTCTCCCGAATCTGGAGATCACGACTCTCGAAATCGAGGATTCGGTTATATTCACTCTGAGAGTGAGCTTGGTCCAGGCTAGTTTTGACTTCCGCATATTATATAAGATGAGTAGGCAAATTATAGTTAGATTGCGGCCCTCCCCCCATAGGTCGAGCTCTTTAACCCTCTCCCTTCCCCAACTTTAAAGGGAGCTATCGTCAGATACAAGATCCCTAACTTTCTTTCTACCCTCAGCAAGAGTAGTGAATGGAATCAACGCTAAGAACACACACGTCGCTATCCCAGCAAATTACTGGTATTACGTGAATGGCTATCGGCCATTCACTCTACCCTTCCTCTGGCGCGTATCCGCTCGCTTACGAGCTCTTACATACTTCATACTATCGGCTTATGGTAGACCCCTTTCTATAGTTGGCCCCAACTTACCCTAGTAACTTCTTACTAATGTAATTGGATCCCCTAATTATCATTATCACCCATTAAAAAATCATTCTATCCAGTCCGAGTAGCATCTCTTACGCACATAACGTATAAGATTATCTCTATGAAGGATCACCCAGTCTACTGCAGAGCTTTCCTATCTTAGGCTAAGTTAAATTGACCGGCTTCTAATATATGAATTGAAACACTACTTTAGATCTGCTCGTAACTTATTACATTCCTCATTATCTTCCCATCTCCTTATCATTAGAATGATTGGCGTCCTTACCTCTCTTATCTTACAAATGGGATTACTAATCACGAAATTAGATAGAATAAAAATGCTCTCGTTTTGAATGTGTAAAGCATAGAGATAAGACTGATTTTATATTGCACTCGTATACTCCAGACTCCAGAGTGAAAGAATCCAGAGTGAAATAAAGTGTATGAGGCGTACGTGTACGTTGCACTTATAGTACATCGCGGCTAAATTTGAATATACAGATAATTGAAACTCTACTCTAGGCTAAGATTACTAATCTTCCTCCCTCACTAATTCATCCTCCCAAAATCATTTTCATTCTTCGAGTGATAAAATTTCAATCAAAAGAAGGGCGAATGATAATTTAATATATGAGTCTTCCTAGTTCTTCTTTTCCAAGGGGTTCGACCTAAAGGGGGAGAGTCCCAAATGGTGAGACTGATAAGGGTGGATCTGTCTACGTTTTTCATTCACGACTGAGGTACGAGTTAGAACTATAATTTAAATTGTATCTAAGAGAACTTCTAATTAAGGGGAGAGCCCATTACAAGGAGGGAAGCTCTTTCGTAGTTTTTTATTAAAAAAGAATATTATAACTGAAAGTCTATATCAATCTTAACAATTGTATTACTTATTCACCATAAGAGCTCTAGAAAGATAAATACACATATTCACTGAACTATATAAAGATATAAGTATATAAATCTAAACAGTCGTCCCTCTCCCCTTCTTTTTTGAGCACTCTTTCTTTTACGTCCCTCAAATTCCCTTATGGTATTTCGAGCCCTATCAGGGTCTTTAGCAACAGTCGTGAATTCAAGGAATGAACTCTGACCCTAATGGTCGAGCAACTTCCGTCCCTCTCTCCTCGTGTTTCTTTGCTTCCGGTCGCTCCCAGAACCAGTCTAAGATGTATCCATTCACTCCCAGCTAGCTGAGGATATGAAATAGCTCGACTATTTAAGGAGAGGAAGAATGAAGAAAGTGTATTGAATCTTGCCTAGGAGAAAGAATGAGATTTGTATGAACTGCCTAGTAGGAATAATGAAGAAAGTGGTTGGAAATGAGCATAGGAAGGAGTTCATGTATTCACTCCGGCACCAAGTGCTTATGAACTCCTTTGGTGCTAGGAATAATGAGAACAGGGCTGAGTGGGTAGACGAGGTGCAGTATCAGCTTGGGGTTAGATGAATTCGAAAAGTCAGAGTCCCCATGGGTGCAGTCAAAATGACTGGTTTTGCACTAGGGTGGAGTCCAAGCGTACTTTTACGTATAGAAAGTGAGTTGAGTCAGGAACTTATATTATATACAGGTTAATTTGATGAGCCAACTTTTGAGTCGACTCCTATACCTATAGGTCATAACTCCCTGTCATCGTGCTCTGATGTTCATATACTTTCTATGAAGAGACTTTATTCTAGCTGGTACCTGGGACATAGCACCAGATTGAATTTACTAGCCAGCACCAAGTCTTTCATCTTTTTGTTAATTCACTCTTTTTTTCGGCACCAGTCGTTAACTCTGGCTTCCGGCTATCGAAGATATTCATCTACCCAAAATTAAGATACTTCATATTCCTAACAGGTACCTATCACCAGATTGAATTTACTAGCTTGAAAGTCGTAAATGGTGTCCTCCTTTATGAGACTCTGGCACCAGAGGTTCATTAACTCCTGCTATCGAATACACTTTGTATGAAGAGACTTTAATATACCATTCATTCATAGACTTTCTATTCATAGACTTTCTTTGTGGACCAAACATAACTTCTTAACATAACTTCTTAAACAGAACTTCTTTCTTATACTTAATTGCCCTTGGTATGAATATTCCCACATTGGTATACTGAGTGTTTTTTCACCAGGGTTTCGTCAACTTTAACACGTATAGAAGGCTCCGCTTTGCAGAGTCCTAGATCTAACAAATATTCAAGTAAGGTCTAGATAAAGAACTTCAGTTAATAGAGCTTCTGAACTTCAATATAGTTCTATCTCAGATACGCACCAATTTCATTATCTTTATAAGTTGCTTTAGCCCTCTGCGCCTTCCCATCTGTTGTTGATCATACCTCGTAATGCATTCGCTATTTCAAGAGGGGGGTAGCTAACACTTTCGGGTGCTACTTCTAGTGGTGAGAGAAGATATAAGTGTTGACTTTATTAGCTCGCGTAGGAAGTCTTCTTAAGAGGAGCTAAATAGCACAGACACCATTGGTATTCGCAATTCCTATTGCTATTTGGATTAATATTCCTTATGCTATTAGTATGAAGAGTCCCAGTCAGATGAATATTCATAGTGTTCACTCTTCTCTATTTACTTATATTTTTGGGCTGAGATTCTCAGTCATAGATTGAATTGGTTTTGCACCAGGTGGACGGCTTAATTTATATTTATTTTGGCCAAGCTGGACTCCTTTTTTCGTATATCAATAGCCCGGTTTCTCACTTTAGAATCTACTCCTACTCTAGCACCAAAGGAGTTCATAACGACCTGGAAAGGAAGGAAGTGAATCATTCACGACTTGGAGCTAGGAGTCAATATATTTACGACTTGGTGCGGTGGTCACATTTACGACCAAAGAGTAAATGCCTGCAGACCTGGTGCTAGGGGCTAGCCGGAGTGAGTCACTGTCACTCCTTCCCTGTCATCGTTTCTTGCTCAGATGTACCGGTCCTATTCTTTTGAATCTAACAAATCTGGTCTAGCCATTGGTATTCATATTCAAATAGCCTTTGGTAATACTCTCTCCTGGACCAGTTCTAAGTTGGTAATACTATCCGAGTTCAAAAAGGATGCTACTCATATTCTCTCTGGCTACAATGGTGGAGCGAGCTCGAGCTTCCTCATACAATGGTGGTAATTGAATATCTAGCTCTCCGAATCCGGTTCCCGATACATCTATTGTATGAAGATACTTTATCTGAAGATGCTTTTCATTATATACTTTATGGAATATTCCTAGTCGTGCTTACTATAATTCTATTCAACCCTGTATATATATTGGGATTCAGATTAGTCGTAAATAGCCCCAAAGGAGATAAATAGCCCCAAGAAGATAAATAGCCCCAAGAAGATAAATAGCCCCTTTGGCCCTACCTGTATATAATATAAGTTCTAATCAGCCTGTATATAATATAAGATAAGTACCTCGGCTACGCAGAGGCATATAAATAGCCAAAGGGGCTATTTACGACTAAGTAGACTAACTGTATATAATATAAGATAAGTACCTCTGCATAGCAGAGGTACAACTCTTATATTATATACAGTTAGTCTACGCCTTTGGGGCTATTTATCTTCTTGGGGCTATTTATCTCCTTTGGGGCTATTTACGACTAAAACTTATATAGTATGGCGGCCCTAAAATCAATCTAAATAAATTATAGTAAGGGCTGTATATAATATAAGTTCCCGAAGGAGATAAATAGCCCCAAAGGCGTAGACTAATCCGCCTGTATATAATATAAGTTCCTCTGCTATGCAGAGCAGATAAATAGCCTTTGGGGCTATTTACGACTAAGGCCCTAAAAGAAAGTCAACATATAGTTAAGTTCTGTATATAATATAAGTTCAATATATATACAGGGCCGCCATACATATAAGTTCTAATCCCCCCTTACTATATATTGGCTTATATTTTTGGGCACGACTAGGGCTCGACCATAAGGGCAGACTATAATAAGTAAGGATAGGCTCGACCCTAAGGGAGAGGGAGAGAGACTCATATTCTCGGATTTATAGTCTCAACCGTAAGGAAGAGAAAAGATTGGAACAGTGGTATGTGAGACACATGCTTGTAGAAGAGTCTCAGAAAGGCCAAACTCTAATTATAACTCAGATGTTAATGTTCCGGTTTCTTTGTGGTAAAGCCGGGAGACAAAGATCCATTACCGTTCGATACATCGAGATTTGAGTGAGGACAAGAGCCTCCCCACCATTCAGGAGCGGAGCTCTCAGATCTTATCCGATTTGATTGGGAAGATTTGTTAGAACCATTTGAACCGCGGGTTCGATGGGATTCTTCTTCTTCGATACTTCACGGAAGCGGGTCGGGTGAAAACGATTATTCGGAATGATCAACTTTACGAGCTAAGGGTGAGAAAAGCATGGGGGAAGCTAATCCTGCGGTATAGACTTCGCGACTCATGTATGTTGGTGCCCGGCTCTATCGCTTCCTTGGCCCTTACATTTTGTCCGCATCTGGGTTCGAAAGGATCGGTCAAGCATGATGAAGTGACTGTCTCTAACTTGACGAGCCAAAGGACAGAACTTATGGACGACAAGATATCCTTCTGCTAGCCGGTATTCTGCAGAGGGCGAAAGATCTTTATTGGATCCGTATCGATGGTCTCTTCGCTTGCAATCATAATCTTCCGAACGGAGTATGACGACGATACTCGTACGCCAATCTACATTCCGAATCGGAACCAACGTCAGGCGAGCCCAGGGTCACACAGACGGTTATAAGCCAGTCGGGAAGGACCTCCTACTTTTCGACGGCCTCTATGAATATATTATTAAGTCGAATCCAATGCCAGGTGGTCTTCCGGTGTGGAGGAAGAAGTTGGATGGGGTAGAATTAGACAGCCTCTTCGGATTATTTGAGGCTTATATAGTCACATCAGCCGCCCATTCTTGCCATACAAGAACGAACAAGGCATTTTGCTCTTTCCTACGGGAAAGTGGATCGGGACATACTACAGCGAAGAGCTGAAATATGCGCCTCGGATACGTCATGAAACCACTCCGGGGCAAAGGATGGACTTCATTTCTGACCTCTACCAGTGCCGACAATAAGCTAGGGCTTCTGGGAATGAGGCTTTGGCATATTTATATAAATGAATATCCAATGCACTGTATTGACGCCCCGACAGTACCATTTATTAGGTCTGCGACCCAATACAATGATGTGATTGGGTTAGATTGTTTTGTGTCGGCGGAAAAGCTGAGCCAAGAGTCTGACTTAGTGAAATACTTGAGCAAGAGACATAGTGTGAGTGAGGAGGAGTGGAAAGCGCCTGGTTTGACAGCGGTTCAGATCTCAGCGGCCGCGTGCGCTCGAATATTCATGTATCCTTTTCTATTTCCAGCGATCACTGTCTCTATACCGACACGGACTCCGTTGTATTGACTAGTCCTCTTCCCGGTCTCATCGACGGAGTTTAAACTTGGAACTTATATAGTATGGCGCGGTCTCTTCCTCGCCCCGAAGAGCTACCTTATAGAGATCGAAGACGATGACGATGTCATCAAATACAAGGGGGCAGGGAAAAGGTTTGTGACAAAGGAATGGTTCGATCAGGTATTAGCCGATCGTTCCTCAACCAAAGTGATCAGAACCTCAGCCAAGATCAATTGGAAGAATATGACAATCGTTAAGAAGGAAAAGAAGGAAATACCATTCACTAGATCTTTCGTAGTTTTGAATAGCGAACTTATATTGTAGTACCTAACATATATTGGGAATTTATATTATAGTATGGCGGAATTGACTTTCTTTTAGGGCATTCATATTAAGTTAAATTGCTACAATTGCGTAGCAGAGGAGTGAAATTGCGTAGCAGAGTCGATTGGATTAGTCGTAAATAGCCTTTGGGGCTATTTATCTCCTCTGCGTAGCAGAGGAGTTAAATTGCTACATTTACTATATTTTTGGGGAGTGAAATTGCCCTAATATAGTAGTAAATTGAGGAGATTTGGATTAGTCGTAAATAGCCCCAAAGGCTATAATTGACTTTTATATTAGGCCCCAAACTAGTAAATTGTAGCAGAGGTACTTATATTATATACATAAGGATTAGAACTTATATTATGAATGCAGGGCCTTTGGGGCTATTTATCTCCTCTGCATAATTTACTAGATTTTTGGGGAGGAACTTATATTATAGTTTAGTCGTAAATAGCCTTTGGGGCTATTTATCTCCTCTGCTACGCCCCTGTATATATATTTGGCGATTGGATTAGTCTACAATAGCCTTTGGGGCTATTTATCTCCCCAATATATATACAGGGCCCTAATATATACAATTGAGAACTTATATAGTATGGCGGATTAGTCGTAAATAGCCCCTTTGGGGCTATTTATCTCCTCTGCTACGCAATTTACGCCAAAGGAGATAAATAGCCCCTTTGGCCCTGCATTCATAATATAAGTTCTAATCCGCCTGTATATAATATAAGTTCCTCTGCTACCCTGTATATATATTGGGCAGATAAATAGCCTTTGGGGCTATTTACGAAAGGAGAGAAATAGCCCCTTTGGCGTAGACTAACTGTATATAAGATAAGATAAGTACCTCTGCTACAACTTACTATATTTTTGGGGCCCAATATAAAAGTAAGTTAATAGCCAAAGTCTTTACGACTAAAGGAGAGAAATAGCCCCTTTGGCGTAGACTAACTGTATATAATATAAGATAAGTACCTCTGCTACGCAGAGGCATATAAATAGCCAAAGGGGCTATTTACGACTAAGCCTAAAATCAATATAAAGGAGATAAATAGCCCCTTTGGCCCTACATTCATAATATTAAGTTCTAATCCGCCTGTATATAATATAAGTTCCTCTGCTACCCCTGTATATATATTGGGCAGATAAATAGCCTTTGGGGCTATTTACGACTAAGCCTTACTATAATATAAGTTCAAATATATAGTAAGGGCCGCCATACTATAATATAAGTTCAAATATATAGTAAGGGCCGCCATACTATAATATAAGTTCAAATATATATACAGGGCCGAATTTACTGTAAAGGAGATAAATAGCCCAAAAGGCGTAGACTAATCCGCCTTACTATAAGATAAGTACCTCTGCTACGCAGAGGCAGATAAATAGCCTTTGGGGCTATTTACGACTAATCCTCTAGCTATAATAAATTCCCAAAGGAGATAAATAGCCCCTTTGGCCCTGCATTCATAATATAAGTTCTAATCCGCCTGTATATAATATAAGTTCCTCTGCTACCCCTGTATATATATTGGGCAGATAAATAGCCAAAGGGGCTATTTACGAAAGGAGATAAATAGCCCCAAAGGCCCTACTTACTATAATTAAGTTCTAATCCCTCTTACTATAATATAAAGACCTCAGCTATGCTGAGTAGAAGAAATAGCCAAAGGGGCTATTTACGACTAAAGGAGAGAAATAGCCCCAAAGGCGTAGACTAACTGTATATAATATAAGATAAGTACCTCTGCTACGCAGAGGCATATAAATAGCCTTTGGGGCTATTTACGACTAAGCCTAAAATAAATATAAAGGAGATATTTCCCTAAAATCAATCTAAATTCCGCACTTACTATAATATAAGTTCTAAAATTTATTATAGCTAGAGGATTAGTCGTAAATAGCCCCAAAGGCTATTTATCTGCCTCTGCGTAGCAGAGGTACTTATCTTATAGTAAGGCGGATTAGTCTACGCCTTTTGGGCTATTTATCTCCTTTACAGTAAATTCGGCCCTGTATATATATTTGGCGATCGGATTAGTCGTAAATAGCCCCAAAGGGGCTATTTATCTCCCCAAAAATCTAGTAAATTACGCAATTTATACAATTGTATATATTTTAGGAACTACTACTTTTGCAGGCACGACCTGTTGCTGCATCGCGACGTGTAGACGGGGCGACGTTGAGACGGGCTCAATTGTAGAAGCGTGAAATGCACCTGATCAAGTACAAACTCAATTCGACTTCCACGCAGATAATCTTGCATTCACCTTCTCTAATGTAATGTTTCCTGGAATTAGCTTTTATCAATGCGACCATGCAGTAGGGGAGTGCCAAGGTCCGGCCTTCTTAACCAGACCGAAGCCACACACATCTCGTCTTTCCCTTGCTTGACGCTTTGGAAGATTTGGGGAGACATAAAGAAAAGATTGTGAGGGACCCCTCAAAGCTACTGAATAGTTGGAGGGCTCGACCGGCAGGGAGAGGGTATGTAATAGCTCGAGCGTATGCGAGAGGGTATAAAAGATAGGCTCGTTTTAAAGTTAGGGCCGAGGGTAGATCTTTCTACGTTTTGAATGTCTAGAACTTATATTATAGTAAGGCGGCATATTAGGGCCGCCTTACTATAATATAAGTTCCTCTGCTATGCGAGGAGATAAATAGCCCCAAAGGCGTAGACTAATCCGCCTGTATATAATATAAGTACCTCTGCTACGCAGAGGAGAGAAATAGCCTTTGGGGCTATTTACGACTAATCCAAATCTCCTCAATTTACTTTTATATTAGGCAAAGGCAATTTAGTAGCTATTCAAAACGTAGATACGAAAGATCTGCAGCAAATTATAGTATTACGAACTTAATATATAGTAGGGGTGTACCTGATATGTAGTTCTCTTTCCTAACTATAAAACGTACGCGTAAATACCATTTCATTCGCAGCAAATTACTGGTATTACGAACTTAATATATATACGGGGTGTACCTGAATGTACGTTCTCTTTCCTAACTTTAAAACGATGTTATATTATAGTAAGGCGAGTATTTTCTCACTCGGCCCTTACTGATCCCACTCAATCTTTTACACCGATGTTTCGTACTCTCTCGACCAGGTCATCATAAGAAAGCAAAATCTTTCCGAAGTGAGAGAAGGAGGGAAGGCGCTAACGCGCGCTACAACTAAGAGCCTGCTGAAGCAAGATTAGCGCTAAGAAGCAACCCGCATTTAAGTACTAGCGTCCCACCCCAACTTGTACTTTACTTTACTCTCCCCCGCTTGCAGCTCGCCTCAGCCAGACGTGGCTTATGTAGTGGTCGGCATTCCTACGTGCTCCGACGGCCCCCCACTGGAGATGAGATGACGGGTAACCTTTGGAAAGAGTCGTGACGGTGACGAAGCGGGCTTACGGTTTATGGATGGATTCCGTGGTAGTCTCTGCCTCCCTATAACTCAATCAATATCAACAACATGTCGTGACCATGACGGTTTGGTTGGTTGACTTTGTCAGAAAAGATAGTAGGTTGAGGGGCTTCATTGATTAGTAAACCTACGGTGCTGGTAAGGTCAGGACCGTGGTCGTCCGTCTCCGGTTTGCCGGCCGATAAGATCACGGAAATTTACCAGCCAGCTGGGTTGGTTTGGCTATTCCTTTCTATTGAAAGGGAGTCAGCTGTCTGCGCGAGTCACCTTCCTTCTTCTAGGCTCCGAGTCACCTTCTTCTAAGCTCCGCTGGACGACACGGCATTCTCGTTCTATAGGCCGGCCGTACTTGTGATGGTTCCCCAGGATCCAATAAACTTAGGTCTACGTTGCCACGATATTGTTCTATGGAAGCGGGCGGGCTGCTTTTTATAAGTTCGGCCCGGTTTTTTTTCATTGTTGACTATTCAAAGGGGGACCTTTCTAACGCATATTCTGTCGTACCGGCATGGCCCCACTGATTTGTTTTCGATCTCCGCATCAAGCAACGCAACCCGGTTCTACTTGACTAAGCCCCGTGCTCGTCCAAGGAGGGAGTTAGCTTTACCCAACTCCCCTTTTTGATAAGAAGGCAGAAAGCTCCGACCCAACATGAATGAGTTTCGAATGAAGAATGAAGAGTGCCCCTCTTTTTTCTTCCCTAAATCTTTTCTTTTGAAGCCGCGTCGTTATCACTCGCCCCTTGTTTAAGTCAGAATGAGTCCCCGGGACATTGGCTTCCGCCAACTGTGAACTACTAAGGATCACATCCCGCGCATATTCTACATTATAGCCTGCAACTAATTCAGCTTCCGCTTCTGGGAGATCAAACGGAGCTCGATTAGTTTCTGCTAGACAAGAAATAAAGAACATAACCAATACAGGGAACAAGGGAATACCAAACCATATCTGCTTTTGCGCCATGACAATCTCACTCAAATTACAAGAACCTACACATATTAGTACAGTATACCGGGGTTCCCCGGCCAGAACCACACGCGCAAGTTTCCTTGCATGTGGCTCGTCCGTGCTTTTATCCGAGGCGCAGCCTGTGACTCCTATTGGGAGAAGAGGTCTCTACTGCAAACGAGAGTGTTCAGAGCATTGCATTGTCTGAGGGCCGAGGGCCGAGGTACGAGTGATAACGACGTGGGCTCGACCGTAAGGGAGAGTAGTATCTGAGGAGAAGATCTTTCGTAGTGAAGAATAGTGAATGGCCATCGGCCCCACCATATATTTGGCGGTCGGCCCTTACTATATATTTGAACTTATATTATAGTAAGGCGGAATTTAATTTCTTTTAGGGCCGAATTTACTTTTATATTAAGCTGGCATATAAGTCTTAGTCGTAAATAGCCCCAAAGGAGATAAATAGCCCCAAGAAGATAAATAGCCCCAAAGGCTATTTATCTGCTCTGCATAGCCTTTGGGTCTATTTTCGACTCCAGCCCAAAAATATAGTAAGTTATAGCAGAGGAAC